>NW_027469083.1:0-316387 GCF_051020765.1 Lasioglossum baleicum
TTTGCCCTCCTTCTTATGTTTGTTGTGTTTTGTCCATTGTATTTATTTACTTATTATTATTTATTTATTTAATGACTTTTATTTTATCTACACACCTTTTCATTTACTGATTTTATCTTTTATTTTATCATATTTTTAAGTTTTCTGCGGGTTGACAGGGGGGCGGGACGGGGGGAGGGGACAGACGCGAGCCGGAATTCGCCTCTGTCCCCTCCTTGTCGCGTGCGGAAAAAATACAATGCAGCGTGTACGAGTATTTGCACATGTATAAAAATCGGATGGCGCAGTAACAAAAATTCTAAATTATACAGCACAAGTTGCAGCAATGCATGCGCATAAGTTAAATTACCTGCATACCTCCGTTTCCTCAAACTGTGTGTTCATAACTGGCATTGGGAGGATCGCAGTGCCACCACTGCGAGGAGGCCCAGGACTCTGCGCGGCATACGCTGGAAGAATGTCCAGCCTGGTCGGCACCGCGTAGAGACCTAAGGGGAGTTATTGGGATGGACCTCCCGTTGCCGGTCGTGGTCGACCACATGATCGGCAGCGAGAGGTCAAGAGCAGCGATTGCCTCCTTCTGTGAGATTGTGATAACGCAGATGGAGGCAGCGGAGAGGGAGAGGGAAGCCGACCCGCTCTCCGCCAGAAGGCTAGCATCGGCGGGGCAACCCCGACGAGGACGACGGCCCCCGTAAGGGGCCGCAGGCGTAATGGCGGCGGTGGTACTACTTAGTACTTCCACCACCGCCAAGGGGGGCTGGCCGTTAAGGCGCCCCCGAGGTGGACAGGTCGCGGGGGGCGAGGTGGAGCAATAATCCCCTTCCCCCCCTCTCTACAAAGATGCGACCTGCCGGTCGACCCCCCTCCTTTTATTGTATAATATTTCATTTTACTCTATATTATAAATTCTATCTTTATCTTTTATTCCCCTTTATTTTGCCCCCCTTCTTATGTTTGTTGTGTTTTGTCCATTGTATTTATTTACTTATTATTATTTATTTATTTAATGACTTTTATTTTATCTATACACCTTTTCATTTACTGATTTTATCTTTTATTTTATCATATTTTTAAGTTTTCTGCGGGTTGACAGGGGGGCGGGACGGGGGGAGGGGACAGACGCGAGCCGGAACTCGCCTCTGTCCCCTCCTTGTCGCGTGCGGAAAAAAATACAATGCAGCGTGTACGAGTATTTGCACATGTATAAAAATCGGATGGCGCGGTAACAAAAATTCTAAATTATACAGCACAGGTTGCAGCAATGCATGCGCATAAGTTAAATTACCTGCATACCTCCGTTTCCTCAAACTGTGTGTTCATAACTGGCATTGGGAGGATCGCAGTGCCACCACTGCGAGGAGGCCCAGGACTCTGCGCGGCATACGCTGGAAGAATGTCCAGCCTGGTCGGCACCGCGTAGAGACCTAAGGGGAGTTATTGGGATGGACCTCCCGTTGCCGGTCGTGGTCGACCACATGATCGGCAGCGAGAGGTCAAGAGCAGCGATTGCCTCCTTCTGTGAGATTGTGATAACGCAGAAGGAGGCAGCGGAGAGGGAGAGGGAAGCCGACCCGCTCTCCGCCAGAAGGCTAGCATCGGCGGGGCAACCCCGACGAGGCCGACGGCCCCCGTAAGGGGCCGCAGGCGTAATGGCGGCGGTGGTACTACTTAGTACTTCCTCCGCCGCCAAGGGGGGCTGGCCGTTAAGGCGCCCCCGAGGTGGACAGGTCGCGGGGGGCGAGGTGGAGCAATAATCCCCTTACCCCCCTCTCTACAAAGATGCGACCTGCCGGTCGACCCCCCTCCTTTTATTGTATAATATTTCATTTTACTCTATATTATAAATTTTATCTTTATCTATTATTCCCCTTTATTTTGCCCCCCTTCTTATGTTTGTTGTGTTTTGTCCATTGTATTTATTTACTTATTATTATTTATTTATTTAATGACTTTTATTTTATCTATACACCTTTTCATTTACTGATTTTATCTTTTATTTTATCATATTTTTAAGTTTTCTGCGGGTTGACAGGGGGGCGGGACGGGGGGAGGGGACAGACGCGAGCCGGAACTCGCCTCTGTCCCCTCCTTGTCGCGTGCGGAAAAAAATACAATGCAGCGTGTACGAGTATTTGCACATGTATAAAAATCGGATGGCGCAGTAACAAAAATTCTAAATTATACAGCACAAGTTGCAGCAATGCATGCGCATAAGTTAAATTACCTGCATACCTCCGTTTCCTCAAACTGTGTGTTCATAACTGGCATTGGGAGGATCGCAGTGCCACCACTGCGAGGAGGCCCAGGACTCTGCGCGGCATACGCTGGAAGAATGTCCAGCGTGGTCGGCACCGCGCAGAGACCTAAGGGGCATTATTGGGATGGACCTCCCGTTGCCGGTCGTGGTCGACCACATGATCGGCAGCGAGAGGTCAAGAGCAGCGATTGCCTCCTTCTGCTAGATTGTGATAACGCAGAAGGAGGCAGGGGAGAGGGAGATTGAAGCCGACCCGCTCCCCGCCAGGAGGCTAGCATCGGCGGGGCAACCCCGACGAGGCCGACGGCCCCCGTAAGGGGCCGCAGACGTAATGGCGGCGGTGGCACTACTTAGTACTTCCACCGCCGCCAAGGGGGGCTGGCCGTTAAGGCGCCCCCGAGGTGGACAGGTCGCGGGGGGCGAGGTGGCGCAATAATCCCCTCCCCCCCCTCTCTACAAAGATGCGACCTGCCGGTCCACCCCCCTCCTTTCATTTTATAATATTTCATTTTACTCTATATTATAAATTTTATCTTTATCTTTTATTCCCCTTTATTTTGCCACCCTTCTTATGTTTGTTGTGTTTTGTCCATTGTATTTATTTACTTATTATTATTTATTTATTTATTGACTTTTATTTTATCTATTTTATCTATACACCTTTTCATTTACTGATTTTATCTTTTATTTTATCATATTTTTAAGTTTTATGCGGGTTGACCAGGGTGGTGGGACGGGGGGAGGGGACAGACGCGAGCCGGAACTCGCCTCTGTCCCCTCCTTGTCGCGTGCGGAAAAAAGTACAATGCTGCGTGTACGAGTATTTGCACATGTATAAAAATCGGATGGCGCGGTAACAAAAATTCTAAATTATACAGCACAGGTTGCAGCAATGCATGCGCATAAGTTAAATTACCTGCATACCTCCGTTTCCTCAAACTGTGTGTTCATAACTGGCATTGGGAGGATCGCAGTGCCACCACTGCGAGGAGGCCCAGGACTCTGCGCGGCATACGCTGGAAGAATGTCCAGCCTGGTCGGCACTGCGTAGAGACCTAAGGGGAGTTATTGGGATGGACCTCCCGTTGCCGGTCGTGGTCGACCACATGATCGGCAGCGAGAGGTCAAGAGCAGCGATTGCCTCCTTCTGTGAGATTGTGATAACGCAGAAGGAGGCAGCGGAGAGGGAGAGGGAAGCCGACCCGCTCTCCGCCAGAAGGCTAGCATCGGCGGGGCAACCCCGACGAGGCCGACGGCCCCCGTAAGGGGCCGCAGGCGTAATGGCGGCGGTGGTACTACTTAGTACTTCCACCGCCGCCAAGGGGGGCTGGCCGTTAAGGCGCCCCCGAGGTGGACAGGTCGCGGGGGGCGAGGTGGAGCAATAATCCCCTTACCCCCCTCTCTACAAAGATGCGACCTGCCGGTCGACCCCCCTCCTTTTATTGTATAATATTTCATTTTACTCTATATTATAAATTTTATCTTTATCTTTTATTCCCCTTTATTTTGCCCCCCTTCTTATGTTTGTTGTGTTTTGTCCATTGTATTTATTTACTTATTATTATTTATTTATTTAATGACTTTTATTTTATCTACACACCTTTTCATTTACTGATTTTATCTTTTATTTTATCATATTGTTACGTCCCGGGTCGGATATGATCCGACGAAACGACGCCCAGACGGGGCGGGGACGTAACCGACCAATTTATTTAAGACGATCTTAGATCCACGTGGCGCGTAACGTCCACGTCTGATCAGGGACCCGATACCGGTGTTCGTCGTTGTTGAAAAGGCGAAGAGGGGAATAAAATGCGAACCGAGACGGACGTCGTCCGTCGTGAACACCGCGTAGAACACGCGTCGCGGTAGTAGAGATGGTTCCCAGTGGTCGAAGTGTCACTATGCGGGTGTGTGCAACTCGTCCGAACGCGTGGGTTTGCTCGATTTGTGACAGGAGATTTCGATCGAAGGGAATTAGCGTTCTCTCGGTACCGAGCACCCTCTGGGCTCAGACGTACACGATTGATACACCAATTTTAGGGTTAGAAGAACGGACGTAGGAAGTCTAAGGAATTTGCGGAACAGGTCGGAGTCGAACAACCCGATGAAACACCACGCGCACACTCACTTTCGCGATCACTTTAACCGGTCACTGGGAACGACACTTTAGAAGTGGAAGATATCGAGGAGCAGGATGTTGCTGAATAAAAGCTGCGAAGTAATAGGTTTAAACAACCAAAGTATAATGAACCAGAATAGATACAAAGTAATGATTTGCGAGCAGAACTCGTGCAACAAAATAGCGCAGAAATAGCAATTGTGATAAGAATTATAAAGCGAGCGAGCTCGTGTGAACAAAATAGCGCAGAAATAGCAATTGTAATATGAATTATAATGCGAGCAAGCTCGTTCAAACAAAAATAGCGCCAAATTAACAAAAATAGCAATTGCAATACGAATAGTAATGCGAGCAAGCTCGTATAAGCCAAATAACACAAAATTAACAATTGAAATGTGAATAATAAAGCGAGCAAAATCGCATAAACAAGATAGCACGAAAATAGTAATTATAAATTTGAAATGATAATGCGAGTAAGCTCGTACAACAAAATAACGGTGACGGTTTACGAGTAACCTCGTACGACCAATAAACCAGAATAATATCTGTAAATACGTAATAATAATCTACGAGCAGACTCGAATAACAATTTAGAACCAAATGATATATAAAGAAATAGTGTAAATGGTAAGGAGCAATACGACCTGAATATCGTGAACGATCTGAAATAGAGTCCGAAAACGCGAGAAAAGACTGAGTCGAACTGAATTCGATTGAAGACGCGAGAGAACTGAATTAGTAGAATTCCGAAACTGGAACAGAGCGATTCGCGCGATTTCGTCTTATTTATAATAAGAGCGCGGACCATAGGGATTCGGTGAACCGCGAAGTCCTTTTGTCTAAATCGTATCAGGCACGGACGAATATGTTGTCGTCGATGTATACTTTTCGCAGTTCGAACGAAACGACGGTTTAGATGTACGTACACCTGTACTCGCGGTTGCCATGCTGGCGTCCGCTTGTACCGGTGACTATCGCTTCTTTCCCGATTCCCTATGTTCACTCTCACGGGGATATGTATATATATATATAAATACGCGTAAGATATATATATACATATCGCTGTGTACGGATTTAGCCGCGATTTCGGTTTGGATTTTACGAAGGAAGTATACGTATACCATATATATATATATATGTATGTACAGCGAGAATTTGCTCATACGAACAAAACCGACGCAACACGTCGGTACGACGTTACAATATTTTTAAGTTTTATGCGGGTTGACAGGGGGGCGGGACGGGGGGAGGGGACAGACGCGAGCCGGAACTCGCCTCTGTCCCTTCCTTGTCGCGTGCGGAAAAAATACAATGCAGCGTGTACGAGTATTTGCACATGTATAAAAATCGGATGGCGCAGTAACAAAAATTCTAAATTATACAGCACAAGTTGCAGCAATGCATGCGCATAAGTTAAATTACCTGCACACCTCCGTTTCCTCAAACTGTGTGTTCATAACTGGCATTGGGAGGATCGCAGTGCCACCACTGCGAGGAGGCCCAGGACTCTGCGCGGCATACGCTGGAAGAATGTCCAGCGTGGTCGGCACCGCGCAGAGACCTAAGGGGCGTTATTGGGATGGACCTCCCGTTGCCGGTCGTGGTCGACCACATGATCGGCAGCGAGAGGTCAAGAGCAGCGATTGCCTCCTTCTGTGAGATTGTGATAACGCAGAAGGAGGCAGCGGAGAGGGAGAGGGAAGCCGACCCGCTCTCCGCCAGAAGGCTAGCATCGGCGGGGCAACCCCGACGAGGCCGACGGCCCCCGTAAGGGGCCGCAGGCGTAATGGCGGCGGTGGTACTACTTAGTACTTCCACCGCCGCCAAGGGGGGCTGGCCGTTAAGGCGCCCCCGAGGTGGACAGGTCGCGGGGGGCGAGGTGGAGCAATAATCCCCTTCCCCCCCTCTCTACAAAGATGCGACCTGCCGGTCGACCCCCCTCCTTTTATTGTATAATATTTCATTTTACTCTATATTATAAATTTTATCTTTATCTTTTATTCCCCTTTATTTTGCCCCCCTTCTTATGTTTGTTGTGTTTTGTCCATTGTATTTATTTACTTATTATTATTTATTTATTTAATGACTTTTATTTTATCTATACACCTTTTCATTTACTGATTTTATCTTTTATTTTATCATATTTTTAAGTTTTCTGCGGGTTGACAGGGGGGCGGGACGGGGGGAGGGGACAGACGCGAGCCGGAATTCGCCTCTGTCCCCTCCTTGTCGCGTGCGGAAAAAATACAATGCAGCGTGTACGAGTATTTGCACATGTATAAAAATCGGATGGCGCAGTAACAAAAATTCTAAATTATACAGCACAAGTTGCAGCAATGCATGCGCATAAGTTAAATTACCTGCATACCTCCGTTTCCTCAAACTGTGTGTTCATAACTGGCATTGGGAGGATCGCAGTGCCACCACTGCGAGGAGGCCCAGGACTCTGCGCGGCATACGCTGGAAGAATGTCCAGCCTGGTCGGCACCGCGTAGAGACCTAAGGGGAGTTATTGGGATGGACCTGCCGTTGCCGGTCGTGGTCGACCACATGATCGGCAGCGAGAGGTCAAGAGCAGCGATTGCCTCCTTCTGCTAGATTGTGATAACGCAGAAGGAGGCAGGGGAGAGGGAGAGGGAAGCCGACCCGCTCTCCGCCAGAAGGCTAGCATCGGCGGGGCAACCCCGACGAGGCCGACGGCCCCCGTAAGGGGCCGCAGGCGTAATGGCGGCGGTGGTACTACTTAGTACTTCCACCGCCGCCAAGGGGGGCGGGCCGTTAAGGCGCCCCCGAGGTGGACAGGTCGCGGGGGGCGAGGTGGAGCAATAATCCCCTTCCCCCCCTCTCTACAAAGATGCGACCTGCCGGTCGACCCCCCTCTTATTGTATAATATTTCATTTTACTCTATATTATAAATTTTATCTTTATCTTTTATTCCCCTTTATTTTGCCCCCCTTCTTATGTTTGTTGTGTTTTGTCCATTGTATTTATTTACTTATTATTATTTATTTATTTAATGACTTTTATTTTATCTATACACCTTTTCATATACTGATTTTATCTTTTATTTTATCATATTTTTAAGTTTTCTGCGGGTTGACAGGGGGGCGGGACGGGGGGAGGGGACAGACGCGAGCCGGAATTCGCCTCTGTCCCCTCCTTGTCGCGTGCGGAAAAAATACAATGCAGCGTGTACGAGTATTTGCACATGTATAAAAATCGGATGGCGCAGTAACAAAAATTCTAAATTATACAGCACAAGTTGCAGCAATGCATGCGCATAAGTTAAGTTACCTGCATACCTCCGTTTCCTCAAACTGTGTGTTCATAACTGGCATTGGGAGGATCGCAGTGCCACCACTGCGAGGAGGCCCAGGACTCTGCGCGGCATACGCTGGAAGAATGTCCAGCCTGGTCGGCACCGCGTAGAGACCTAAGGGGAGTTATTGGGATGGACCTGCCGTTGCCGGTCGTGGTCGACCACATGATCGGCAGCGAGAGGTCAAGAGCAGCGATTGCCTCCTTCTGTGAGATTGTGATAACGCAGAAGGAGGCAGCGGAGAGGGAGAGGGAAGCCGACCCGCTCTCCGCCAGAAGGCTAGCATCGGCGGGGCAACCCCGACGAGGCCGACGGCCCCCGTAAGGGGCCGCAGGCGTAATGGCGGCGGTGGTACTACTTAGTACTTCCACCGCCGCCAAGGGGGGCTGGCCGTTAAGGCGCCCCCGAGGTGGACAGGTCGCGGGGGGCGAGGTGGAGCAATAATCCCCTCCCCCTCCTCTACAAAGATGCGACCTGCCGGTCGACCCCCCTGCTTTTATTTTATAATATTTCATTTTACTCTATATTATAAATTTTATCTTTATCTTTTATTCCCCTTTATTTTGCCCCCCTTCTTATGTTTGTTGTGTTTTGTCCATTGTATTTATTGACTTTTATTTTATCTATTTTATCTATACACCTTTTCAATTATTGATTTTATTTTTTATTTTATCATATTTTTAAGTTTTATGCGGGTTGACCAGGGGGTGGGACGGGGGGAGGGGACAGACGCGAGCCGGAACTCGCCTCTGTCCCCTCCTTGTCGCGTGCGGAAAAAAATACAATGCAGCGTGTACGAGTATTTGCACGTGTATAAAAATCGGATGGCGCGGTAACAAAAATTCTAAATTATACAGCACAGGTTGCAGCAATGCATGCGCATAAGTTAAATTACCTGCATACCTCCGTTTCCTCAAACTGTGTGTTCATAACTGGCATTGGGAGGATCGCAGTGCCACCACTGCGAGGAGGCCCAGGACTCTGCGCGGCATACGCTGGAAGAATGTCCAGCGTGGTCGGCACCGCGCAGAGACCTAAGGGGTGTTATTGGGATGGACCTCCCGTTGCCGGTCGTGGTCGACCACATGATCGGCAGCGAGAGGTCAAGAGCAGCGATTGCCTCCTTCTGTGAGATTGTGATAACGCAGAAGGAGGCAGCGGAGAGGGAGAGGGAAGCCGACCCGCTCTCCGCCAGAAGGCTAGCATCGGCGGGGCAACCCCGACGAGGCCGACGGCCCCCGTAAGGGGCCGCAGGCGTAATGGCGGCGGTGGTACTACTTAGTACTTCCACCGCCGCCAAGGGGGGCTGGCCGTTAAGGCGCCCCCGAGGTGGACAGGTCGCGGGGGGCGAGGTGGAGCAATAATCCCCTTCCCCCCCTCTCTACAAAGATGCGACCTGCCGGTCGACCCCCCCCCCCTTTTATTGTATAATATTTCATTTTACTCTATATTATAAATTTTATCTTTATCTTTTATTCCCCTTTATTTTGCCACCCTTCTTATTTTTGTTGTGTTTTGTCCATTGTATTTATTTACTTATTATTATTTATTTATTTATTGACTTTTATTTTATCTATTTTATCTATACACCTTTTCATTTACGGATTTTATCTTGTATTTTATCATATTTTTAAGTTTTATGCGGGTTGACCAGGGGGTGGGACGGGGGGAGGGGACAGACGCGAGCCGGAACTCGCCTCTGTCCCTTCCTTGTCGCGTGCGGAAAAAAATACAATGCAGCGTGTACGAGTATATGCACATGTATAAAAATCGGATGGCGCGGTAACAAAAATTCTAAATTATACAGCACAAGTTGCAGCAATGCATGCGCATAAGTTAAATTACCTGCATACCTCCGTTTCCTCAAACTGTGTGTTCATAACTGGCACTAGGAGGATCGCAGTGCCACCACTGCGAGGAGGCCCAGGACTCTGCGCGGCATACGCTGGAAGAATGTCCAGCCTGGTCGGCACCGCGTAGAGACCTAAGGGGAGTTATTGGGATGGACCTGCCGTTGCCGGTCGTGGTCGACCACATGATCGGCAGCGAGAGGTCAAGAGCAGCGATTGCCTCCTTCTGCTAGATTGTGATAACGCAGAAGGAGGCAGGGGAGAGGGAGAGGGAAGCCGACCCGCTCTCCGCCAGAAGGCTAGCATCGGCGGGGCAACCCCGACGAGGCCGACGGCCCCCGTAAGGGGCCGCAGGCGTAATGGCGGCGGTGGTACTACTTAGTACTTCCACCGCCGCCAAGGGGGGCGGGCCGTTAAGGCGCCCCCGAGGTGGACAGGTCGCGGGGGGCGAGGTGGAGCAATAATCCCCTTCCCCCCCTCTCTACAAAGATGCGACCTGCCGGTCGACCCCCTCCTTTTATTGTATAATATTTCATTTTACTCTATATTATAAATTTTATCTTTATCTTTTATTCCCCTTTATTTTGCCCCCCTTCTTATGTTTGTTGTGTTTTGTCCATTGTATTTATTTACTTATTATTATTTATTTATTTAATGACTTTTATTTTATCTATACACCTTTTCATTTACTGATTTTATCTTTTATTTTATCATATTTTTAAGTTTTCTGCGGGTTGACAGGGGGGCGGGACGGGGGGAGGGGACAGACGCGAGCCGGAACTCGCCTCTGTCCCCTCCTTGTCGCGTGCGGAAAAAAATACAATGCAGCGTGTACGAGTATTTGCACATGTATAAAAATCGGATGGCGCAGTAACAAAAATTCTAAATTATACAGCACAAGTTGCAGCAATGCATGCGCATAAGTTAAATTACCTGCATACCTCCGTTTCCTCAAACTGTGTGTTCATAACTGGCATTGGGAGGATCGCAGTGCCTCCACTGCGAGGAGGCCTAGGACTCTGCGCGGCATACGCTGGAAGAATGTCCAGCGTGGTCGGCACCGCGCAGAGACCTAAGGGGCATTATTGGGATGGACCTCCCGTTGCCGGTCGTGGTCGACCACATGATCGGCAGCGAGAGGTCAAGAGCAGCGATTGCCTCCTTCTGCTAGATTGTGATAACGCAGAAGGAGGCAGGGGAGAGGGAGAGGGAAGCCGACCCGCTCCCCGCCAGGAGGCTAGCATCGGCGGGGCAACCCCGACGAGGCCGACGGCCCCCGTAAGGGGCCGCAGACGTAATGGCGGCGGTGGCACTACTTAGTACTTCCACCGCAGCCAAGGGGGGCTGGCCGTTAAGGCGCCCCCGAGGTGGACAGGTCGCGGGGGGCGAGGTGGCGCAATAATCCCCTCCCCCCCCTCTCTACAAAGATGCGACCTGCCGGTCCACCCCCCTCCTTTCATTTTATAATATTTCATTTTACTCTATATTATAAATTTTATCTTTATCTTTTATTCCCCTTTATTTTGCCACCCTTCTTATGTTTGTTGTGTTTTGTCCATTGTATTTATTTACTTATTATTATTTATTTATTTATTGACTTTTATTTTATCTATTTTATCTATACACCTTTTCATTTACTGATTTTATCTTTTATTTTATCATATTTTTAAGTTTTATGCGGGTTGACCAGGGTGGTGGGACGGGGGGAGGGGACAGACGCGAGCCGGAACTCGCCTCTGTCCCCTCCTTGTCGCGTGCGGAAAAAAGTACAATGCTGCGTGTACGAGTATTTGCACATGTATAAAAATCGGATGGCGCAGTAACAAAAATTCTAAATTATACAGCACAAGTTGCAGCAATGCATGCGCATAAGTTAAATTACCTGCATACCTCCGTTTCCTCAAACTGTGTGTTCATAACTGGCACTAGGAGGATCGCAGTGCCACCACTGCGAGGAGGCCCAGGACTCTGCGCGGCATAAGCTGGAAGAATGTCCAGCCTGGTCGGCACCGCGTAGAGACCTAAGGGGAGTTATTGGGATTGACCTGCCGTTGCCGGTCGTGGTCGACCACATGATCGGCAGCGAGAGGTCAAGAGCAGCGATTGCCTCCTTCTGCTAGATTGTGATAACGCAGAAGGAGGCAGGGGAGAGGGAGAGGGAAGCCGACCCGCTCTCCGCCAGAAGGCTAGCATCGGCGGGGCAACCCCGACGAGGCCGACGGCCCCCGTAAGGGGCCGCAGGCGTAATGGCGGCGGTGGTACTACTTAGTACTTCCACCGCCGCCAAGGGGGGCGGGCCGTTAAGGCGCCCCCGAGGTGGACAGGTCGCGGGGGGCGAGGTGGAGCAATAATCCCCTTCCCCCCCTCTCTACAAAGATGCGACCTGCCGGTCGACCCCCTCCTTTTATTGTATAATATTTCATTTTACTCTATATTATAAATTTTATCTTTATCTTTTATTCCCCTTTATTTTGCCCCCCTTCTTATGTTTGTTGTGTTTTGTCCATTGTATTTATTTACTTATTATTATTTATTTATTTAATGACTTTTATTTTATCTATACACCTTTTCATTTACTGATTTTATCTTTTATTTTATCATATTTTTAAGTTTTCTGCGGGTTGACAGGGGGGCGGGACGGGGGGAGGGGACAGACGCGAGCCGGAATTCGCCTCTGTCCCCTCCTTGTCGCGTGCGGAAAAAATACAATGCAGCGTGTACGAGTATTTGCACATGTATAAAAATCGGATGGCGCAGTAACAAAAATTCTAAATTATACAGCACAAGTTGCAGCAATGCATGCGCATAAGTTAAATTACCTGCATACCTCCGTTTCCTCAAACTGTGTGTTCATAACTGGCATTGGGAGGATCGCAGTGCCACCACTGCGAGGAGGCCCAGGACTCTGCGCGGCATACGCTGGAAGAATGTCCAGCCTGGTCGGCACCGCGTAGAGACCTAAGGGGAGTTATTGGGATGGACCTGCCGTTGCCGGTCGTGGTCGACCACATGATCGGCAGCGAGAGGTCAAGAGCAGCGATTGCCTCCTTCTGCTAGATTGTGATAACGCAGAGGGAGGCAGGGGAGAGGGAGAGGGAAGCCGACCCGTTCTCCGCCAGAAGGCTAGCATCGGCGGGGCAACCCCGACGAGGCCGACGGCCCCCGTAAGGGGCCGCAGGCGTAATGGCGGCGGTGGTACTACTTAGTACTTCCACCGCCGCCAAGGGGGGCGGGCAGTTAAGGCGCCCCCGAGGTGGACAGATCGCGGGGGGCGAGGTGGAGCAATAATCCCCTTCCCCCCCTCTCTACAAAGATGCGACCTGCCGGTCGACCCCCCTCCTTTTATTGTATAATATTTCATTTTACTCTATATTATAAATTTTATCTTTATCTATTATTCCCCTTTATTTTGCCCCCCTTCTTATGTTTGTTGTGTTTTGTCCATTGTATTTATTTACTTATTATTATTTATTTATTTAATGACTTTTATTTTATCTATACACCTTCTCATTTACTGATTTTATCTTTTATTTTATCATATTTTTAAGTTTTCTGCGGGTTGACAGGGGGGCGGGACGGGGGGAGGGGACAGACGCGAGCCGGAACTCGCCTCTGTCCCTTCCTTGTCGCGTGCGGAAAAAAATACAATGCAGCGTGTACGAGTATTTGCCCATGTATGAAAATCGGATGGCGCAGTAACAAAAATTCTAAATTATACAGCACAAATTGCAGCAATGCATGCGCATAAGTTAAATTACCTGCATACCTCCGTTTCCTCAAACTGTGTGTTCATAACTGGCATTGGGAGGATCGCAGTGCCACCACTGCGAGGAGGCCCAGGACTCTGCGCGGCATACGCTGGAAGAATGTCCAGCGTGGTCGGCACCGCTTAGAGACCTAAGGGGCGTTATTGGGATGGACCTGCCGTTGCCGGTCGTGGTCGACCACATGATCGGCACCGAGAGGTCAAGAGCAGCGATTGCCTCCTTCTGTGAGATTGTGATAACGCAGAAGGAGGCAGCGGAGAGGGAGAGGGAAGCTGACCCGCTCTCCGCCAGAAGGCTAGCATCGGCGGGGCAACCCCGAAGAGGTCGACGGCCCCCGTAAGGGGCCGCAGGCGTAATGGCGGCGGTGGTACTACTTAGTACTTCCACTGCCGCCAAGGGGGGCTGGCCGTTAAGGCGCCCCCGAGGTGGACAGGTCGCGGGGGGCGAGGTGGAGCAATAATCCCCTTCCCCCCCTCTCTACAAAGATGCGACCTGCCGGTCGACCCCCCTCCTTTTATTGTATAATATTTCATTTTACTCTATATTATAAATTTTATCTTTATCTTTTATTCCCCTTTATTTTGCCCCCCTTCTTATGTTTGTTGTGTTTTGTCCATTGTATTTATTGACTTTTATTTTATCTATTTTATCTATACACCTTTTCAATTATTGATTTTATTTTTTATTTTATCATATTTTTAAGTTTTATGCGGGTTGACCAGGGGGTGGGACGGGGGGAGGGGACAGACGCGAGCCGGAACTCGCCTCTGTCCCCTCCTTGTCGCGTGCGGAAAAAAATACAATGCAGCGTGTACGAGTATTTGCACGTGTATAAAAATCGGATGGCGCGGTAACAAAAATTCTAAATTATACAGCACAGGTTGCAGCAATGCATGCGCATAAGTTAAATTACCTGCATACCTCCGTTTCCTCAAACTGTGTGTTCATAACTGGCATTGGGAGGATCGCAGTGCCACCACTGCGAGGAGGCCCAGGACTCTGCGCGGCATACGCTGGAAGAATGTCCAGCGTGGTCGGCACCGCGCAGAGACCTAAGGGGTGTTATTGGGATGGACCTCCCGTTGCCGGTGGTGGTCGACCACATGATCGGCAGCGAGAGGTCAAGAGCAGCGATTGCCTCCTTCTGTGAGATTGTGATAACGCAGAAGGAGGCAGCGGAGAGGGAGAGGGAAGCCGACCCGCTCTCCGCCAGAAGGCTAGCATCGGCGGGGCAACCCCGACGAGGCCGACGGCCCCCGTAAGGGGCCGCAGGCGTAATGGCGGTGGTGGTACTACTTAGTACTTCCACCGCCGCCAAGGGGGGATGGCCGTTAAGGCGCCCCCGAGGTGGACAGGTCGCGGAGGGCGAGGTGGAGCAATAATCCCCTTCCCCCCCTCTCTACAAAGATGCGACCTGCCGGTCGACCCCCCCCTTTTATTGTATAATATTTCATTTTACTCTATATTATAAATTTTATCTTTATCTTTTATTCCCCTTTATTTTGCCACCCTTCTTATTTTTGTTGTGTTTTGTCCATTGTATTTATTTACTTATTATTATTTATTTATTTATTGACTTTTATTTTATCTATTTTATCTATACACCTTTTCATTTACTGATTTTATCTTGTATTTTATCATATTTTTAAGTTTTATGCGGGTTGACCAGGGGGTGGGACGGGGGGAGGGGACAGACGCGAGCCGGAACTCGCCTCTGTCCCTTCCTTGTCGCGTGCGGAAAAAAATACAATGCAGCGTGTACGAGTATATGCACATGTATAAAAATCGGATGGCGCGGTAACAAAAATTCTAAATTATACAGCACAAGTTGCAGCAATGCATGCGCATAAGTTAAATTACCTGCATACCTCCGTTTCCTCAAACTGTGTGTTCATAACTGGCACTAGGAGGATCGCAGTGCCACCACTGCGAGGAGGCCCAGGACTCTGCGCGGCATACGCTGGAAGAATGTCCAGCCTGGTCGGCACCGCGTAGAGACCTAAGGGGAGTTATTGGGATGGACCTGCCGTTGCCGGTCGTGGTCGACCACATGATCGGCAGCGAGAGGTCAAGAGCAGCGATTGCCTCCTTCTGCTAGATTGTGATAACGCAGAAGGAGGCAGGGGAGAGGGAGAGGGAAGCCGACCCGCTCTCCGCCAGAAGGCTAGCATCGGCGGGGCAACCCCGACGAGGCCGACGGCCCCCGTAAGGGGCCGCAGGCGTAATGGCGGCGGTGGTACTACTTAGTACTTCCACCGCCGCCAAGGGGGGCGGGCCGTTAAGGCGCCCCCGAGGTGGACAGGTCGCGGGGGGCGAGGTGGAGCAATAATCCCCTTCCCCCCCTCTCTACAAAGATGCGACCTGCCGGTCGACCCCCTCCTTTTATTGTATAATATTTCATTTTACTCTATATTATAAATTTTATCTTTATCTTTTATTCCCCTTTATTTTGCCCCCCTTCTTATGTTTGTTGTGTTTTGTCCATTGTATTTATTTACTTATTATTATTTATTTATTTAATGACTTTTATTTTATCTACACACCTTTTCATTTACTGATTTTATCTTTTATTTTATCATATTTTTAAGTTTTATGCGGGTTGACAGGGGGGCGGGACGGGGGGAGGGGACAGACGCGAGCCGGAACTCGCCTCTGTCCCCTCCTTGTCGCGTGCGGAAAAAAATACAATGCAGCGTGTACGAGTATTTGCACATGTATAAAAATCGGATGGCGCAGTAACAAAAATTCTAAATTATACAGCACAAGTTGCAGCAATGCATGCGCATAAGTTAAATTACCTGCATACCTCCGTTTCCTCAAACTGTGTGTTCATAACTGGCATTGGGAGGATCGCAGTGCCACCACTGCGAGGAGGCCCAGGACTCTGCGCGGCATACGCTGGAAGAATGTCCAGCGTGGTCGGCACCGCGCAGAGACCTAAGGGGCATTATTGGGATGGACCTCCCGTTGCCGGTCGTGGTCGACCACATGATCGGCAGCGAGAGGTCAAGAGCAGCGATTGCCTCCTTCTGCTAGATTGTGATAACGCAGAAGGAGGCAGGGGAGAGGGAGATTGAAGCCGACCCGCTCCCCGCCAGGAGGCTAGCATCGGCGGGGCAACCCCGACGAGGCCGACGGCCCCCGTAAGGGGCCGCAGACGTAATGGCGGCGGTGGCACTACTTAGTACTTCCACCGCCGCCAAGGGGGGCTGGCCGTTAAGGCGCCCCCGAGGTGGACAGGTCGCGGGGGGCGAGGTGGCGCAATAATCCCCTCCCCCCCCTCTCTACAAAGATGCGACCTGCCGGTCCACCCCCCTCCTTTCATTTTATAATATTTCATTTTACTCTATATTATAAATTTTATCTTTATCTTTTATTCCCCTTTATTTTGCCACCCTTCTTATGTTTGTTGTGTTTTGTCCATTGTATTTATTTACTTATTATTATTTATTTATTTATTGACTTTTATTTTATCTATTTTATCTATACACCTTTTCATTTACTGATTTTATCTTTTATTTTATCATATTTTTAAGTTTTATGCGGGTTGACCAGGGTGGTGGGACGGGGGGAGGGGACAGACGCGAGCCGGAACTCGCCTCTGTCCCCTCCTTGTCGCGTGCGGAAAAAAGTACAATGCTGCGTGTACGAGTATTTGCACATGTATAAAAATCGGATGGCGCGGTAACAAAAATTCTAAATTATACAGCACAGGTTGCAGCAATGCATGCGCATAAGTTAAATTACCTGCATACCTCCGTTTACTCAAACTGTGTGTTCATAACTGGCATTGGGAGGATCGCAGTGCCACCACTGCGAGGAGGCCCAGGACTCTGCGCGGCATACGCTGGAAGAATGTCCAGCCTGGTCGGCACTGCGTAGAGACCTAAGGGGAGTTATTGGGATGGACCTCCCGTTGCCGGTCGTGGTCGACCACATGATCGGCAGCGAGAGGTCAAGAGCAGCGATTGCCTCCTTCTGTGAGATTGTGATAACGCAGAAGGAGGCAGCGGAGAGGGAGAGGGAAGCCGACCCGCTCTCCGCCAGAAGGCTAGCATCGGCGGGGCAACCCCGACGAGGCCGACGGCCCCCGTAAGGGGCCGCAGGCGTAATGGCGGCGGTGGTACTACTTAGTACTTCCACCGCCGCCAAGGGGGGCTGGCCGTTAAGGCGCCCCCGAGGTGGACAGGTCGCGGGGGGCGAGGTGGAGCAATAATCCCCTTACCCCCCTCTCTACAAAGATGCGACCTGCCGGTCGACCCCCCTCCTTTTATTGTATAATATTTCATTTTACTCTATATTATAAATTTTATCTTTATCTTTTATTCCCCTTTATTTTGCCCTCCTTCTTATGTTTGTTGTGTTTTGTCCATTGTATTTATTTACTTATTATTATTTATTTATTTAATGACTTTTATTTTATCTACACACCTTTTCATTTACTGATTTTATCTTTTATTTTATCATATTTTTAAGTTTTCTGCGGGTTGACAGGGGGGCGGGACGGGGGGAGGGGACAGACGCGAGCCGGAATTCGCCTCTGTCCCCTCCTTGTCGCGTGCGGAAAAAATACAATGCAGCGTGTACGAGTATTTGCACATGTATAAAAATCGGATGGCGCAGTAACAAAAATTCTAAATTATACAGCACAAGTTGCAGCAATGCATGCGCATAAGTTAAATTACCTGCATACCTCCGTTTCCTCAAACTGTGTGTTCATAACTGGCATTGGGAGGATCGCAGTGCCACCACTGCGAGGAGGCCCAGGACTCTGCGCGGCATACGCTGGAAGAATGTCCAGCCTGGTCGGCACCGCGTAGAGACCTAAGGGGAGTTATTGGGATGGACCTCCCGTTGCCGGTCGTGGTCGACCACATGATCGGCAGCGAGAGGTCAAGAGCAGCGATTGCCTCCTTCTGTGAGATTGTGATAACGCAGATGGAGGCAGCGGAGAGGGAGAGGGAAGCCGACCCGCTCTCCGCCAGAAGGCTAGCATCGGCGGGGCAACCCCGACGAGGACGACGGCCCCCGTAAGGGGCCGCAGGCGTAATGGCGGCGGTGGTACTACTTAGTACTTCCACCACCGCCAAGGGGGGCTGGCCGTTAAGGCGCCCCCGAGGTGGACAGGTCGCGGGGGGCGAGGTGGAGCAATAATCCCCTTCCCCCCCTCTCTACAAAGATGCGACCTGCCGGTCGACCCCCCTCCTTTTATTGTATAATATTTCATTTTACTCTATATTATAAATTCTATCTTTATCTTTTATTCCCCTTTATTTTGCCCCCCTTCTTATGTTTGTTGTGTTTTGTCCATTGTATTTATTTACTTATTATTATTTATTTATTTAATGACTTTTATTTTATCTATACACCTTTTCATTTACTGATTTTATCTTTTATTTTATCATATTTTTAAGTTTTCTGCGGGTTGACAGGGGGGCGGGACGGGGGGAGGGGACAGACGCGAGCCGGAACTCGCCTCTGTCCCCTCCTTGTCGCGTGCGGAAAAAAATACAATGCAGCGTGTACGAGTATTTGCACATGTATAAAAATCGGATGGCGCGGTAACAAAAATTCTAAATTATACAGCACAGGTTGCAGCAATGCATGCGCATAAGTTAAATTACCTGCATACCTCCGTTTCCTCAAACTGTGTGTTCATAACTGGCATTGGGAGGATCGCAGTGCCACCACTGCGAGGAGGCCCAGGACTCTGCGCGGCATACGCTGGAAGAATGTCCAGCCTGGTCGGCACCGCGTAGAGACCTAAGGGGAGTTATTGGGATGGACCTCCCGTTGCCGGTCGTGGTCGACCACATGATCGGCAGCGAGAGGTCAAGAGCAGCGATTGCCTCCTTCTGTGAGATTGTGATAACGCAGAAGGAGGCAGCGGAGAGGGAGAGGGAAGCCGACCCGCTCTCCGCCAGAAGGCTAGCATCGGCGGGGCAACCCCGACGAGGCCGACGGCCCCCGTAAGGGGCCGCAGGCGTAATGGCGGCGGTGGTACTACTTAGTACTTCCTCCGCCGCCAAGGGGGGCTGGCCGTTAAGGCGCCCCCGAGGTGGACAGGTCGCGGGGGGCGAGGTGGAGCAATAATCCCCTTACCCCCCTCTCTACAAAGATGCGACCTGCCGGTCGACCCCCCTCCTTTTATTGTATAATATTTCATTTTACTCTATATTATAAATTTTATCTTTATCTATTATTCCCCTTTATTTTGCCCCCCTTCTTATGTTTGTTGTGTTTTGTCCATTGTATTTATTTACTTATTATTATTTATTTATTTAATGACTTTTATTTTATCTATACACCTTTTCATTTACTGATTTTATCTTTTATTTTATCATATTTTTAAGTTTTCTGCGGGTTGACAGGGGGGCGGGACGGGGGGAGGGGACAGACGCGAGCCGGAACTCGCCTCTGTCCCCTCCTTGTCGCGTGCGGAAAAAAATACAATGCAGCGTGTACGAGTATTTGCACATGTATAAAAATCGGATGGCGCAGTAACAAAAATTCTAAATTATACAGCACAAGTTGCAGCAATGCATGCGCATAAGTTAAATTACCTGCATACCTCCGTTTCCTCAAACTGTGTGTTCATAACTGGCATTGGGAGGATCGCAGTGCCACCACTGCGAGGAGGCCCAGGACTCTGCGCGGCATACGCTGGAAGAATGTCCAGCGTGGTCGGCACCGCGCAGAGACCTAAGGGGCATTATTGGGATGGACCTCCCGTTGCCGGTCGTGGTCGACCACATGATCGGCAGCGAGAGGTCAAGAGCAGCGATTGCCTCCTTCTGCTAGATTGTGATAACGCAGAAGGAGGCAGGGGAGAGGGAGATTGAAGCCGACCCGCTCCCCGCCAGGAGGCTAGCATCGGCGGGGCAACCCCGACGAGGCCGACGGCCCCCGTAAGGGGCCGCAGACGTAATGGCGGCGGTGGCACTACTTAGTACTTCCACCGCCGCCAAGGGGGGCTGGCCGTTAAGGCGCCCCCGAGGTGGACAGGTCGCGGGGGGCGAGGTGGCGCAATAATCCCCTCCCCCCCCTCTCTACAAAGATGCGACCTGCCGGTCCACCCCCCTCCTTTCATTTTATAATATTTCATTTTACTCTATATTATAAATTTTATCTTTATCTTTTATTCCCCTTTATTTTGCCACCCTTCTTATGTTTGTTGTGTTTTGTCCATTGTATTTATTTACTTATTATTATTTATTTATTTATTGACTTTTATTTTATCTATTTTATCTATACACCTTTTCATTTACTGATTTTATCTTTTATTTTATCATATTTTTAAGTTTTATGCGGGTTGACCAGGGTGGTGGGACGGGGGGAGGGGACAGACGCGAGCCGGAACTCGCCTCTGTCCCCTCCTTGTCGCGTGCGGAAAAAAGTACAATGCTGCGTGTACGAGTATTTGCACATGTATAAAAATCGGATGGCGCGGTAACAAAAATTCTAAATTATACAGCACAGGTTGCAGCAATGCATGCGCATAAGTTAAATTACCTGCATACCTCCGTTTCCTCAAACTGTGTGTTCATAACTGGCATTGGGAGGATCGCAGTGCCACCACTGCGAGGAGGCCCAGGACTCTGCGCGGCATACGCTGGAAGAATGTCCAGCCTGGTCGGCACTGCGTAGAGACCTAAGGGGAGTTATTGGGATGGACCTCCCGTTGCCGGTCGTGGTCGACCACATGATCGGCAGCGAGAGGTCAAGAGCAGCGATTGCCTCCTTCTGTGAGATTGTGATAACGCAGAAGGAGGCAGCGGAGAGGGAGAGGGAAGCCGACCCGCTCTCCGCCAGAAGGCTAGCATCGGCGGGGCAACCCCGACGAGGCCGACGGCCCCCGTAAGGGGCCGCAGGCGTAATGGCGGCGGTGGTACTACTTAGTACTTCCACCGCCGCCAAGGGGGGCTGGCCGTTAAGGCGCCCCCGAGGTGGACAGGTCGCGGGGGGCGAGGTGGAGCAATAATCCCCTTACCCCCCTCTCTACAAAGATGCGACCTGCCGGTCGACCCCCCTCCTTTTATTGTATAATATTTCATTTTACTCTATATTATAAATTTTATCTTTATCTTTTATTCCCCTTTATTTTGCCCCCCTTCTTATGTTTGTTGTGTTTTGTCCATTGTATTTATTTACTTATTATTATTTATTTATTTAATGACTTTTATTTTATCTACACACCTTTTCATTTACTGATTTTATCTTTTATTTTATCATATTGTTACGTCCCGGGTCGGATATGATCCGACGAAACGACGCCCAGACGGGGCGGGGACGTAACCGACCAATTTATTTAAGACGATCTTAGATCCACGTGGCGCGTAACGTCCACGTCTGATCAGGGACCCGATACCGGTGTTCGTCGTTGTTGAAAAGGCGAAGAGGGGAATAAAATGCGAACCGAGACGGACGTCGTCCGTCGTGAACACCGCGTAGAACACGCGTCGCGGTAGTAGAGATGGTTCCCAGTGGTCGAAGTGTCACTATGCGGGTGTGTGCAACTCGTCCGAACGCGTGGGTTTGCTCGATTTGTGACAGGAGATTTCGATCGAAGGGAATTAGCGTTCTCTCGGTACCGAGCACCCTCTGGGCTCAGACGTACACGATTGATACACCAATTTTAGGGTTAGAAGAACGGACGTAGGAAGTCTAAGGAATTTGCGGAACAGGTCGGAGTCGAACAACCCGATGAAACACCACGCGCACACTCACTTTCGCGATCACTTTAACCGGTCACTGGGAACGACACTTTAGAAGTGGAAGATATCGAGGAGCAGGATGTTGCTGAATAAAAGCTGCGAAGTAATAGGTTTAAACAACCAAAGTATAATGAACCAGAATAGATACAAAGTAATGATTTGCGAGCAGAACTCGTGCAACAAAATAGCGCAGAAATAGCAATTGTGATAAGAATTATAAAGCGAGCGAGCTCGTGTGAACAAAATAGCGCAGAAATAGCAATTGTAATATGAATTATAATGCGAGCAAGCTCGTTCAAACAAAAATAGCGCCAAATTAACAAAAATAGCAATTGCAATACGAATAGTAATGCGAGCAAGCTCGTATAAGCCAAATAACACAAAATTAACAATTGAAATGTGAATAATAAAGCGAGCAAAATCGCATAAACAAGATAGCACGAAAATAGTAATTATAAATTTGAAATGATAATGCGAGTAAGCTCGTACAACAAAATAACGGTGACGGTTTACGAGTAACCTCGTACGACCAATAAACCAGAATAATATCTGTAAATACGTAATAATAATCTACGAGCAGACTCGAATAACAATTTAGAACCAAATGATATATAAAGAAATAGTGTAAATGGTAAGGAGCAATACGACCTGAATATCGTGAACGATCTGAAATAGAGTCCGAAAACGCGAGAAAAGACTGAGTCGAACTGAATTCGATTGAAGACGCGAGAGAACTGAATTAGTAGAATTCCGAAACTGGAACAGAGCGATTCGCGCGATTTCGTCTTATTTATAATAAGAGCGCGGACCATAGGGATTCGGTGAACCGCGAAGTCCTTTTGTCTAAATCGTATCAGGCACGGACGAATATGTTGTCGTCGATGTATACTTTTCGCAGTTCGAACGAAACGACGGTTTAGATGTACGTACACCTGTACTCGCGGTTGCCATGCTGGCGTCCGCTTGTACCGGTGACTATCGCTTCTTTCCCGATTCCCTATGTTCACTCTCACGGGGATATGTATATATATATATAAATACGCGTAAGATATATATATACATATCGCTGTGTACGGATTTAGCCGCGATTTCGGTTTGGATTTTACGAAGGAAGTATACGTATACCATATATATATATATATGTATGTACAGCGAGAATTTGCTCATACGAACAAAACCGACGCAACACGTCGGTACGACGTTACAATATTTTTAAGTTTTATGCGGGTTGACAGGGGGGCGGGACGGGGGGAGGGGACAGACGCGAGCCGGAACTCGCCTCTGTCCCTTCCTTGTCGCGTGCGGAAAAAATACAATGCAGCGTGTACGAGTATTTGCACATGTATAAAAATCGGATGGCGCAGTAACAAAAATTCTAAATTATACAGCACAAGTTGCAGCAATGCATGCGCATAAGTTAAATTACCTGCACACCTCCGTTTCCTCAAACTGTGTGTTCATAACTGGCATTGGGAGGATCGCAGTGCCACCACTGCGAGGAGGCCCAGGACTCTGCGCGGCATACGCTGGAAGAATGTCCAGCGTGGTCGGCACCGCGCAGAGACCTAAGGGGCGTTATTGGGATGGACCTCCCGTTGCCGGTCGTGGTCGACCACATGATCGGCAGCGAGAGGTCAAGAGCAGCGATTGCCTCCTTCTGTGAGATTGTGATAACGCAGAAGGAGGCAGCGGAGAGGGAGAGGGAAGCCGACCCGCTCTCCGCCAGAAGGCTAGCATCGGCGGGGCAACCCCGACGAGGCCGACGGCCCCCGTAAGGGGCCGCAGGCGTAATGGCGGCGGTGGTACTACTTAGTACTTCCACCGCCGCCAAGGGGGGCTGGCCGTTAAGGCGCCCCCGAGGTGGACAGGTCGCGGGGGGCGAGGTGGAGCAATAATCCCCTTCCCCCCCTCTCTACAAAGATGCGACCTGCCGGTCGACCCCCCTCCTTTTATTGTATAATATTTCATTTTACTCTATATTATAAATTTTATCTTTATCTTTTATTCCCCTTTATTTTGCCCCCCTTCTTATGTTTGTTGTGTTTTGTCCATTGTATTTATTTACTTATTATTATTTATTTATTTAATGACTTTTATTTTATCTATACACCTTTTCATTTACTGATTTTATCTTTTATTTTATCATATTTTTAAGTTTTCTGCGGGTTGACAGGGGGGCGGGACGGGGGGAGGGGACAGACGCGAGCCGGAATTCGCCTCTGTCCCCTCCTTGTCGCGTGCGGAAAAAATACAATGCAGCGTGTACGAGTATTTGCACATGTATAAAAATCGGATGGCGCAGTAACAAAAATTCTAAATTATACAGCACAAGTTGCAGCAATGCATGCGCATAAGTTAAATTACCTGCATACCTCCGTTTCCTCAAACTGTGTGTTCATAACTGGCATTGGGAGGATCGCAGTGCCACCACTGCGAGGAGGCCCAGGACTCTGCGCGGCATACGCTGGAAGAATGTCCAGCCTGGTCGGCACCGCGTAGAGACCTAAGGGGAGTTATTGGGATGGACCTGCCGTTGCCGGTCGTGGTCGACCACATGATCGGCAGCGAGAGGTCAAGAGCAGCGATTGCCTCCTTCTGCTAGATTGTGATAACGCAGAAGGAGGCAGGGGAGAGGGAGAGGGAAGCCGACCCGCTCTCCGCCAGAAGGCTAGCATCGGCGGGGCAACCCCGACGAGGCCGACGGCCCCCGTAAGGGGCCGCAGGCGTAATGGCGGCGGTGGTACTACTTAGTACTTCCACCGCCGCCAAGGGGGGCGGGCCGTTAAGGCGCCCCCGAGGTGGACAGGTCGCGGGGGGCGAGGTGGAGCAATAATCCCCTTCCCCCCCTCTCTACAAAGATGCGACCTGCCGGTCGACCCCCTCCTTTTATTGTATAATATTTCATTTTACTCTATATTATAAATTTTATCTTTATCTTTTATTCCCCTTTATTTTGCCCTCCTTCTTATGTTTGTTGTGTTTTGTCCATTGTATTTATTTACTTATTATTATTTATTTATTTAATGACTTTTATTTTATCTACACACCTTTTCATTTACTGATTTTATCTTTTATTTTATCATATTTTTAAGTTTTCTGCGGGTTGACAGGGGGGCGGGACGGGGGGAGGGGACAGACGCGAGCCGGAATTCGCCTCTGTCCCCTCCTTGTCGCGTGCGGAAAAAATACAATGCAGCGTGTACGAGTATTTGCACATGTATAAAAATCGGATGGCGCAGTAACAAAAATTCTAAATTATACAGCACAAGTTGCAGCAATGCATGCGCATAAGTTAAATTACCTGCATACCTCCGTTTCCTCAAACTGTGTGTTCATAACTGGCATTGGGAGGATCGCAGTGCCACCACTGCGAGGAGGCCCAGGACTCTGCGCGGCATACGCTGGAAGAATGTCCAGCCTGGTCGGCACCGCGTAGAGACCTAAGGGGAGTTATTGGGATGGACCTCCCGTTGCCGGTCGTGGTCGACCACATGATCGGCAGCGAGAGGTCAAGAGCAGCGATTGCCTCCTTCTGTGAGATTGTGATAACGCAGATGGAGGCAGCGGAGAGGGAGAGGGAAGCCGACCCGCTCTCCGCCAGAAGGCTAGCATCGGCGGGGCAACCCCGACGAGGACGACGGCCCCCGTAAGGGGCCGCAGGCGTAATGGCGGCGGTGGTACTACTTAGTACTTCCACCACCGCCAAGGGGGGCTGGCCGTTAAGGCGCCCCCGAGGTGGACAGGTCGCGGGGGGCGAGGTGGAGCAATAATCCCCTTCCCCCCCTCTCTACAAAGATGCGACCTGCCGGTCGACCCCCCTCCTTTTATTGTATAATATTTCATTTTACTCTATATTATAAATTCTATCTTTATCTTTTATTCCCCTTTATTTTGCCCCCCTTCTTATGTTTGTTGTGTTTTGTCCATTGTATTTATTTACTTATTATTATTTATTTATTTAATGACTTTTATTTTATCTATACACCTTTTCATTTACTGATTTTATCTTTTATTTTATCATATTTTTAAGTTTTCTGCGGGTTGACAGGGGGGCGGGACGGGGGGAGGGGACAGACGCGAGCCGGAACTCGCCTCTGTCCCCTCCTTGTCGCGTGCGGAAAAAAATACAATGCAGCGTGTACGAGTATTTGCACATGTATAAAAATCGGATGGCGCGGTAACAAAAATTCTAAATTATACAGCACAGGTTGCAGCAATGCATGCGCATAAGTTAAATTACCTGCATACCTCCGTTTCCTCAAACTGTGTGTTCATAACTGGCATTGGGAGGATCGCAGTGCCACCACTGCGAGGAGGCCCAGGACTCTGCGCGGCATACGCTGGAAGAATGTCCAGCCTGGTCGGCACCGCGTAGAGACCTAAGGGGAGTTATTGGGATGGACCTCCCGTTGCCGGTCGTGGTCGACCACATGATCGGCAGCGAGAGGTCAAGAGCAGCGATTGCCTCCTTCTGTGAGATTGTGATAACGCAGAAGGAGGCAGCGGAGGGGGAGAGGGAAGCCGACCCGCTCTCCGCCAGAAGGCTAGCATCGGCGGGGCAACCCCGACGAGGCCGACGGCCCCCGTAAGGAGCCGCAGGCGTAATGGCGGCGGTGGTACTACTTAGTACTTCCTCCGCCGCCAAGGGGGGCTGGCCGTTAAGGCGCCCCCGAGGTGGACAGGTCGCGGGGGGCGAGGTGGAGCAATAATCCCCTTACCCCCCTCTCTACAAAGATGCGACCTGCCGGTCGACCCCCCTCCTTTTATTGTATAATATTTCATTTTACTCTATATTATAAATTTTATCTTTATCTATTATTCCCCTTTATTTTGCCCCCCTTCTTATGTTTGTTGTGTTTTGTCCATTGTATTTATTTACTTATTATTATTTATTTATTTAATGACTTTTATTTTATCTATACACCTTTTCATTTACTGATTTTATCTTTTATTTTATCATATTTTTAAGTTTTCTGCGGGTTGACAGGGGGGCGGGACGGGGGGAGGGGACAGACGCGAGCCGGAACTCGCCTCTGTCCCCTCCTTGTCGCGTGCGGAAAAAAATACAATGCAGCGTGTACGAGTATTTGCACATGTATAAAAATCGGATGGCGCAGTAACAAAAATTCTAAATTATACAGCACAAGTTGCAGCAATGCATGCGCATAAGTTAAATTACCTGCATACCTCCGTTTCCTCAAACTGTGTGTTCATAACTGGCATTGGGAGGATCGCAGTGCCACCACTGCGAGGAGGCCCAGGACTCTGCGCGGCATACGCTGGAAGAATGTCCAGCGTGGTCGGCACCGCGCAGAGACCTAAGGGGCATTATTGGGATGGACCTCCCGTTGCCGGTCGTGGTCGACCACATGATCGGCAGCGAGAGGTCAAGAGCAGCGATTGCCTCCTTCTGCTAGATTGTGATAACGCAGAAGGAGGCAGGGGAGAGGGAGATTGAAGCCGACCCGCTCCCCGCCAGGAGGCTAGCATCGGCGGGGCAACCCCGACGAGGCCGACGGCCCCCGTAAGGGGCCGCAGACGTAATGGCGGCGGTGGCACTACTTAGTACTTCCACCGCCGCCAAGGGGGGCTGGCCGTTAAGGCGCCCCCGAGGTGGACAGGTCGCGGGGGGCGAGGTGGCGCAATAATCCCCTCCCCCCCCTCTCTACAAAGATGCGACCTGCCGGTCCACCCCCCTCCTTTCATTTTATAATATTTCATTTTACTCTATATTATAAATTTTATCTTTATCTTTTATTCCCCTTTATTTTGCCACCCTTCTTATGTTTGTTGTGTTTTGTCCATTGTATTTATTTACTTATTATTATTTATTTATTTATTGACTTTTATTTTATCTATTTTATCTATACACCTTTTCATTTACTGATTTTATCTTTTATTTTATCATATTTTTAAGTTTTATGCGGGTTGACCAGGGTGGTGGGACGGGGGGAGGGGACAGACGCGAGCCGGAACTCGCCTCTGTCCCCTCCTTGTCGCGTGCGGAAAAAAGTACAATGCTGCGTGTACGAGTATTTGCACATGTATAAAAATCGGATGGCGCGGTAACAAAAATTCTAAATTATACAGCACAGGTTGCAGCAATGCATGCGCATAAGTTAAATTACCTGCATACCTCCGTTTCCTCAAACTGTGTGTTCATAACTGGCATTGGGAGGATCGCAGTGCCACCACTGCGAGGAGGCCCAGGACTCTGCGCGGCATACGCTGGAAGAATGTCCAGCCTGGTCGGCACTGCGTAGAGACCTAAGGGGAGTTATTGGGATGGACCTCCCGTTGCCGGTCGTGGTCGACCACATGATCGGCAGCGAGAGGTCAAGAGCAGCGATTGCCTCCTTCTGTGAGATTGTGATAACGCAGAAGGAGGCAGCGGAGAGGGAGAGGGAAGCCGACCCGCTCTCCGCCAGAAGGCTAGCATCGGCGGGGCAACCCCGACGAGGCCGACGGCCCCCGTAAGGGGCCGCAGGCGTAATGGCGGCGGTGGTACTACTTAGTACTTCCACCGCCGCCAAGGGGGGCTGGCCGTTAAGGCGCCCCCGAGGTGGACAGGTCGCGGGGGGCGAGGTGGAGCAATAATCCCCTTACCCCCCTCTCTACAAAGATGCGACCTGCCGGTCGACCCCCCTCCTTTTATTGTATAATATTTCATTTTACTCTATATTATAAATTTTATCTTTATCTTTTATTCCCCTTTATTTTGCCCCCCTTCTTATGTTTGTTGTGTTTTGTCCATTGTATTTATTTACTTATTATTATTTATTTATTTAATGACTTTTATTTTATCTACACACCTTTTCATTTACTGATTTTATCTTTTATTTTATCATATTGTTACGTCCCGGGTCGGATATGATCCGACGAAACGACGCCCAGACGGGGCGGGGACGTAACCGACCAATTTATTTAAGACGATCTTAGATCCACGTGGCGCGTAACGTCCACGTCTGATCAGGGACCCGATACCGGTGTTCGTCGTTGTTGAAAAGGCGAAGAGGGGAATAAAATGCGAACCGAGACGGACGTCGTCCGTCGTGAACACCGCGTAGAACACGCGTCGCGGTAGTAGAGATGGTTCCCAGTGGTCGAAGTGTCACTATGCGGGTGTGTGCAACTCGTCCGAACGCGTGGGTTTGCTCGATTTGTGACAGGAGATTTCGATCGAAGGGAATTAGCGTTCTCTCGGTACCGAGCACCCTCTGGGCTCAGACGTACACGATTGATACACCAATTTTAGGGTTAGAAGAACGGACGTAGGAAGTCTAAGGAATTTGCGGAACAGGTCGGAGTCGAACAACCCGATGAAACACCACGCGCACACTCACTTTCGCGATCACTTTAACCGGTCACTGGGAACGACACTTTAGAAGTGGAAGATATCGAGGAGCAGGATGTTGCTGAATAAAAGCTGCGAAGTAATAGGTTTAAACAACCAAAGTATAATGAACCAGAATAGATACAAAGTAATGATTTGCGAGCAGAACTCGTGCAACAAAATAGCGCAGAAATAGCAATTGTGATAAGAATTATAAAGCGAGCGAGCTCGTGTGAACAAAATAGCGCAGAAATAGCAATTGTAATATGAATTATAATGCGAGCAAGCTCGTTCAAACAAAAATAGCGCCAAATTAACAAAAATAGCAATTGCAATACGAATAGTAATGCGAGCAAGCTCGTATAAGCCAAATAACACAAAATTAACAATTGAAATGTGAATAATAAAGCGAGCAAAATCGCATAAACAAGATAGCACGAAAATAGTAATTATAAATTTGAAATGATAATGCGAGTAAGCTCGTACAACAAAATAACGGTGACGGTTTACGAGTAACCTCGTACGACCAATAAACCAGAATAATATCTGTAAATACGTAATAATAATCTACGAGCAGACTCGAATAACAATTTAGAACCAAATGATATATAAAGAAATAGTGTAAATGGTAAGGAGCAATACGACCTGAATATCGTGAACGATCTGAAATAGAGTCCGAAAACGCGAGAAAAGACTGAGTCGAACTGAATTCGATTGAAGACGCGAGAGAACTGAATTAGTAGAATTCCGAAACTGGAACAGAGCGATTCGCGCGATTTCGTCTTATTTATAATAAGAGCGCGGACCATAGGGATTCGGTGAACCGCGAAGTCCTTTTGTCTAAATCGTATCAGGCACGGACGAATATGTTGTCGTCGATGTATACTTTTCGCAGTTCGAACGAAACGACGGTTTAGATGTACGTACACCTGTACTCGCGGTTGCCATGCTGGCGTCCGCTTGTACCGGTGACTATCGCTTCTTTCCCGATTCCCTATGTTCACTCTCACGGGGATATGTATATATATATATAAATACGCGTAAGATATATATATACATATCGCTGTGTACGGATTTAGCCGCGATTTCGGTTTGGATTTTACGAAGGAAGTATACGTATACCATATATATATATATATGTATGTACAGCGAGAATTTGCTCATACGAACAAAACCGACGCAACACGTCGGTACGACGTTACAATATTTTTAAGTTTTATGCGGGTTGACAGGGGGGCGGGACGGGGGGAGGGGACAGACGCGAGCCGGAACTCGCCTCTGTCCCTTCCTTGTCGCGTGCGGAAAAAATACAATGCAGCGTGTACGAGTATTTGCACATGTATAAAAATCGGATGGCGCAGTAACAAAAATTCTAAATTATACAGCACAAGTTGCAGCAATGCATGCGCATAAGTTAAATTACCTGCACACCTCCGTTTCCTCAAACTGTGTGTTCATAACTGGCATTGGGAGGATCGCAGTGCCACCACTGCGAGGAGGCCCAGGACTCTGCGCGGCATACGCTGGAAGAATGTCCAGCGTGGTCGGCACCGCGCAGAGACCTAAGGGGCGTTATTGGGATGGACCTCCCGTTGCCGGTCGTGGTCGACCACATGATCGGCAGCGAGAGGTCAAGAGCAGCGATTGCCTCCTTCTGTGAGATTGTGATAACGCAGAAGGAGGCAGCGGAGAGGGAGAGGGAAGCCGACCCGCTCTCCGCCAGAAGGCTAGCATCGGCGGGGCAACCCCGACGAGGCCGACGGCCCCCGTAAGGGGCCGCAGGCGTAATGGCGGCGGTGGTACTACTTAGTACTTCCACCGCCGCCAAGGGGGGCTGGCCGTTAAGGCGCCCCCGAGGTGGACAGGTCGCGGGGGGCGAGGTGGAGCAATAATCCCCTTCCCCCCCTCTCTACAAAGATGCGACCTGCCGGTCGACCCCCCTCCTTTTATTGTATAATATTTCATTTTACTCTATATTATAAATTTTATCTTTATCTTTTATTCCCCTTTATTTTGCCCCCCTTCTTATGTTTGTTGTGTTTTGTCCATTGTATTTATTTACTTATTATTATTTATTTATTTAATGACTTTTATTTTATCTATACACCTTTTCATTTACTGATTTTATCTTTTATTTTATCATATTTTTAAGTTTTCTGCGGGTTGACAGGGGGGCGGGACGGGGGGAGGGGACAGACGCGAGCCGGAATTCGCCTCTGTCCCCTCCTTGTCGCGTGCGGAAAAAATACAATGCAGCGTGTACGAGTATTTGCACATGTATAAAAATCGGATGGCGCAGTAACAAAAATTCTAAATTATACAGCACAAGTTGCAGCAATGCATGCGCATAAGTTAAATTACCTGCATACCTCCGTTTCCTCAAACTGTGTGTTCATAACTGGCATTGGGAGGATCGCAGTGCCACCACTGCGAGGAGGCCCAGGACTCTGCGCGGCATACGCTGGAAGAATGTCCAGCCTGGTCGGCACCGCGTAGAGACCTAAGGGGAGTTATTGGGATGGACCTGCCGTTGCCGGTCGTGGTCGACCACATGATCGGCAGCGAGAGGTCAAGAGCAGCGATTGCCTCCTTCTGCTAGATTGTGATAACGCAGAAGGAGGCAGGGGAGAGGGAGAGGGAAGCCGACCCGCTCTCCGCCAGAAGGCTAGCATCGGCGGGGCAACCCCGACGAGGCCGACGGCCCCCGTAAGGGGCCGCAGGCGTAATGGCGGCGGTGGTACTACTTAGTACTTCCACCGCCGCCAAGGGGGGCGGGCCGTTAAGGCGCCCCCGAGGTGGACAGGTCGCGGGGGGCGAGGTGGAGCAATAATCCCCTTCCCCCCCTCTCTACAAAGATGCGACCTGCCGGTCGACCCCCTCCTTTTATTGTATAATATTTCATTTTACTCTATATTATAAATTTTATCTTTATCTTTTATTCCCCTTTATTTTGCCCCCCTTCTTATGTTTGTTGTGTTTTGTCCATTGTATTTATTTACTTATTATTATTTATTTATTTAATGACTTTTATTTTATCTATACACCTTTTCATTTACTGATTTTATCTTTTATTTTATCATATTTTTAAGTTTTCTGCGGGTTGACAGGGGGGCGGGACGGGGGGAGGGGACAGACGCGAGCCGGAACTCGCCTCTGTCCCCTCCTTGTCGCGTGCGGAAAAAAATACAATGCAGCGTGTACGAGTATTTGCACATGTATAAAAATCGGATGGCGCAGTAACAAAAATTCTAAATTATACAGCACAAGTTGCAGCAATGCATGCGCATAAGTTAAATTACCTGCATACCTCCGTTTCCTCAAACTGTGTGTTCATAACTGGCATTGGGAGGATCGCAGTGCCACCACTGCGAGGAGGCCTAGGACTCTGCGCGGCATACGCTGGAAGAATGTCCAGCGTGGTCGGCACCGCGCAGAGACCTAAGGGGCATTATTGGGATGGACCTCCCGTTGCCGGTCGTGGTCGACCACATGATCGGCAGCGAGAGGTCAAGAGCAGCGATTGCCTCCTTCTGCTAGATTGTGATAACGCAGAAGGAGGCAGGGGAGAGGGAGAGGGAAGCCGACCCGCTCCCCGCCAGGAGGCTAGCATCGGCGGGGCAACCCCGACGAGGCCGACGGCCCCCGTAAGGGGCCGCAGACGTAATGGCGGCGGTGGCACTACTTAGTACTTCCACCGCAGCCAAGGGGGGCTGGCCGTTAAGGCGCCCCCGAGGTGGACAGGTCGCGGGGGGCGAGGTGGCGCAATAATCCCCTCCCCCCCCTCTCTACAAAGATGCGACCTGCCGGTCCACCCCCCTCCTTTCATTTTATAATATTTCATTTTACTCTATATTATAAATTTTATCTTTATCTTTTATTCCCCTTTATTTTGCCACCCTTCTTATGTTTGTTGTGTTTTGTCCATTGTATTTATTTACTTATTATTATTTATTTATTTATTGACTTTTATTTTATCTATTTTATCTATACACCTTTTCATTTACTGATTTTATCTTTTATTTTATCATATTTTTAAGTTTTATGCGGGTTGACCAGGGTGGTGGGACGGGGGGAGGGGACAGACGCGAGCCGGAACTCGCCTCTGTCCCCTCCTTGTCGCGTGCGGAAAAAAGTACAATGCTGCGTGTACGAGTATTTGCACATGTATAAAAATCGGATGGCGCAGTAACAAAAATTCTAAATTATACAGCACAAGTTGCAGCAATGCATGCGCATAAGTTAAATTACCTGCATACCTCCGTTTCCTCAAACTGTGTGTTCATAACTGGCACTAGGAGGATCGCAGTGCCACCACTGCGAGGAGGCCCAGGACTCTGCGCGGCATAAGCTGGAAGAATGTCCAGCCTGGTCGGCACCGCGTAGAGACCTAAGGGGAGTTATTGGGATTGACCTGCCGTTGCCGGTCGTGGTCGACCACATGATCGGCAGCGAGAGGTCAAGAGCAGCGATTGCCTCCTTCTGCTAGATTGTGATAACGCAGAAGGAGGCAGGGGAGAGGGAGAGGGAAGCCGACCCGCTCTCCGCCAGAAGGCTAGCATCGGCGGGGCAACCCCGACGAGGCCGACGGCCCCCGTAAGGGGCCGCAGGCGTAATGGCGGCGGTGGTACTACTTAGTACTTCCACCGCCGCCAAGGGGGGCGGGCCGTTAAGGCGCCCCCGAGGTGGACAGGTCGCGGGGGGCGAGGTGGAGCAATAATCCCCTTCCCCCCCTCTCTACAAAGATGCGACCTGCCGGTCGACCCCCTCCTTTTATTGTATAATATTTCATTTTACTCTATATTATAAATTTTATCTTTATCTTTTATTCCCCTTTATTTTGCCCCCCTTCTTATGTTTGTTGTGTTTTGTCCATTGTATTTATTTACTTATTATTATTTATTTATTTAATGACTTTTATTTTATCTATACACCTTTTCATTTACTGATTTTATCTTTTATTTTATCATATTTTTAAGTTTTCTGCGGGTTGACAGGGGGGCGGGACGGGGGGAGGGGACAGACGCGAGCCGGAATTCGCCTCTGTCCCCTCCTTGTCGCGTGCGGAAAAAATACAATGCAGCGTGTACGAGTATTTGCACATGTATAAAAATCGGATGGCGCAGTAACAAAAATTCTAAATTATACAGCACAAGTTGCAGCAATGCATGCGCATAAGTTAAATTACCTGCATACCTCCGTTTCCTCAAACTGTGTGTTCATAACTGGCATTGGGAGGATCGCAGTGCCACCACTGCGAGGAGGCCCAGGACTCTGCGCGGCATACGCTGGAAGAATGTCCAGCCTGGTCGGCACCGCGTAGAGACCTAAGGGGAGTTATTGGGATGGACCTGCCGTTGCCGGTCGTGGTCGACCACATGATCGGCAGCGAGAGGTCAAGAGCAGCGATTGCCTCCTTCTGCTAGATTGTGATAACGCAGAGGGAGGCAGGGGAGAGGGAGAGGGAAGCCGACCCGTTCTCCGCCAGAAGGCTAGCATCGGCGGGGCAACCCCGACGAGGCCGACGGCCCCCGTAAGGGGCCGCAGGCGTAATGGCGGCGGTGGTACTACTTAGTACTTCCACCGCCGCCAAGGGGGGCGGGCAGTTAAGGCGCCCCCGAGGTGGACAGATCGCGGGGGGCGAGGTGGAGCAATAATCCCCTTCCCCCCCTCTCTACAAAGATGCGACCTGCCGGTCGACCCCCCTCCTTTTATTGTATAATATTTCATTTTACTCTATATTATAAATTTTATCTTTATCTTTTATTCCCCTTTATTTTGCCCCCCTTCTTATGTTTGTTGTGTTTTGTCCATTGTATTTATTTACTTATTATTATTTATTTATTTAATGACTTTTATTTTATCTATACACCTTCTCATTTACTGATTTTATCTTTTATTTTATCATATTTTTAAGTTTTCTGCGGGTTGACAGGGGGGCGGGACGGGGGGAGGGGACAGACGCGAGCCGGAACTCGCCTCTGTCCCTTCCTTGTCGCGTGCGGAAAAAAATACAATGCAGCGTGTACGAGTATTTGCCCATGTATGAAAATCGGATGGCGCAGTAACAAAAATTCTAAATTATACAGCACAAATTGCAGCAATGCATGCGCATAAGTTAAATTACCTGCATACCTCCGTTTCCTCAAACTGTGTGTTCATAACTGGCATTGGGAGGATCGCAGTGCCACCACTGCGAGGAGGCCCAGGACTCTGCGCGGCATACGCTGGAAGAATGTCCAGCGTGGTCGGCACCGCTTAGAGACCTAAGGGGCGTTATTGGGATGGACCTGCCGTTGCCGGTCGTGGTCGACCACATGATCGGCACCGAGAGGTCAAGAGCAGCGATTGCCTCCTTCTGTGAGATTGTGATAACGCAGAAGGAGGCAGCGGAGAGGGAGAGGGAAGCTGACCCGCTCTCCGCCAGAAGGCTAGCATCGGCGGGGCAACCCCGAAGAGGTCGACGGCCCCCGTAAGGGGCCGCAGGCGTAATGGCGGCGGTGGTACTACTTAGTACTTCCACTGCCGCCAAGGGGGGCTGGCCGTTAAGGCGCCCCCGAGGTGGACAGGTCGCGGGGGGCGAGGTGGAGCAATAATCCCCTTCCCCCCCTCTCTACAAAGATGCGACCTGCCGGTCGACCCCCCTCCTTTTATTGTATAATATTTCATTTTACTCTATATTATAAATTTTATCTTTATCTTTTATTCCCCTTTATTTTGCCCCCCTTCTTATGTTTGTTGTGTTTTGTCCATTGTATTTATTGACTTTTATTTTATCTATTTTATCTATACACCTTTTCAATTATTGATTTTATTTTTTATTTTATCATATTTTTAAGTTTTATGCGGGTTGACCAGGGGGTGGGACGGGGGGAGGGGACAGACGCGAGCCGGAACTCGCCTCTGTCCCCTCCTTGTCGCGTGCGGAAAAAAATACAATGCAGCGTGTACGAGTATTTGCACGTGTATAAAAATCGGATGGCGCGGTAACAAAAATTCTAAATTATACAGCACAGGTTGCAGCAATGCATGCGCATAAGTTAAATTACCTGCATACCTCCGTTTCCTCAAACTGTGTGTTCATAACTGGCATTGGGAGGATCGCAGTGCCACCACTGCGAGGAGGCCCAGGACTCTGCGCGGCATACGCTGGAAGAATGTCCAGCGTGGTCGGCACCGCGCAGAGACCTAAGGGGTGTTATTGGGATGGACCTCCCGTTGCCGGTGGTGGTCGACCACATGATCGGCAGCGAGAGGTCAAGAGCAGCGATTGCCTCCTTCTGTGAGATTGTGATAACGCAGAAGGAGGCAGCGGAGAGGGAGAGGGAAGCCGACCCGCTCTCCGCCAGAAGGCTAGCATCGGCGGGGCAACCCCGACGAGGCCGACGGCCCCCGTAAGGGGCCGCAGGCGTAATGGCGGTGGTGGTACTACTTAGTACTTCCACCGCCGCCAAGGGGGGATGGCCGTTAAGGCGCCCCCGAGGTGGACAGGTCGCGGAGGGCGAGGTGGAGCAATAATCCCCTTCCCCCCCTCTCTACAAAGATGCGACCTGCCGGTCGACCCCCCCCTTTTATTGTATAATATTTCATTTTACTCTATATTATAAATTTTATCTTTATCTTTTATTCCCCTTTATTTTGCCACCCTTCTTATTTTTGTTGTGTTTTGTCCATTGTATTTATTTACTTATTATTATTTATTTATTTATTGACTTTTATTTTATCTATTTTATCTATACACCTTTTCATTTACTGATTTTATCTTGTATTTTATCATATTTTTAAGTTTTATGCGGGTTGACCAGGGGGTGGGACGGGGGGAGGGGACAGACGCGAGCCGGAACTCGCCTCTGTCCCTTCCTTGTCGCGTGCGGAAAAAAATACAATGCAGCGTGTACGAGTATATGCACATGTATAAAAATCGGATGGCGCGGTAACAAAAATTCTAAATTATACAGCACAAGTTGCAGCAATGCATGCGCATAAGTTAAATTACCTGCATACCTCCGTTTCTTCAAACTGTGTGTTCATAACTGGCACTAGGAGGATCGCAGTGCCACCACTGCGAGGAGGCCCAGGACTCTGCGCGGCATACGCTGGAAGAATGTCCAGCCTGGTCGGCACCGCGTAGAGACCTAAGGGGAGTTATTGGGATGGACCTGCCGTTGCCGGTCGTGGTCGACCACATGATCGGCAGCGAGAGGTCAAGAGCAGCGATTGCCTCCTTCTGCTAGATTGTGATAACGCAGAAGGAGGCAGGGGAGAGGGAGAGGGAAGCCGACCCGCTCTCCGCCAGAAGGCTAGCATCGGCGGGGCAACCCCGACGAGGCCGACGGCCCCCGTAAGGGGCCGCAGGCATAATGGCGGCGGTGGTACTACTTAGTACTTCCACCGCCGCCAAGGGGGGCGGGCCGTTAAGGCGCCCCCGAGGTGGACAGGTCGCGGGGGGCGAGGTGGAGCAATAATCCCCTTCCCCCCCTCTCTACAAAGATGCGACCTGCCGGTCGACCCCCTCCTTTTATTGTATAATATTTCATTTTACTCTATATTATAAATTTTATCTTTATCTTTTATTCCCCTTTATTTTGCCCCCCTTCTTATGTTTGTTGTGTTTTGTCCATTGTATTTATTTACTTATTATTATTTATTTATTTAATGACTTTTATTTTATCTATACACCTTTTCATTTACTGATTTTATCTTTTATTTTATCATATTTTTAAGTTTTCTGCGGGTTGACAGGGGGGCGGGACGGGGGGAGGGGACAGACGCGAGCCGGAACTCGCCTCTGTCCCCTCCTTGTCGCGTGCGGAAAAAAATACAATGCAGCGTGTACGAGTATTTGCACATGTATAAAAATCGGATGGCGCAGTAACAAAAATTCTAAATTATACAGCACAAATTGCAGCAATGCATGCGCATAAGTTAAATTACCTGCATACCTCCGTTTCCTCAAACTGTGTGTTCATAACTGGCATTGGGAGGATCGCAGTGCCACCACTGCGAGGAGGCCCAGGACTCTGCGCGGCATACGCTGGAAGAATGTCCAGCCTGGTCGGCACCGCGTAGAGACCTAGGGGGAGTTATTGGGATGGACCTCCCGTTGCCGGTCGTGGTCGACCACATGATCGGCAGCGAGAGGTCAAGAGCAGCGATTGCCTCCTTCTGTGAGATTGTGATAACGCAGAAGGAGGCAGCGGAGAGGGAGAGGGAAGCCGACCCGCTCTCCGCCAGAAGGCTAGCATCGGCGGGGCAACCCCGACGAGGCCGACGGCCCCCGTAAGGGGCCGCAAGCGTAATGGCGGCGGTGGTACTACTTAGTACTTCCACCGCCGCCAAGGGGGGCTGGCCGTTAAGGCGCCCCCGAGGTGGACAGGTCGCGGGGGTCGAGGTGGAGCAATAATCCCCTCCCCCTCCTCTACAAAGATGCGACCTGCCGGTCGACCCCCCTGCTTTTATTTTATAATATTTCATTTTACTCTATATTATAAATTTTATCTTTATCTTTTATTCCCCTTTATTTTGCCCCCCTTCTTATGTTTGTTGTGTTTTGTCCATTGTATTTATTGACTTTTATTTTATCTATTTTATCTATACACCTTTTCAATTATTGATTTTATTTTTTATTTTATCATATTTTTAAGTTTTATGCGGGTTGACCAGGGGGTGGGACGGGGGGAGGGGACAGACGCGAGCCGGAACTCGCCTCTGTCCCCTCCTTGTCGCGTGCGGAAAAAAATACAATGCAGCGTGTACGAGTATTTGCACGTGTATAAAAATCGGATGGCGCGGTAACAAAAATTCTAAATTATACAGCACAGGTTGCAGCAATGCATGCGCATAAGTTAAATTACCTGCATACCTCCGTTTCCTCAAACTGTGTGTTCATAACTGGCATTGGGAGGATCGCAGTGCCACCACTGCGAGGAGGCCCAGGACTCTGCGCGGCATACGCTGGAAGAATGTCCAGCGTGGTCGGCACCGCGCAGAGACCTAAGGGGTGTTATTGGGATGGACCTCCCGTTGCCGGTCGTGGTCGACCACATGATCGGCAGCGAGAGGTCAAGAGCAGCGATTGCCTCCTTCTGTGAGATTGTGATAACGCAGAAGGAGGCAGCGGAGAGGGAGAGGGAAGCCGACCCGCTCTCCGCCAGAAGGCTAGCATCGGCGGGGCAACCCCGACGAGGCCGACGGCCCCCGTAAGGGGCCGCAGGCGTAATGGCGGCGGTGGTACTACTTAGTACTTCCACCGCCGCCAAGGGGGGCTGGCCGTTAAGGCGCCCCCGAGGTGGACAGGTCGCGGGGGGCGAGGTGGAGCAATAATCCCCTTCCCCCCCTCTCTACAAAGATGCGACCTGCCGGTCGACCCCCCCCCCTTTTATTGTATAATATTTCATTTTACTCTATATTATAAATTTTATCTTTATCTTTTATTCCCCTTTATTTTGCCACCCTTCTTATTTTTGTTGTGTTTTGTCCATTGTATTTATTTACTTATTATTATTTATTTATTTATTGACTTTTATTTTATCTATTTTATCTATACACCTTTTCATTTACTGATTTTATCTTGTATTTTATCATATTTTTAAGTTTTATGCGGGTTGACCAGGGGGTGGGACGGGGGGAGGGGACAGACGCGAGCCGGAACTCGCCTCTGTCCCTTCCTTGTCGCGTGCGGAAAAAAATACAATGCAGCGTGTACGAGTATATGCACATGTATAAAAATCGGATGGCGCGGTAACAAAAATTCTAAATTATACAGCACAAGTTGCAGCAATGCATGCGCATAAGTTAAATTACCTGCATACCTCCGTTTCCTCAAACTGTGTGTTCATAACTGGCACTAGGAGGATCGCAGTGCCACCACTGCGAGGAGGCCCAGGACTCTGCGCGGCATACGCTGGAAGAATGTCCAGCCTGGTCGGCACCGCGTAGAGACCTAAGGGGAGTTATTGGGATGGACCTGCCGTTGCCGGTCGTGGTCGACCACATGATCGGCAGCGAGAGGTCAAGAGCAGCGATTGCCTCCTTCTGCTAGATTGTGATAACGCAGAAGGAGGCAGGGGAGAGGGAGAGGGAAGCCGACCCGCTCTCCGCCAGAAGGCTAGCATCGGCGGGGCAACCCCGACGAGGCCGACGGCCCCCGTAAGGGGCCGCAGGCGTAATGGCGGCGGTGGTACTACTTAGTACTTCCACCGCCGCCAAGGGGGGCGGGCCGTTAAGGCGCCCCCGAGGTGGACAGGTCGCGGGGGGCGAGGTGGAGCAATAATCCCCTTCCCCCCCTCTCTACAAAGATGCGACCTGCCGGTCGACCCCCTCCTTTTATTGTATAATATTTCATTTTACTCTATATTATAAATTTTATCTTTATCTTTTATTCCCCTTTATTTTGCCCCCCTTCTTATGTTTGTTGTGTTTTGTCCATTGTATTTATTTACTTATTATTATTTATTTATTTAATGACTTTTATTTTATCTACACACCTTTTCATTTACTGATTTTATCTTTTATTTTATCATATTTTTAAGTTTTATGCGGGTTGACAGGGGGGCGGGACGGGGGGAGGGGACAGACGCGAGCCGGAACTCGCCTCTGTCCCCTCCTTGTCGCGTGCGGAAAAAAATACAATGCAGCGTGTACGAGTATTTGCACATGTATAAAAATCGGATGGCGCAGTAACAAAAATTCTAAATTATACAGCACAAGTTGCAGCAATGCATGCGCATAAGTTAAATTACCTGCATACCTCCGTTTCCTCAAACTGTGTGTTCATAACTGGCATTGGGAGGATCGCAGTGCCACCACTGCGAGGAGGCCCAGGACTCTGCGCGGCATACGCTGGAAGAATGTCCAGCGTGGTCGGCACCGCGCAGAGACCTAAGGGGCATTATTGGGATGGACCTCCCGTTGCCGGTCGTGGTCGACCACATGATCGGCAGCGAGAGGTCAAGAGCAGCGATTGCCTCCTTCTGCTAGATTGTGATAACGCAGAAGGAGGCAGGGGAGAGGGAGATTGAAGCCGACCCGCTCCCCGCCAGGAGGCTAGCATCGGCGGGGCAACCCCGACGAGGCCGACGGCCCCCGTAAGGGGCCGCAGACGTAATGGCGGCGGTGGCACTACTTAGTACTTCCACCGCCGCCAAGGGGGGCTGGCCGTTAAGGCGCCCCCGAGGTGGACAGGTCGCGGGGGGCGAGGTGGCGCAATAATCCCCTCCCCCCCCTCTCTACAAAGATGCGACCTGCCGGTCCACCCCCCTCCTTTCATTTTATAATATTTCATTTTACTCTATATTATAAATTTTATCTTTATCTTTTATTCCCCTTTATTTTGCCACCCTTCTTATGTTTGTTGTGTTTTGTCCATTGTATTTATTTACTTATTATTATTTATTTATTTATTGACTTTTATTTTATCTATTTTATCTATACACCTTTTCATTTACTGATTTTATCTTTTATTTTATCATATTTTTAAGTTTTATGCGGGTTGACCAGGGTGGTGGGACGGGGGGAGGGGACAGACGCGAGCCGGAACTCGCCTCTGTCCCCTCCTTGTCGCGTGCGGAAAAAAGTACAATGCTGCGTGTACGAGTATTTGCACATGTATAAAAATCGGATGGCGCGGTAACAAAAATTCTAAATTATACAGCACAGGTTGCAGCAATGCATGCGCATAAGTTAAATTACCTGCATACCTCCGTTTCCTCAAACTGTGTGTTCATAACTGGCATTGGGAGGATCGCAGTGCCACCACTGCGAGGAGGCCCAGGACTCTGCGCGGCATACGCTGGAAGAATGTCCAGCCTGGTCGGCACTGCGTAGAGACCTAAGGGGAGTTATTGGGATGGACCTCCCGTTGCCGGTCGTGGTCGACCACATGATCGGCAGCGAGAGGTCAAGAGCAGCGATTGCCTCCTTCTGTGAGATTGTGATAACGCAGAAGGAGGCAGCGGAGAGGGAGAGGGAAGCCGACCCGCTCTCCGCCAGAAGGCTAGCATCGGCGGGGCAACCCCGACGAGGCCGACGGCCCCCGTAAGGGGCCGCAGGCGTAATGGCGGCGGTGGTACTACTTAGTACTTCCACCGCCGCCAAGGGGGGCTGGCCGTTAAGGCGCCCCCGAGGTGGACAGGTCGCGGGGGGCGAGGTGGAGCAATAATCCCCTTACCCCCCTCTCTACAAAGATGCGACCTGCCGGTCGACCCCCCTCCTTTTATTGTATAATATTTCATTTTACTCTATATTATAAATTTTATCTTTATCTTTTATTCCCCTTTATTTTGCCCTCCTTCTTATGTTTGTTGTGTTTTGTCCATTGTATTTATTTACTTATTATTATTTATTTATTTAATGACTTTTATTTTATCTACACACCTTTTCATTTACTGATTTTATCTTTTATTTTATCATATTTTTAAGTTTTCTGCGGGTTGACAGGGGGGCGGGACGGGGGGAGGGGACAGACGCGAGCCGGAATTCGCCTCTGTCCCCTCCTTGTCGCGTGCGGAAAAAATACAATGCAGCGTGTACGAGTATTTGCACATGTATAAAAATCGGATGGCGCAGTAACAAAAATTCTAAATTATACAGCACAAGTTGCAGCAATGCATGCGCATAAGTTAAATTACCTGCATACCTCCGTTTCCTCAAACTGTGTGTTCATAACTGGCATTGGGAGGATCGCAGTGCCACCACTGCGAGGAGGCCCAGGACTCTGCGCGGCATACGCTGGAAGAATGTCCAGCCTGGTCGGCACCGCGTAGAGACCTAAGGGGAGTTATTGGGATGGACCTCCCGTTGCCGGTCGTGGTCGACCACATGATCGGCAGCGAGAGGTCAAGAGCAGCGATTGCCTCCTTCTGTGAGATTGTGATAACGCAGATGGAGGCAGCGGAGAGGGAGAGGGAAGCCGACCCGCTCTCCGCCAGAAGGCTAGCATCGGCGGGGCAACCCCGACGAGGACGACGGCCCCCGTAAGGGGCCGCAGGCGTAATGGCGGCGGTGGTACTACTTAGTACTTCCACCGCCGCCAAGGGGGGCTGGCCGTTAAGGCGCCCCCGAGGTGGACAGGTCGCGGGGGGCGAGGTGGAGCAATAATCCCCTTCCCCCCCTCTCTACAAAGATGCGACCTGCCGGTCGACCCCCCTCCTTTTATTGTATAATATTTCATTTTACTCTATATTATAAATTCTATCTTTATCTTTTATTCCCCTTTATTTTGCCCCCCTTCTTATGTTTGTTGTGTTTTGTCCATTGTATTTATTTACTTATTATTATTTATTTATTTAATGACTTTTATTTTATCTATACACCTTTTCATTTACTGATTTTATCTTTTATTTTATCATATTTTTAAGTTTTCTGCGGGTTGACAGGGGGGCGGGACGGGGGGAGGGGACAGACGCGAGCCGGAACTCGCCTCTGTCCCCTCCTTGTCGCGTGCGGAAAAAAATACAATGCAGCGTGTACGAGTATTTGCACATGTATAAAAATCGGATGGCGCGGTAACAAAAATTCTAAATTATACAGCACAGGTTGCAGCAATGCATGCGCATAAGTTAAATTACCTGCATACCTCCGTTTCCTCAAACTGTGTGTTCATAACTGGCATTGGGAGGATCGCAGTGCCACCACTGCGAGGAGGCCCAGGACTCTGCGCGGCATACGCTGGAAGAATGTCCAGCCTGGTCGGCACCGCGTAGAGACCTAAGGGGAGTTATTGGGATGGACCTCCCGTTGCCGGTCGTGGTCGACCACATGATCGGCAGCGAGAGGTCAAGAGCAGCGATTGCCTCCTTCTGTGAGATTGTGATAACGCAGAAGGAGGCAGCGGAGAGGGAGAGGGAAGCCGACCCGCTCTCCGCCAGAAGGCTAGCATCGGCGGGGCAACCCCGACGAGGCCGACGGCCCCCGTAAGGGGCCGCAGGCGTAATGGCGGCGGTGGTACTACTTAGTACTTCCTCCGCCGCCAAGGGGGGCTGGCCGTTAAGGCGCCCCCGAGGTGGACAGGTCGCGGGGGGCGAGGTGGAGCAATAATCCCCTTACCCCCCTCTCTACAAAGATGCGACCTGCCGGTCGACCCCCCTCCTTTTATTGTATAATATTTCATTTTACTCTATATTATAAATTTTATCTTTATCTATTATTCCCCTTTATTTTGCCCCCCTTCTTATGTTTGTTGTGTTTTGTCCATTGTATTTATTTACTTATTATTATTTATTTATTTAATGACTTTTATTTTATCTATACACCTTTTCATTTACTGATTTTATCTTTTATTTTATCATATTTTTAAGTTTTCTGCGGGTTGACAGGGGGGCGGGACGGGGGGAGGGGACAGACGCGAGCCGGAACTCGCCTCTGTCCCCTCCTTGTCGCGTGCGGAAAAAAATACAATGCAGCGTGTACGAGTATTTGCACATGTATAAAAATCGGATGGCGCAGTAACAAAAATTCTAAATTATACAGCACAAGTTGCAGCAATGCATGCGCATAAGTTAAATTACCTGCATACCTCCGTTTCCTCAAACTGTGTGTTCATAACTGGCATTGGGAGGATCGCAGTGCCACCACTGCGAGGAGGCCCAGGACTCTGCGCGGCATACGCTGGAAGAATGTCCAGCGTGGTCGGCACCGCGCAGAGACCTAAGGGGCATTATTGGGATGGACCTCCCGTTGCCGGTCGTGGTCGACCACATGATCGGCAGCGAGAGGTCAAGAGCAGCGATTGCCTCCTTCTGCTAGATTGTGATAACGCAGAAGGAGGCAGGGGAGAGGGAGATTGAAGCCGACCCGCTCCCCGCCAGGAGGCTAGCATCGGCGGGGCAACCCCGACGAGGCCGACGGCCCCCGTAAGGGGCCGCAGACGTAATGGCGGCGGTGGCACTACTTAGTACTTCCACCGCCGCCAAGGGGGGCTGGCCGTTAAGGCGCCCCCGAGGTGGACAGGTCGCGGGGGGCGAGGTGGCGCAATAATCCCCTCCCCCCCCTCTCTACAAAGATGCGACCTGCCGGTCCACCCCCCTCCTTTCATTTTATAATATTTCATTTTACTCTATATTATAAATTTTATCTTTATCTTTTATTCCCCTTTATTTTGCCACCCTTCTTATGTTTGTTGTGTTTTGTCCATTGTATTTATTTACTTATTATTATTTATTTATTTATTGACTTTTATTTTATCTATTTTATCTATACACCTTTTCATTTACTGATTTTATCTTTTATTTTATCATATTTTTAAGTTTTATGCGGGTTGACCAGGGTGGTGGGACGGGGGGAGGGGACAGACGCGAGCCGGAACTCGCCTCTGTCCCCTCCTTGTCGCGTGCGGAAAAAAGTACAATGCTGCGTGTACGAGTATTTGCACATGTATAAAAATCGGATGGCGCGGTAACAAAAATTCTAAATTATACAGCACAGGTTGCAGCAATGCATGCGCATAAGTTAAATTACCTGCATACCTCCGTTTCCTCAAACTGTGTGTTCATAACTGGCATTGGGAGGATCGCAGTGCCACCACTGCGAGGAGGCCCAGGACTCTGCGCGGCATACGCTGGAAGAATGTCCAGCCTGGTCGGCACTGCGTAGAGACCTAAGGGGAGTTATTGGGATGGACCTCCCGTTGCCGGTCGTGGTCGACCACATGATCGGCAGCGAGAGGTCAAGAGCAGCGATTGCCTCCTTCTGTGAGATTGTGATAACGCAGAAGGAGGCAGCGGAGAGGGAGAGGGAAGCCGACCCGCTCTCCGCCAGAAGGCTAGCATCGGCGGGGCAACCCCGACGAGGCCGACGGCCCCCGTAAGGGGCCGCAGGCGTAATGGCGGCGGTGGTACTACTTAGTACTTCCACCGCCGCCAAGGGGGGCTGGCCGTTAAGGCGCCCCCGAGGTGGACAGGTCGCGGGGGGCGAGGTGGAGCAATAATCCCCTTACCCCCCTCTCTACAAAGATGCGACCTGCCGGTCGACCCCCCTCCTTTTATTGTATAATATTTCATTTTACTCTATATTATAAATTTTATCTTTATCTTTTATTCCCCTTTATTTTGCCCCCCTTCTTATGTTTGTTGTGTTTTGTCCATTGTATTTATTTACTTATTATTATTTATTTATTTAATGACTTTTATTTTATCTACACACCTTTTCATTTACTGATTTTATCTTTTATTTTATCATATTGTTACGTCCCGGGTCGGATATGATCCGACGAAACGACGCCCAGACGGGGCGGGGACGTAACCGACCAATTTATTTAAGACGATCTTAGATCCACGTGGCGCGTAACGTCCACGTCTGATCAGGGACCCGATACCGGTGTTCGTCGTTGTTGAAAAGGCGAAGAGGGGAATAAAATGCGAACCGAGACGGACGTCGTCCGTCGTGAACACCGCGTAGAACACGCGTCGCGGTAGTAGAGATGGTTCCCAGTGGTCGAAGTGTCACTATGCGGGTGTGTGCAACTCGTCCGAACGCGTGGGTTTGCTCGATTTGTGACAGGAGATTTCGATCGAAGGGAATTAGCGTTCTCTCGGTACCGAGCACCCTCTGGGCTCAGACGTACACGATTGATACACCAATTTTAGGGTTAGAAGAACGGACGTAGGAAGTCTAAGGAATTTGCGGAACAGGTCGGAGTCGAACAACCCGATGAAACACCACGCGCACACTCACTTTCGCGATCACTTTAACCGGTCACTGGGAACGACACTTTAGAAGTGGAAGATATCGAGGAGCAGGATGTTGCTGAATAAAAGCTGCGAAGTAATAGGTTTAAACAACCAAAGTATAATGAACCAGAATAGATACAAAGTAATGATTTGCGAGCAGAACTCGTGCAACAAAATAGCGCAGAAATAGCAATTGTGATAAGAATTATAAAGCGAGCGAGCTCGTGTGAACAAAATAGCGCAGAAATAGCAATTGTAATATGAATTATAATGCGAGCAAGCTCGTTCAAACAAAAATAGCGCCAAATTAACAAAAATAGCAATTGCAATACGAATAGTAATGCGAGCAAGCTCGTATAAGCCAAATAACACAAAATTAACAATTGAAATGTGAATAATAAAGCGAGCAAAATCGCATAAACAAGATAGCACGAAAATAGTAATTATAAATTTGAAATGATAATGCGAGTAAGCTCGTACAACAAAATAACGGTGACGGTTTACGAGTAACCTCGTACGACCAATAAACCAGAATAATATCTGTAAATACGTAATAATAATCTACGAGCAGACTCGAATAACAATTTAGAACCAAATGATATATAAAGAAATAGTGTAAATGGTAAGGAGCAATACGACCTGAATATCGTGAACGATCTGAAATAGAGTCCGAAAACGCGAGAAAAGACTGAGTCGAACTGAATTCGATTGAAGACGCGAGAGAACTGAATTAGTAGAATTCCGAAACTGGAACAGAGCGATTCGCGCGATTTCGTCTTATTTATAATAAGAGCGCGGACCATAGGGATTCGGTGAACCGCGAAGTCCTTTTGTCTAAATCGTATCAGGCACGGACGAATATGTTGTCGTCGATGTATACTTTTCGCAGTTCGAACGAAACGACGGTTTAGATGTACGTACACCTGTACTCGCGGTTGCCATGCTGGCGTCCGCTTGTACCGGTGACTATCGCTTCTTTCCCGATTCCCTATGTTCACTCTCACGGGGATATGTATATATATATATAAATACGCGTAAGATATATATATACATATCGCTGTGTACGGATTTAGCCGCGATTTCGGTTTGGATTTTACGAAGGAAGTATACGTATACCATATATATATATATATGTATGTACAGCGAGAATTTGCTCATACGAACAAAACCGACGCAACACGTCGGTACGACGTTACAATATTTTTAAGTTTTATGCGGGTTGACAGGGGGGCGGGACGGGGGGAGGGGACAGACGCGAGCCGGAACTCGCCTCTGTCCCTTCCTTGTCGCGTGCGGAAAAAATACAATGCAGCGTGTACGAGTATTTGCACATGTATAAAAATCGGATGGCGCAGTAACAAAAATTCTAAATTATACAGCACAAGTTGCAGCAATGCATGCGCATAAGTTAAATTACCTGCACACCTCCGTTTCCTCAAACTGTGTGTTCATAACTGGCATTGGGAGGATCGCAGTGCCACCACTGCGAGGAGGCCCAGGACTCTGCGCGGCATACGCTGGAAGAATGTCCAGCGTGGTCGGCACCGCGCAGAGGCCTAAGGGGCGTTATTGGGATGGACCTCCCGTTGCCGGTCGTGGTCGACCACATGATCGGCAGCGAGAGGTCAAGAGCAGCGATTGCCTCCTTCTGTGAGATTGTGATAACGCAGAAGGAGGCAGCGGAGAGGGAGAGGGAAGCCGACCCGCTCTCCGCCAGAAGGCTAGCATCGGCGGGGCAACCCCGACGAGGCCGACGGCCCCCGTAAGGGGCCGCAGGCGTAATGGCGGCGGTGGTACTACTTAGTACTTCCACCGCCGCCAAGGGGGGCTGGCCGTTAAGGCGCCCCCGAGGTGGACAGGTCGCGGGGGGCGAGGTGGAGCAATAATCCCCTTCCCCCCCTCTCTACAAAGATGCGACCTGCCGGTCGACCCCCCTCCTTTTATTGTATAATATTTCATTTTACTCTATATTATAAATTTTATCTTTATCTTTTATTCCCCTTTATTTTGCCCCCCTTCTTATGTTTGTTGTGTTTTGTCCATTGTATTTATTTACTTATTATTATTTATTTATTTAATGACTTTTATTTTATTTATACACCTTTTCATTTACTGATTTTATCTTTTATTTTATCATATTTTTAAGTTTTCTGCGGGTTGACAGGGGGGCGGGACGGGGGGAGGGGACAGACGCGAGCCGGAATTCGCCTCTGTCCCCTCCTTGTCGCGTGCGGAAAAAATACAATGCAGCGTGTACGAGTATTTGCACATGTATAAAAATCGGATGGCGCAGTAACAAAAATTCTAAATTATACAGCACAAGTTGCAGCAATGCATGCGCATAAGTTAAATTACCTGCATACCTCCGTTTCCTCAAACTGTGTGTTCATAACTGGCATTGGGAGGATCGCAGTGCCACCACTGCGAGGAGGCCCAGGACTCTGCGCGGCATACGCTGGAAGAATGTCCAGCCTGGTCGGCACCGCGTAGAGACCTAAGGGGAGTTATTGGGATGGACCTCCCGTTGCCGGTCGTGGTCGACCACATGATCGGCAGCGAGAGGTCAAGAGCAGCGATTGCCTCCTTCTGTGAGATTGTGATAACGCAGAAGGAGGCAGCGGAGAGGGAGAGGGAAGCCGACCCGCTCTCCGCCAGAAGGCTAGCATCGGCGGGGCAACCCCGACGAGGCCGACGGCCCCCGTAAGGGGCCGCAGGCGTAATGGCGGCGGTGGTACTACTTAGTACTTCCACCGCCGCCAAGGGGGGCTGGCCGTTAAGGCGCCCCCGAGGTGGACAGGTCGCGGGGGGCGAGGTGGAGCAATAATCCCCTTCCCCCCCTCTCTACAAAGATGCGACCTGCCGGTCGACCCCCCTCCTTTTATTGTATAATATTTCATTTTACTCTATATTATAAATTCTATCTTTATCTTTTATTCCCCTTTATTTTGCCCCCCTTCTTATGTTTGTTGTGTTTTGTCCATTGTATTTATTTACTTATTATTATTTATTTATTTAATGACTTTTATTTTATCTATACACCTTTTCATTTACTGATTTTATCTTTTATTTTATCATATTTTTAAGTTTTCTGCGGGTTGACAGGGGGGCGGGACGGGGGGAGGGGACAGACGCGAGCCGGAACTCGCCTCTGTCCCCTCCTTGTCGCGTGCGGAAAAAAATACAATGCAGCGTGTACGAGTATTTGCACATGTATAAAAATCGGATGGCGCGGTAACAAAAATTCTAAATTATACAGCACAGGTTGCAGCAATGCATGCGCATAAGTTAAATTACCTGCATACCTCCGTTTCCTCAAACTGTGTGTTCATAACTGGCATTGGGAGGATCGCAGTGCCACCACTGCGAGGAGGCCCAGGACTCTGCGCGGCATACGCTGGAAGAATGTCCAGCCTGGTCGGCACCGCGTAGAGACCTAAGGGGAGTTATTGGGATGGACCTCCCGTTGCCGGTCGTGGTCGACCACATGATCGGCAGCGAGAGGTCAAGAGCAGCGATTGCCTCCTTCTGTGAGATTGTGATAACGCAGAAGGAGGCAGCGGAGAGGGAGAGGGAAGCCGACCCGCTCTCCGCCAGAAGGCTAGCATCGGCGGGGCAACCCCGACGAGGCCGACGGCCCCCGTAAGGGGCCGCAGGCGTAATGGCGGCGGTGGTACTACTTAGTACTTCCTCCGCCGCCAAGGGGGGCTGGCCGTTAAGGCGCCACCGAGGTGGACAGGTCGCGGGGGGCGAGGTGGAGCAATAATCCCCTTACCCCCCTCTCTACAAAGATGCGACCTGCCGGTCGACCCCCCTCCTTTTATTGTATAATATTTCATTTTACTCTATATTATAAATTTTATCTTTATCTATTATTCCCCTTTATTTTGCCCCCCTTCTTATGTTTGTTGTGTTTTGTCCATTGTATTTATTTACTTATTATTATTTATTTATTTAATGACTTTTATTTTATCTATACACCTTTTCATTTACTGATTTTATCTTTTATTTTATCATATTTTTAAGTTTTCTGCGGGTTGACAGGGGGGCGGGACGGGGGGAGGGGACAGACGCGAGCCGGAACTCGCCTCTGTCCCCTCCTTGTCGCGTGCGGAAAAAAATACAATGCAGCGTGTACGAGTATTTGCACATGTATAAAAATCGGATGGCGCAGTTACAAAAATTCTAAATTATACAGCACAAGTTGCAGCAATGCATGCGCATAAGTTAAATTACCTGCATACCTCCGTTTCCTCAAACTGTGTGTTCATAACTGGCATTGGGAGGATCGCAGTGCCACCACTGCGAGGAGGCCCAGGACTCTGCGCGGCATACGCTGGAAGAATGTCCAGCGTGGTCGGCACCGCGCAGAGACCTAAGGGGCATTATTGGGATGGACCTCCCGTTGCCGGTCGTGGTCGACCACATGATCGGCAGCGAGAGGTCAAGAGCAGCGATTGCCTCCTTCTGCTAGATTGTGATAACGCAGAAGGAGGCAGGGGAGAGGGAGATTGAAGCCGACCCGCTCCCCGCCAGGAGGCTAGCATCGGCGGGGCAACCCCGACGAGGCCGACGGCCCCCGTAAGGGGCCGCAGACGTAATGGCGGCGGTGGCACTACTTAGTACTTCCACCGCCGCCAAGGGGGGCTGGCCGTTAAGGCGCCCCCGAGGTGGACAGGTCGCGGGGGGCGAGGTGGCGCAATAATCCCCTCCCCCCCCTCTCTACAAAGATGCGACCTGCCGGTCCACCCCCCTCCTTTCATTTTATAATATTTCATTTTACTCAATATTATAAATTTTATCTTTATCTTTTATTCCCCTTTATTTTGCCACCCTTCTTATGTTTGTTGTGTTTTGTCCATTGTATTTATTTACTTATTATTATTTATTTATTTATTGACTTTTATTTTATCTATTTTATCTATACACCTTTTCATTTACTGATTTTATCTTTTATTTTATCATATTTTTAAGTTTTATGCGGGTTGACCAGGGTGGTGGGACGGGGGGAGGGGACAGACGCGAGCCGGAACTCGCCTCTGTCCCCTCCTTGTCGCGTGCGGAAAAAAGTACAATGCTGCGTGTACGAGTATTTGCACATGTATAAAAATCGGATGGCGCGGTAACAAAAATTCTAAATTATACAGCACAGGTTGCAGCAATGCATGCGCATAAGTTAAATTACCTGCATACCTCCGTTTCCTCAAACTGTGTGTTCATAACTGGCATTGGGAGGATCGCAGTGCCACCACTGCGAGGAGGCCCAGGACTCTGCGCGGCATACGCTGGAAGAATGTCCAGCCTGGTCGGCACTGCGTAGAGACCTAAGGGGAGTTATTGGGATGGACCTCCCGTTGCCGGTCGTGGTCGACCACATGATCGGCAGCGAGAGGTCAAGAGCAGCGATTGCCTCCTTCTGTGAGATTGTGATAACGCAGAAGGAGGCAGCGGAGAGGGAGAGGGAAGCCGACCCGCTCTCCGCCAGAAGGCTAGCATCGGCGGGGCAACCCCGACGAGGCCGACGGCCCCCGTAAGGGGCCGCAGGCGTAATGGCGGCGGTGGTACTACTTAGTACTTCCACCGCCGCCAAGGGGGGCTGGCCGTTAAGGCGCCCCCGAGGTGGACAGGTCGCGGGGGGCGAGGTGGAGCAATAATCCCCTTACCCCCCTCTCTACAAAGATGCGACCTGCCGGTCGACCCCCCTCCTTTTATTGTATAATATTTCATTTTACTCTATATTATAAATTTTATCTTTATCTTTTATTCCCCTTTATTTTGCCCCCCTTCTTATGTTTGTTGTGTTTTGTCCATTGTATTTATTTACTTATTATTATTTATTTATTTAATGACTTTTATTTTATCTACACACCTTTTCATTTACTGATTTTATCTTTTATTTTATCATATTGTTACGTCCCGGGTCGGATATGATCCGACGAAACGACGCCCAGACGGGGCGGGGACGTAACCGACCAATTTATTTAAGACGATCTTAGATCCACGTGGCGCGTAACGTCCACGTCTGATCAGGGACCCGATACCGGTGTTCGTCGTTGTTGAAAAGGCGAAGAGGGGAATAAAATGCGAACCGAGACGGACGTCGTCCGTCGTGAACACCGCGTAGAACACGCGTCGCGGTAGTAGAGATGGTTCCCAGTGGTCGAAGTGTCACTATGCGGGTGTGTGCAACTCGTCCGAACGCGTGGGTTTGCTCGATTTGTGACAGGAGATTTCGATCGAAGGGAATTAGCGTTCTCTCGGTACCGAGCACCCTCTGGGCTCAGACGTACACGATTGATACACCAATTTTAGGGTTAGAAGAACGGACGTAGGAAGTCTAAGGAATTTGCGGAACAGGTCGGAGTCGAACAACCCGATGAAACACCACGCGCACACTCACTTTCGCGATCACTTTAACCGGTCACTGGGAACGACACTTTAGAAGTGGAAGATATCGAGGAGCAGGATGTTGCTGAATAAAAGCTGCGAAGTAATAGGTTTAAACAACCAAAGTATAATGAACCAGAATAGATACAAAGTAATGATTTGCGAGCAGAACTCGTGCAACAAAATAGCGCAGAAATAGCAATTGTGATAAGAATTATAAAGCGAGCGAGCTCGTGTGAACAAAATAGCGCAGAAATAGCAATTGTAATATGAATTATAATGCGAGCAAGCTCGTTCAAACAAAAATAGCGCCAAATTAACAAAAATAGCAATTGCAATACGAATAGTAATGCGAGCAAGCTCGTATAAGCCAAATAACACAAAATTAACAATTGAAATGTGAATAATAAAGCGAGCAAAATCGCATAAACAAGATAGCACGAAAATAGTAATTATAAATTTGAAATGATAATGCGAGTAAGCTCGTACAACAAAATAACGGTGACGGTTTACGAGTAACCTCGTACGACCAATAAACCAGAATAATATCTGTAAATACGTAATAATAATCTACGAGCAGACTCGAATAACAATTTAGAACCAAATGATATATAAAGAAATAGTGTAAATGGTAAGGAGCAATACGACCTGAATATCGTGAACGATCTGAAATAGAGTCCGAAAACGCGAGAAAAGACTGAGTCGAACTGAATTCGATTGAAGACGCGAGAGAACTGAATTAGTAGAATTCCGAAACTGGAACAGAGCGATTCGCGCGATTTCGTCTTATTTATAATAAGAGCGCGGACCATAGGGATTCGGTGAACCGCGAAGTCCTTTTGTCTAAATCGTACCAGGCACGGACGAATATGTTGTCGTCGATGTATACTTTTCGCAGTTCGAACGAAACGACGGTTTAGATGTACGTACACCTGTACTCGCGGTTGCCATGCTGGCGTCCGCTTGTACCGGTGACTATCGCTTCTTTCCCGATTCCCTATGTTCACTCTCACGGGGATATGTATATATATATATAAATACGCGTAAGATATATATATACATATCGCTGTGTACGGATTTAGCCGCGATTTCGGTTTGGATTTTACGAAGGAAGTATACGTATACCATATATATATATATATGTATGTACAGCGAGAATTTGCTCATACGAACAAAACCGACGCAACACGTCGGTACGACGTTACAATATTTTTAAGTTTTATGCGGGTTGACAGGGGGGCGGGACGGGGGGAGGGGACAGACGCGAGCCGGAACTCGCCTCTGTCCCTTCCTTGTCGCGTGCGGAAAAAATACAATGCAGCGTGTACGAGTATTTGCACATGTATAAAAATCGGATGGCGCAGTAACAAAAATTCTAAATTATACAGCACAAGTTGCAGCAATGCATGCGCATAAGTTAAATTACCTGCATACCTCCGTTTCCTCAAACTGTGTGTTCATAACTGGCATTGGGAGGATCGCAGTGCCACCACTGCGAGGAGGCCCAGGACTCTGCGCGGCATACGCTGGAAGAATGTCCAGCGTGGTCGGCACCGCGCAGAGACCTAAGGGGCGTTATTGGGATGGACCTCCCGTTGCCGGTCGTGGTCGACCACATGATCGGCAGCGAGAGGTCAAGAGCAGCGATTGCCTCCTTCTGTGAGATTGTGATAACGCAGAAGGAGGCAGCGGAGAGGGAGAGGGAAGCCGACCCGCTCTCCGCCAGAAGGCTAGCATCGGCGGGGCAACCCCGACGAGGCCGACGGCCCCCGTAAGGGGCCGCAGGCGTAATGGCGGCGGTGGTACTACTTAGTACTTCCACCGCCGCCAAGGGGGGCTGGCCGTTAAGGCGCCCCCGAGGTGGACAGGTCGCGGGGGGCGAGGTGGAGCAATAATCCCCTTCCCCCCCTCTCTACAAAGATGCGACCTGCCGGTCGACCCCCCTCCTTTTATTGTATAATATTTCATTTTACTCTATATTATAAATTCTATCTTTATCTTTTATTCCCCTTTATTTTGCCCCCCTTCTTATGTTTGTTGTGTTTTGTCCATTGTATTTATTTACTTATTATTATTTATTTATTTAATGACTTTTATTTTATCTATACACCTTTTCATTTACTGATTTTATCTTTTATTTTATCATATTTTTAAGTTTTCTGCGGGTTGACAGGGGGGCGGGACGGGGGGAGGGGACAGACGCGAGCCGGAATTCGCCTCTGTCCCCTCCTTGTCGCGTGCGGAAAAAATACAATGCAGCGTGTACGAGTATTTGCACATGTATAAAAATCGGATGGCGCAGTAACAAAAATTCTAAATTATACAGCACAAGTTGCAGCAATGCATGCGCATAAGTTAAATTACCTGCATACCTCCGTTTCCTCAAACTGTGTGTTCATAACTGGCATTGGGAGGATCGCAGTGCCACCACTGCGAGGAGGCCCAGGACTCTGCGCGGCATACGCTGGAAGAATGTCCAGCCTGGTCGGCACCGCGTAGAGACCTAAGGGGAGTTATTGGGATGGACCTCCCGTTGCCGGTCGTGGTCGACCACATGATCGGCAGCGAGAGGTCAAGAGCAGCGATTGCCTCCTTCTGTGAGATTGTGATAACGCAGAAGGAGGCAGCGGAGAGGGAGAGGGAAGCCGACCCGCTCTCCGCCAGAAGGCTAGCATCGGCGGGGCAACCCCGACGAGGCCGACGGCCCCCGTAAGGGGCCGCAGGCGTAATGGCGGCGGTGGTACTACTTAGTACTTCCACCGCCGCCAAGGGGGGCTGGCCGTTAAGGCGCCCCCGAGGTGGACAGGTCGCGGGGGGCGAGGTGGAGCAATAATCCCCTTCCCCCCCTCTCAACAAAGATGCGACCTGCCGGTCGACCCCCCTCCTTTTATTGTATAATATTTCATTTTACTCTATATTATAAATTCTATCTTTATCTTTTATTCCCCTTTATTTTGCCCCCCTTCTTATGTTTGTTGTGTTTTGTCCATTGTATTTATTTACTTATTATTATTTATTTATTTAATGACTTTTATTTTATCTATACACCTTTTCATTTACTGATTTTATCTTTTATTTTATCATATTTTTAAGTTTTCTGCGGGTTGATAGGGGGGCGGGACGGGGGGAGGGGACAGACGCGAGCCGGAACTCGCCTCTGTCCCCTCCTTGTCGCGTGCGGAAAAAAATACAATGCAGCGTGTACGAGTATTTGCACATGTATAAAAATCGGATGGCGCGGTAACAAAAATTCTAAATTATACAGCACAGGTTGCAGCAATGCATGCGCATAAGTTAAATTACCTGCATACCTCCGTTTCCTCAAACTGTGTGTTCATAACTGGCATTGGGAGGATCGCAGTGCCACCACTGCGAGGAGGCCCAGGACTCTGCGCGGCATACGCTGGAAGAATGTCCAGCCTGGTCGGCACCGCGTAGAGACCTAAGGGGAGTTATTGGGATGGACCTCCCGTTGCCGGTCGTGGTCGACCACATGATCGGCAGCGAGAGGTCAAGAGCAGCGATTGCCTCCTTCTGTGAGATTGTGATAACGCAGAAGGAGGCAGCGGAGAGGGAGAGGGAAGCCGACCCGCTCTCCGCCAGAAGGCTAGCATCGGCGGGGCAACCCCGACGAGGCCGACGGCCCCCGTAAGGGGCCGCAGGCGTAATGGCGGCGGTGGTACTACTTAGTACTTCCTCCGCCGCCAAGGGGGGCTGGCCGTTAAGGCGCCCCCGAGGTGGACAGGTCGCGGGGGGCGAGGTGGAGCAATAATCCCCTTACCCCCCTCTCTACAAAGATGCGACCTGCCGGTCGACCCCCCTCCTTTTATTGTATAATATTTCATTTTACTCTATATTATAAATTTTATCTTTATCTATTATTCCCCTTTATTTTGCCCCCCTTCTTATGTTTGTTGTGTTTTGTCCATTGTATTTATTTACTTATTATTATTTATTTATTTAATGACTTTTATTTTATCTATACACCTTTTCATTTACTGATTTTATCTTTTATTTTATCATATTTTTAAGTTTTCTGCGGGTTGACAGGGGGGCGGGACGGGGGGAGGGGACAGACGCGAGCCGGAACTCGCCTCTGTCCCCTCCTTGTCGCGTGCGGAAAAAAATACAATGCAGCGTGTACGAGTATTTGCACATGTATAAAAATCGGATGGCGCAGTAACAAAAATTCTAAATTATACAGCACAAGTTGCAGCAATGCATGCGCATAAGTTAAATTACCTGCATACCTCCGTTTCCTCAAACTGTGTGTTCATAACTGGCATTGGGAGGATCGCAGTGCCACCACTGCGAGGAGGCCCAGGACTCTGCGCGGCATACGCTGGAAGAATGTCCAGCGTGGTCGGCACCGCGCAGAGACCTAAGGGGCATTATTGGGATGGACCTCCCGTTGCCGGTCGTGGTCGACCACATGATCGGCAGCGAGAGGTCAAGAGCAGCGATTGCCTCCTTCTGCTAGATTGTGATAACGCAGAAGGAGGCAGGGGAGAGGGAGATTGAAGCCGACCCGCTCCCCGCCAGGAGGCTAGCATCGGCGGGGCAACCCCGACGAGGCCGACGGCCCCCGTAAGGGGCCGCAGACGTAATGGCGGCGGTGGCACTACTTAGTACTTCCACCGCCGCCAAGGGGGGCTGGCCGTTAAGGCGCCCCCGAGGTGGACAGGTCGCGGGGGGCGAGGTGGCGCAATAATCCCCTCCCCCCCCTCTCTACAAAGATGCGACCTGCCGGTCCACCCCCCTCCTTTCATTTTATAATATTTCATTTTACTCTATATTATAAATTTTATCTTTATCTTTTATTCCCCTTTATTTTGCCACCCTTCTTATGTTTGTTGTGTTTTGTCCATTGTATTTATTTACTTATTATTATTTATTTATTTATTGACTTTTATTTTATCTATTTTATCTATACACCTTTTCATTTACTGATTTTATCTTTTATTTTATCATATTTTTAAGTTTTATGCGGGTTGACCAGGGTGGTGGGACGGGGGGAGGGGACAGACGCGAGCCGGAACTCGCCTCTGTCCCCTCCTTGTCGCGTGCGGAAAAAAGTACAATGCTGCGTGTACGAGTATTTGCACATGTATAAAAATCGGATGGCGCGGTAACAAAAATTCTAAATTATACAGCACAGGTTGCAGCAATGCATGCGCATAAGTTAAATTACCTGCATACCTCCGTTTCCTCAAACTGTGTGTTCATAACTGGCATTGGGAGGATCGCAGTGCCACCACTGCGAGGAGGCCCAGGACTCTGCGCGGCATACGCTGGAAGAATGTCCAGCCTGGTCGGCACTGCGTAGAGACCTAAGGGGAGTTATTGGGATGGACCTCCCGTTGCCGGTCGTGGTCGACCACATGATCGGCAGCGAGAGGTCAAGAGCAGCGATTGCCTCCTTCTGTGAGATTGTGATAACGCAGAAGGAGGCAGCGGAGAGGGAGAGGGAAGCCGACCCGCTCTCGGCCAGAAGGCTAGCATCGGCGGGGCAACCCCGACGAGGCCGACGGCCCCCGTAAGGGGCCGCAGGCGTAATGGCGGCGGTGGTACTACTTAGTACTTCCACCGCCGCCAAGGGGGGCTGGCCGTTAAGGCGCCCCCGAGGTGGACAGGTCGCGGGGGGCGAGGTGGAGCAATAATCCCCTTACCCCCCTCTCTACAAAGATGCGACCTGCCGGTCGACCCCCCTCCTTTTATTGTATAATATTTCATTTTACTCTATATTATAAATTTTATCTTTATCTTTTATTCCCCTTTATTTTGCCCCCCTTCTTATGTTTGTTGTGTTTTGTCCATTGTATTTATTTACTTATTATTATTTATTTATTTAATGACTTTTATTTTATCTACACACCTTTTCATTTACTGATTTTATCTTTTATTTTATCATATTGTTACGTCCCGGGTCGGATATGATCCGACGAAACGACGCCCAGACGGGGCGGGGACGTAACCGACCAATTTATTTAAGACGATCTTAGATCCACGTGGCGCGTAACGTCCACGTCTGATCAGGGACCCGATACCGGTGTTCGTCGTTGTTGAAAAGGCGAAGAGGGGAATAAAATGCGAACCGAGACGGACGTCGTCCGTCGTGAACACCGCGTAGAACACGCGTCGCGGTAGTAGAGATGGTTCCCAGTGGTCGAAGTGTCACTATGCGGGTGTGTGCAACTCGTCCGAACGCGTGGGTTTGCTCGATTTGTGACAGGAGATTTCGATCGAAGGGAATTAGCGTTCTCTCGGTACCGAGCACCCTCTGGGCTCAGACGTACACGATTGATACACCAATTTTAGGGTTAGAAGAACGGACGTAGGAAGTCTAAGGAATTTGCGGAACAGGTCGGAGTCGAACAACCCGATGAAACACCACGCGCACACTCACTTTCGCGATCACTTTAACCGGTCACTGGGAACGACACTTTAGAAGTGGAAGATATCGAGGAGCAGGATGTTGCTGAATAAAAGCTGCGAAGTAATAGGTTTAAACAACCAAAGTATAATGAACCAGAATAGATACAAAGTAATGATTTGCGAGCAGAACTCGTGCAACAAAATAGCGCAGAAATAGCAATTGTGATAAGAATTATAAAGCGAGCGAGCTCGTGTGAACAAAATAGCGCAGAAATAGCAATTGTAATATGAATTATAATGCGAGCAAGCTCGTTCAAACAAAAATAGCGCCAAATTAACAAAAATAGCAATTGCAATACGAATAGTAATGCGAGCAAGCTCGTATAAGCCAAATAACACAAAATTAACAATTGAAATGTGAATAATAAAGCGAGCAAAATCGCATAAACAAGATAGCACGAAAATAGTAATTATAAATTTGAAATGATAATGCGAGTAAGCTCGTACAACAAAATAACGGTGACGGTTTACGAGTAACCTCGTACGACCAATAAACCAGAATAATATCTGTAAATACGTAATAATAATCTACGAGCAGACTCGAATAACAATTTAGAACCAAATGATATATAAAGAAATAGTGTAAATGGTAAGGAGCAATACGACCTGAATATCGTGAACGATCTGAAATAGAGTCCGAAAACGCGAGAAAAGACTGAGTCGAACTGAATTCGATTGAAGACGCGAGAGAACTGAATTAGTAGAATTCCGAAACTGGAACAGAGCGATTCGCGCGATTTCGTCTTATTTATAATAAGAGCGCGGACCATAGGGATTCGGTGAACCGCGAAGTCCTTTTGTCTAAATCGTACCAGGCACGGACGAATATGTTGTCGTCGATGTATACTTTTCGCAGTTCGAACGAAACGACGGTTTAGATGTACGTACACCTGTACTCGCGGTTGCCATGCTGGCGTCCGCTTGTACCGGTGACTATCGCTTCTTTCCCGATTCCCTATGTTCACTCTCACGGGGATATGTATATATATATATAAATACGCGTAAGATATATATATACATATCGCTGTGTACGGATTTAGCCGCGATTTCGGTTTGGATTTTACGAAGGAAGTATACGTATACCATATATATATATATATATATGTATGTACAGCGAGAATTTGCTCATACGAACAAAACCGACGCAACACGTCGGTACGACGTTACAATATTTTTAAGTTTTATGCGGGTTGACAGGGGGGCGGGACGGGGGGAGGGGACAGACGCGAGCCGGAACTCGCCTCTGTCCCTTCCTTGTCGCGTGCGGAAAAAATACAATGCAGCGTGTACGAGTATTTGCACATGTATAAAAATCGGATGGCGCAGTAACAAAAATTCTAAATTATACAGCACAAGTTGCAGCAATGCATGCGCATAAGTTAAATTACCTGCATACCTCCGTTTCCTCAAACTGTGTGTTCATAACTGGCATTGGGAGGATCGCAGTGCCACCACTGCGAGGAGGCCCAGGACTCTGCGCGGCATACGCTGGAAGAATGTCCAGCGTGGTCGGCACCGCGCAGAGACCTAAGGGGCGTTATTGGGATGGACCTCCCGTTGCCGGTCGTGGTCGACCACATGATCGGCAGCGAGAGGTCAAGAGCAGCGATTGCCTCCTTCTGTGAGATTGTGATAACGCAGAAGGAGGCAGCGGAGAGGGAGAGGGAAGCCGACCCGCTCTCCGCCAGAAGGCTAGCATCGGCGGGGCAACCCCGACGAGGCCGACGGCCCCCGTAAGGGGCCGCAGGCGTAATGGCGGCGGTGGTACTACTTAGTACTTCCACCGCCGCCAAGGGGGGCTGGCCGTTAAGGCGCCCCCGAGGTGGACAGGTCGCGGGGGGCGAGGTGGAGCAATAATCCCCTTCCCCCCCTCTCTACAAAGATGCGACCTGCCGGTCGACCCCCCTCCTTTTATTGTATAATATTTCATTTTACTCTATATTATAAATTCTATCTTTATCTTTTATTCCCCTTTATTTTGCCCCCCTTCTTATGTTTGTTGTGTTTTGTCCATTGTATTTATTTACTTATTATTATTTATTTATTTAATGACTTTTATTTTATCTATACACCTTTTCATTTACTGATTTTATCTTTTATTTTATCATATTTTTAAGTTTTCTGCGGGTTGACAGGGGGGCGGGACGGGGGGAGGGGACAGACGCGAGCCGGAACTCGCCTCTGTCCCCTCCTTGTCGCGTGCGGAAAAAAATACAATGCAGCGTGTACGAGTATTTGCACATGTATAAAAATCGGATGGCGCGGTAACAAAAATTCTAAATTATACAGCACAGGTTGCAGCAATGCATGCGCATAAGTTAAATTACCTGCATACCTCCGTTTCCTCAAACTGTGTGTTCATAACTGGCATTGGGAGGATCGCAGTGCCACCACTGCGAGGAGGCCCAGGACTCTGCGCGGCATACGCTGGAAGAATGTCCAGCCTGGTCGGCACCGCGTAGAGACCTAAGGGGAGTTATTGGGATGGACCTCCCGTTGCCGGTCGTGGTCGACCACATGATCGGCAGCGAGAGGTCAAGAGCAGCGATTGCCTCCTTCTGTGAGATTGTGATAACGCAGAAGGAGGCAGCGGAGAGGGAGAGGGAAGCCGACCCGCTCTCCGCCAGAAGGCTAGCATCGGCGGGGCAACCCCGACGACGCCGACGGCCCCCGTAAGGGGCCGCAGGCGTAATGGCGGCGGTGGTACTACTTAGTACTTCCTCCGCCGCCAAGGGGGGCTGGCCGTTAAGGCGCCCCCGAGGTGGACAGGTCGCGGGGGGCGAGGTGGAGCAATAATCCCCTTACCCCCCTCTCTACAAAGATGCGACCTGCCGGTCGACCCCCCTCCTTTTATTGTATAATATTTCATTTTACTCTATATTATAAATTCTATCTTTATCTTTTATTCCCCTTTATTTTGCCCCCCTTCTTATGTTTGTTGTGTTTTGTCCATTGTATTTATTTACTTATTATTATTTATTTATTTAATGACTTTTATTTTATCTATACACCTTTTCATTTACTGATTTTATCTTTTATTTTATCATATTTTTAAGTTTTCTGCGGGTTGACAGGGGGGCGGGACGGGGGGAGGGGACAGACGCGAGCCGGAACTCGCCTCTGGCCCCTCCTTGTCGCGTGCGGAAAAAAATACAATGCAGCGTGTACGAGTATTTGCACATGTATAAAAATCGGATGGCGCGGTAACAAAAATTCTAAATTATACAGCACAGGTTGCAGCAATGCATGCGCATAAGTTAAATTACCTGCATACCTCCGTTTCCTCAAACTGTGTGTTCATAACTGGCATTGGGAGGATCGCAGTGCCACCACTGCGAGGAGGCCCAGGACTCTGCGCGGCATACGCTGGAAGAATGTCCAGCCTGGTCGGCACCGCGTAGAGACCTAAGGGGAGTTATTGGGATGGACCTCCCGTTGCCGGTCGTGGTCGACCACATGATCGGCAGCGAGAGGTCAAGAGCAGCGATTGCCTCCTTCTGTGAGATTGTGATAACGCAGAAGGAGGCAGCGGAGAGGGAGAGGGAAGCCAACCCGCTCTCCGCCAGAAGGCTAGCATCGGCGGGGCAACCCCGACGAGGCCGACGGCCCCCGTAAGGGGCCGCAGGCGTAATGGCGGCGGTGGTACTACTTAGTACTTCCTCCGCCGCCAAGGGGGGCTGGCCGTTAAGGCGCCCCCGAGGTGGACAGGTCGCGGGGGGCGTGGTGGAGCAATAATCCCCTTACCCCCTCTCTACAAAGATGCGACCTGCCGGTCGACCCCCCTCCTTTTATTGTATAATATTTCATTTTACTCTATATTATAAATTTTATCTTTATCTTTTATTCCCCTTTATTTTGCCCCCCTTCTTAAGTTTGTTGTGTTTTGTCCATTGTATTTATTTACTTATTATTATTTATTTATTTAATGACTTTTATTTTATCTATACACCTTTTCATTTACTGATTTTATCTTTTATTTTATCATATTTTTAAGTTTTCTGCGGGTTGACAGGGGGGCGGGACGGGGGGAGGGGACAGACGCGAGCCGGAACTCGCCTCTGTCCCCTCCTTGTCGCGTGCGGAAAAAAATACAATGCAGCGTGTACGAGTATTTGCACATGTATAAAAATCGGATGGCGCAGTAACAAAAATTCTAAATTATACAGCACAGGTTGCAGCAATGCATGCGCATAAGTTAAATTACCTGCATACCTCCGTTTCCTCAAACTGTGTGTTCATAACTGGCATTGGGAGGATCGCAGTGCCACCACTGCGAGGAGGCCCAGGACTCTGCGCGGCATACGCTGGAAGAATGTCCAGCCTGGTCGGCACCGCGTAGAGACCTAAGGGGAGTTATTGGGATGGACCTCCCGTTGCCGGTCGTGGTCGACCACATGATCGGCAGCGAGAGGTCAAGAGCAGCGATTGCCTCCTTCTGTGAGATTGTGATAACGCAGAAGGAGGCAGCGGAGAGGGAGAGGGAAGCCGACCCGCTCTCCGCCAGAAGGCTAGCATCGGCGGGGCAACCCCGACGAGGCCGACGGCCCCCGTAAGGGGCCGCAGGCGTAATGGCGGCGGTGGTACTACTTAGTACTTCCACCGCCGCCAAGGGGGGCTGGCCGTTAAGGCGCCCCCGAGGTGGACAGGTCGCGGGGGGCGAGGTGGAGCAATAATCCCCTTCCCCCCCTCTCTACAAAGATGCGACCTGCCGGTCGACCCCCCTCCTTTTATTGTATAATATTTCATTTTACTCTATTTTATAAATTTTATCTTTATCTTTTATTCCCCTTTATTTTGCCCCCCTTCTTATGTTTGTTGTGTTTTGTCCATTGTATTTATTTACTTATTATTATTTATTTATTTAATGACTTTTATTTTATCTATACACCTTTTCATTTACTGATTTTATCTTTTATTTTATCATATTTTTAAGTTTTCTGCGGGTTGACAGGGGGGCGGGACGGGGGGAGGGGACAGACGCGAGCCGGAATTCGCCTCTGTCCCCTCCTTGTCGCGTGCGGAAAAAATACAATGCAGCGTGTACGAGTATTTGCACATGTATAAAAATCGGATGGCGCAGTAACAAAAATTCTAAATTATACAGCACAAGTTGCAGCAATGCATGCGCATAAGTTAAATTACCTGCATACCTCCGTTTCCTCAAACTGTGTGTTCATAACTGGCATTGGGAGGATCGCAGTGCCACCACTGCGAGGAGGCCCAGGACTCTGCGCGGCATACGCTGGAAGAATGTCCAGCCTGGTCGGCACCGCGTAGAGACCTAAGGGGAGTTATTGGGATGGACCTCCCGTTGCCGGTCGTGGTCGACCACATGATCGGCAGCGAGAGGTCAAGAGCAGCGATTGCCTCCTTCTGTGAGATTGTGATAACGCAGAAGGAGGCAGCGGAGAGGGAGAGGGAAGCCGACCCGCTCTCCGCCAGAAGGCTAGCATCGGCGGGGCAACCCCGACGAGGCCGACGGCCCCCGTAAGGGGCCGCAGGCGTAATGGCGGCGGTGGTACTACTTAGTACTTCCACCGCCGCCAAGGGGGGCTGGCCGTTAAGGCGCCCCCGAGGTGGACAGGTCGCGGGGGGCGAGGTGGAGCAATAATCCCCTTCCCCCCCTCTCTACAAAGATGCGACCTGCCGGTCGACCCCCCTCCTTTTATTGTATAATATTTCATTTTACTCTATATTATAAATTCTATCTTTATCTTTTATTCCCCTTTATTTTGCCCCCCTTCTTATGTTTGTTGTGTTTTGTCCATTGTATTTATTTACTTATTATTATTTATTTATTTAATGACTTTTATTTTATCTATACACCTTTTCATTTACTGATTTTATCTTTTATTTTATCATATTTTTAAGTTTTCTGCGGGTTGACAGGGGGGCGGGACGGGGGGAGGGGACAGACGCGAGCCGGAACTCGCCTCTGTCCCCTCCTTGTCGCGTGCGGAAAAAAATACAATGCAGCGTGTACGAGTATTTGCACATGTATAAAAATCGGATGGCGCGGTAACAAAAATTCTAAATTATACAGCACAGGTTGCAGCAATGCATGCGCATAAGTTAAATTACCTGCATACCTCCGTTTCCTCAAACTGTGTGTTCATAACTGGCATTGGGAGGATCGCAGTGCCACCACTGCGAGGAGGCCCAGGACTCTGCGCGGCATACGCTGGAAGAATGTCCAGCCTGGTCGGCACCGCGTAGAGACCTAAGGGGAGTTATTGGGATGGACCTCCCGTTGCCGGTCGTGGTCGACCACATGATCGGCAGCGAGAGGTCAAGAGCAGCGATTGCCTCCTTCTGTGAGATTGTGATAACGCAGAAGGAGGCAGCGGAGAGGGAGAGGGAAGCCGACCCGCTCTCCGCCAGAAGGCTAGCATCGGCGGGGCAACCCCGACGAGGCCGACGGCCCCCGTAAGGGGCCGCAGGCGTAATGGCGGCGGTGGTACTACTTAGTACTTCCACCGCCGCCAAGGGGGGCTGGCCGTTAAGGCGCCCCCGAGGTGGACAGGTCGCGGGGGGCGAGGTGGAGCAATAATCCCCTTCCCCCCCTCTCTACAAAGATGCGACCTGCCGGTCGACCCCCCTCCTTTTATTGTATAATATTTCATTTTACTCTATATTATAAATTCTATCTTTATCTTTTATTCCCCTTTATTTTGCCCCCCTTCTTATGTTTGTTGTGTTTTGTCCATTGTATTTATTTACTTATTATTATTTATTTATTTAATGACTTTTATTTTATCTATACACCTTTTCATTTACTGATTTTATCTTTTATTTTATCATATTTTTAAGTTTTCTGCGGGTTGACAGGGGGGCGGGACGGGGGGAGGGGACAGACGCGAGCCGGAACTCGCCTCTGGCCCCTCCTTGTCGCGTGCGGAAAAAAATACAATGCAGCGTGTACGAGTATTTGCACATGTATAAAAATCGGATGGCGCGGTAACAAAAATTCTAAATTATACAGCACAGGTTGCAGCAATGCATGCGCATAAGTTAAATTACCTGCATACCTCCGTTTCCTCAAACTGTGTGTTCATAACTGGCATTGGGAGGATCGCAGTGCCACCACTGCGAGGAGGCCCAGGACTCTGCGCGGCATACGCTGGAAGAATGTCCAGCCTGGTCGGCACCGCGTAGAGACCTAAGGGGAGTTATTGGGATGGACCTCCCGTTGCCGGTCGTGGTCGACCACATGATCGGCAGCGAGAGGTCAAGAGCAGCGATTGCCTCCTTCTGTGAGATTGTGATAACGCAGAAGGAGGCAGCGGAGAGGGAGAGGGAAGCCAACCCGCTCTCCGCCAGAAGGCTAGCATCGGCGGGGCAACCCCGACGAGGCCGACGGCCCCCGTAAGGGGCCGCAGGCGTAATGGCGGCGGTGGTACTACTTAGTACTTCCTCCGCCGCCAAGGGGGGCTGGCCGTTAAGGCGCCCCCGAGGTGGACAGGTCGCGGGGGGCGTGGTGGAGCAATAATCCCCTTACCCCCCTCTCTACAAAGATGCGACCTGCCGGTCGACCCCCCTCCTTTTATTGTATAATATTTCATTTTACTCTATATTATAAATTTTATCTTTATCTTTTATTCCCCTTTATTTTGCCCCCCTTCTTATGTTTGTTGTGTTTTGTTCATTGTATTTATTTACTTATTATTATTTATTTATTTAATGACTTTTATTTTATCTATACACCTTTTCATTTACTGATTTTATCTTTTATTTTATCATATTTTTAAGTTTTCTGCGGGTTGACAGGGGGGCGGGACGGGGGGAGGGGACAGACGCGAGCCGGAACTCGCCTCTGTCCCTTCCTTGTCGCGTGCGGAAAAAAATACAATGCAGCGTGTACGAGTATTTGCACATGTATAAAAATCGGATGGCGCAGTAACAAAAATTCTAAATTATACAGCACAAGTTGCAGCAATGCATGCGCATAAGTTAAATTACCTGCATACCTCCGTTTCCTCAAACTGTGTGTTCATAACTGGCATTGGGAGGATCGCAGTGCCACCACTGCGAGGAGGCCCAGGACTCTGCGCGGCATACGCTGGAAGAATGTCCAGCCTGGTCGGCACCGCGTAGAGACCTAAGGGGAGTTATTGGGATGGACCTCCCGTTGCCGGTCGTGGTCGACCACATGATCGGCAGCGAGAGGTCAAGAGCAGCGATTGCCTCCTTCTGTGAGATTGTGATAACGCAGAAGGAGGCAGCGGAGAGGGAGAGGGAAGCCGACCCGCTCTCCGCCAGAAGGCTAGCATCGGCGGGGCAACCCCGACGATGCCGACGGCCCCCGTAAGGGGCCGCAGGCGTAATGGCGGCGGTGGTACTACTTAGTACTTCCACCGCCGCCAAGGGGGGCTGGCCGTTAAGGCGCCCCCGAGGTGGACAGGTCGCGGGGGGCGAGGTGGAGCAATAATCCCCTTCCCCCCCTCTCTACAAAGATGCGACCTGCCGGTCGACCCCCCTCCTTTTATTGTATAATATTTCATTTTACTCTATATTATAAATTCTATCTTTATCTTTTATTCCCCTTTATTTTGCCCCCCTTCTTAAGTTTGTTGTGTTTTGTCCATTGTATTTATTTACTTATTATTATTTATTTATTTAATGACTTTTATTTTATCTATACACCTTTTCATTTACTGATTTTATCTTTTATTTTATCATATTTTTAAGTTTTCTGCGGGTTGACAGGGGGGCGGGACGGGGGGAGGGGACAGACGCGAGCCGGAACTCGCCTCTGTCCCCTCCTTGTCGCGTGCGGAAAAAAATACAATGCAGCGTGTACGAGTATTTGCACATGTATAAAAATCGGATGGCGCGGTAACAAAAATTCTAAATTATACAGCACAGGTTGCAGCAATGCATGCGCATAAGTTAAATTACCTGCATACCTCCGTTTCCTCAAACTGTGTGTTCATAACTGGCATTGGGAGGATCGCAGTGCCACCACTGCGAGGAGGCCCAGGACTCTGCGCGGCATACGCTGGAAGAATGTCCAGCCTGGTCGGCACCGCGTAGAGACCTAAGGGGAGTTATTGGGATGGACCTCCCGTTGCCGGTCGTGGTCGACCACATGATCGGCAGCGAGAGGTCAAGAGCAGCGATTGCCTCCTTCTATGAGATTGTGATAACGCAGAAGGAGGCAGCGGAGAGGGAGAGGGAAGCCGACCCGCTCTCCGCCAGAAGGCTAGCATCGGCGGGGCAACCCCGACGAGGCCGACGGCCCCCGTAAGGGGCCGCAGGCGTAATGGCGGCGGTGGTACTACTTAGTACTTCCACCGCCGCCAAGGAGGGCTGGCCGTTAAGGCGCCCCCGAGGTGGACAGGTCGCGGGGGGCGAGGTGGAGCAATAATCCCCTTCCCCCCCTCTCTACAAAGATGCGACCTGCCGGTCGACCCCCCTCCTTTTATTGTATAATATTTCATTTTACTCTATATTATAAATTTTATCTTTATCTTTTATTCCCCTTTATTTTGCCCCCCTTCTTATGTTTGTTGTGTTTTGTCCATTGTATTTATTTACTTATTATTATTTATTTATTTAATGACTTTTATTTTATCTATACACCTTTTCATTTACTGATTTTATCTTTTATTTTATCATATTTTTAAGTTTTCTGCGGGTTGACAGGGGGGCGGGACGGGGGGAGGGGACAGACGCGAGCCGGAATTCGCCTCTGTCCCCTCCTTGTCGCGTGCGGAAAAAATACAATGCAGCGTGTACGAGTATTTGCACATGTATAAAAATCGGATGGCCCAGTAACAAAAATTCTAAATTATACAGCACAAGTTGCAGCAATGCATGCGCATAAGTTAAATTACCTGCATACCTCCGTTTCCTCAAACTGTGTGTTCATAACTGGCATTGGGAGGATCGCAGTGCCACCACCGCGAGGAGGCCCAGGACTCTGCGCGGCATACGCTGGAAGAATGTCCAGCCTGGTCGGCACCGCGTAGAGACCTAAGGGGAGTTATTGGGATGGACCTCCCGTTGCCGGTCGTGGTCGACCACATGATCGGCAGCGAGAGGTCAAGAGCAGCGATTGCCTCCTTCTGTGAGATTGTGATAACGCAGAAGGAGGCAGCGGAGAGGGAGAGGGAAGCCGACCCGCTCTCCGCCAGAAGGCTAGCATCGGCGGGGCAACCCCGACGAGGCCGACGGCCCCCGTAAGGGGCCGCAGGCGTAATGGCGGCGGTGGTACTACTTAGTACTTCCACCGCCGCCAAGGGGGGCTGGCCGTTAAGGCGCCCCCGAGGTGGACAGGTCGCGGGGGGCGAGGTGGAGCAATAATCCCCTTCCCCCCCTCTCTACAAAGATGCGACCTGCCGGTCGACCCCCCTCCTTTTATTGTATAATATTTCATTTTACTCTATATTATAAATTTTATCTTTATCTTTTATTCCCCTTTATTTTGCCCCCCTTCTTATGTTTGTTGTGTTTTGTTCATTGTATTTATTTACTTATTATTATTTATTTATTTAATGACTTTTATTTTATCTATACACCTTTTCATTTACTGATTTTATCTTTTATTTTATCATATTTTTAAGTTTTATGCGGGTTGACCAGGGTGGTGGGACGGGGGGAGGGGACAGACGCGAGCCGGAACTCGCCTCTGTCCCTTCCTTGTCGCGTGCGGAAAAAAATACAATGCAGCGTGTACGAGTATATGCACATGTATAAAAATCGGATGGCGCGGTAACAAAAATTCTAAATTATACAGCACAAGTTGCAGCAATGCATGCGCATAAGTTAAATTACCTGCATACCTCCGTTTCCTCAAACTGTGTGTTCATAACTGGCATTGGGAGGATCGCAGTGCCACCACTGCGAGGAGGCCCAGGACTCTGCGCGGCATACGCTGGAAGAATGTCCAGCGTGGTCGGCACCGCGCAGAGACCTAAGGGGTGTTATTGGGATGGACCTCCCGTTGCCGGTCGTGGTCGACCACATGATCGGCAGCGAGAGGTCAAGAGCAGCGATTGCCTCCTTCTGTGAGATTGTGATAACGCAGAAGGAGGCAGCGGAGAGGGAGAGGGAAGCCGACCCGCTCTCCGCCAGAAGGCTAGCATCGGCGGGGCAACCCCGACGAGGCCGACGGCCCCCGTAAGGGGCCGCAGACGTAATGGCGGCGGTGGCACTACTTAGTACTTCCACCGCCGCCAAGGGGGGCTGGCCGTTAAGGCGCCCCCGAGGTGGACAGGTCGCGGGGGGCGAGGTGGCGCAATAATCCCCTCCCCCCCCTCTCTACAAAGATGCGACCTGCCGGTCCACCCCCCTCCTTTCATTTTATAATATTTCATTTTACTCTATATTATAAATTTTATCTTTATCTTTTATTCCCCTTTATTTTGCCACCCTTCTTATGTTTGTTGTGTTTTGTCCATTGTATTTATTTACTTATTATTATTTATTTATTTATTGACTTTTATTTTATCTATTTTATCTATACACCTTTTCATTTACTGATTTTATCTTTTATTTTATCATATTTTTAAGTTTTATGCGGGTTGACCAGGGTGGTGGGACGGGGGGAGGGGACAGACGCGAGCCGGAACTCGCCTCTGTCCCCTCCTTGTCGCGTGCGGAAAAAAGTACAATGCTGCGTGTACGAGTATTTGCACATGTATAAAAATCGGATGGCGCGGTAACAAAAATTCTAAATTATACAGCACAGGTTGCAGCAATGCATGCGCATAAGTTAAATTACCTGCATACCTCCGTTTCCTCAAACTGTGTGTTCATAACTGGCATTGGGAGGATCGCAGTGCCACCACTGCGAGGAGGCCCAGGACTCTGCGCGGCATACGCTGGAAGAATGTCCAGCCTGGTCGGCACTGCGTAGAGACCTAAGGGGAGTTATTGGGATGGACCTCCCGTTGCCGGTCGTGGTCGACCACATGATCGGCAGCGAGAGGTCAAGAGCAGCGATTGCCTCCTTCTGTGAGATTGTGATAACGCAGAAGGAGGCAGCGGAGAGGGAGAGGGAAGCCGACCCGCTCTCCGCCAGAAGGCTAGCATCGGCGGGGCAACCCCGACGAGGCCGACGGCCCCCGTAAGGGGCCGCAGGCGTAATGGCGGCGGTGGTACTACTTAGTACTTCCACCGCCGCCAAGGGGGGCTGGCCGTTAAGGCGCCCCCGAGGTGGACAGGTCGCGGGGGGCGAGGTGGAGCAATAATCCCCTTCCCCCCCTCTCTACAAAGATGCGACCTGCCGGTCGACCCCCCCCCTTTTATTGTATAATATTTCATTTTACTCTATATTATAAATTTTATCTTTATCTTTTATTCCCCTTTATTTTGCCACCCTTCTTATTTTTGTTGTGTTTTGTCCATTGTATTTATTTACTTATTATTATTTATTTATTTATTGACTTTTATTTTATCTATTTTATCTATACACCTTTTCATTTACTGATTTTATCTTGTATTTTATCATATTTTTAAGTTTTATGCGGGTTGACCAGGGGGTGGGACGGGGGGAGGGGACAGACGCGAGCCGGAACTCGCCTCTGTCCCTTCCTTGTCGCGTGCGGAAAAAAATACAATGCAGCGTGTACGAGTATATGCACATGTATAAAAATCGGATGGCGCGGTAACAAAAATTCTAAATTATTCAGCACAAGTTGCAGCAATGCATGCGCATAAGTTAAATTACCTGCATACCTCCGTTTCCTCAAACTGTGTGTTCATAACTGGCATTGGGAGGATCGCAGTGCCACCACTGCGAGGAGGCACAGGACTCTGCGCGGCATACGCTGGAAGAATGTCCAGCGTGGTCGGCACCGCGCAGAGACCTAAGGGGTGTTATTGGGATGGACCTCCCGTTGCCGGTCGTGGTCGACCACATGATCGGCAGCGAGAGGTCAAGAGCAGCGATTGCCTCCTTCTGTGAGATTGTGATAACGCAGAAGGAGGCAGCGGAGAGGGAGAGGGAAGCCGACCCGCTCTCCGCCAGAAGGCTAGCATCGGCGGGGCAACCCCGACGAGGCCGACGGCCCCCGTAAGGGGCCGCAGGCGTAATGGCGGCGGTGGTACTACTTAGTACTTCCTCCGCCGCCAAGGGGGGTTGGCCGTTAAGGCGCCCCCGAGGTGGACAGGTCGCGGGGGGCGAGGTGGAGCAATAATCCCCTTACCCCCCTCTCTACAAAGATGCGACCTGCCGGTCGACCCCCCTCCTTTTATTGTATAATATTTCATTTTACTCTATATTATAAATTTTATCTTTATCTTTTATTCCCCTTTATTTTGCCCCCCTTCTTATGTTTGTTGTGTTTTGTCCATTGTATTTATTTACTTATTATTATTTATTTATTTAATGACTTTTATTTTATCTATACACCTTTTCATTTACTGATTTTATCTTTTATTTTATCATATTTTTAAGTTTTCTGCGGGTTGACAGGGGGGCGGGACGGGGGGAGGGGACAGACGCGAGCCGGAACTCGCCTCTGTCCCTTCCTTGTCGCGTGCGGAAAAAAATACAATGCAGCGTGTACGAGTATTTGCACATGTATGAAAATCGGATGGCGCAGTAACAAAAATTCTAAATTATACAGCACAAATTGCAGCAATGCATGCGCATAAGTTAAATTACCTGCATACCTCCGTTTCCTCAAACTGTGTGTTCATAACTGGCATTGGGAGGATCGCAGTGCCACCACTGCGAGGAGGCCCAGGACTCTGCGCGGCATACGCTGGAAGAATGTCCAGCGTGGTCGGCACCGCTTAGAGACCTAAGGGGCGTTATTGGGATGGACCTCCCGTTGCCGGTCGTGGTCGACCACATGATCGGCAGCGAGAGGTCAAGAGCAGCGATTGCCTCCTTCTGTGAGATTGTGATAACGCAGAAGGAGGCAGCGGAGAGGGAGAGGGAAGCTGACCCGCTCTCCGCCAGAAGGCTAGCATCGGCGGGGCAACCCCGACGAGGTCGACGGCCCCCGTAAGGGGCCGCAGGCGTAATGGCGGCGGTGGTACTACTTAGTACTTCCACCGCCGCCAAGGGGGGCTGGCCGTTAAGGCGCCCCCGAGGTGGACAGGTCGCGGGGGGCGAGGTGGAGCAATAATCCCCTTCCCCCCCTCTCTACAAAGATGCGACCTGCCGGTCGACCCCCCTCCTTTTATTGTATAATATTTCATTTTACTCTATATTAAAAATTTTATCTTTATCTTTTATTCCCCTTTATTTTGCCCCCCTTCTTATGTTTGTTGTGTTTTGTCCATTGTATTTATTGACTTGTATTTTATCTATTTTATCTATACACCTTTTCAATTATTGATTTTATTTTTTATTTTATCATATTTTTAAGTTTTATGCGGGTTGACCAGGGGGTGGGACGGAGGGAGGGGACAGACGCGAGCCGGAACTCGCCTCTGTCCCCTCCTTGTCGCGTGCGGAAAAAAATACAATGCAGCGTGTACGAGTATTTGCACGTGTATAAAAATCGGATGGCGCGGTAACAAAAATTCTAAATTATACAGCACAGGTTGCAGCAATGCATGCGCATAAGTTAAATTACCTGCATACCTCCGTTTCCTCAAACTGTGGGTTCATAACTGGCATTGGGAGGATCGCAGTGCCACCACTGCGAGGAGGCCCAGGACTCTGCGCGGCATACGCTGGAAGAATGTCCAGCGTGGTCGGCACCGCGCAGAGACCTAAGGGGTGTTATTGGGATGGACCTCCCGTTGCCGGTCGTGGTCGACCACATGATCGGCAGCGAGAGGTCAAGAGCAGCGATTGCCTCCTTCTGTGAGATTGTGATAACGCAGAAGGAGGCAGCGGAGAGGGAGAGGGAAGCCGACCCGCTCTCCGCCAGAAGGCTAGCATCGGCGGGGCAACCCCGACGAGGCCGACGGCCCCCGTAAGGGGCCGCAGGCGTAATGGCGGCGGTGGTACTACTTAGTACTTCCACCGCCGCCAAGGGGGGCTGGCCGTTAAGGCGCCCCCGAGGTGGACAGGTCGCGGGGGGCGAGGTGGACAGGTCGCGGGGGGCGAGGTGGAGCAATAATCCCCTTCCCCCCCTCTCTACAAAGATGCGACCTGCCGGTCGACCCTCCCCCTTTTATTGTATAATATTTCATTTTACTCTATATTATAAATTTTATCTTTATCTTTTATTCCCCTTTATTTTGCCACCCTTCTTATTTTTGTTGTGTTTTGTCCATTGTATTTATTTACTTATTATTATTTATTTATTTATTGACTTTTATTTTATCTATTTTATCTATACACCTTTTCAATTATTGATTTTATTTTTTATTTTATCATATTTTTAAGTTTTATGCGGGTTGACCAGGGGGTGGGACGGAGGGAGGGGACAGACGCGAGCCGGAACTCGCCTCTGTCCCCTCCTTGTCGCGTGCGGAAAAAAATACAATGCAGCGTGTACGAGTATTTGCACGTGTATAAAAATCGGATGGCGCGGTAACAAAAATTCTAAATTATACAGCACAGGTTGCAGCAATGCATGCGCATAAGTTAAATTACCTGCATACCTCCGTTTCCTCAAACTGTGTGTTCATAACTGGCATTGGGAGGATCGCAGTGCCACCACTGCGAGGAGGCCCAGGACTCTGCGCGGCATACGCTGGAAGAATGTCCAGCCTGGTCCGCACCGCGTAGAGACCTAAGGGGAGTTATTGGGATGGACCTGCCGTTGCCGGTCGTGGTCGACCACATGATCGGCAGCGAGAGGTCAAGAGCAGCGATTGCCTCCTTCTGCTAGATTGTGATAACTCAGAAGGAGGCAGGGGAGAGGGAGAGGGAAGCCGACCCGCTCTCCGCCAGAAGGCTAGCATCGGCGGGGCAACCCCGACGAGGCCGACGGCCCCCGTAAGGGGCCGCAGGCGTAATTGCGGCGGTGGTACTACTTAGTACTTCCACCGCCGCCAAGGGGGGCTGGCCGTTAAGGCGCCCCCGAGGTGGACAGGTCGCGGGGGGCGAGGTGGCGCAATAATCCCCTCCCCCCCCTCTCTACAAAGATGCGACCTGCCGGTCCACCCCCCTCCTTTCATTTTATAATATTTCATTTTACTCTATATTATAAATTTTATCTTTATCTTTTATTCCCCTTTATTTTGCCACCCTTCTTATGTTTGTTGTGTTTTGTCCATTGTATTTATTTACTTATTATTATTTATTTATTTATTGACTTTTATTTTATCTATTTTATCTATACACCTTTTCATTTACTGATTTTATCTTTTATTTTATCATATTTTTAAGTTTTATGCGGGTTGACCAGGGTGGTGGGACGGGGGGAGGGGACAGACGCGAGCCGGAACTCGCCTCTGTCCCCTCCTTGTCGCGTGCGGAAAAAAGTACAATGCTGCGTGTACGAGTATTTGCACATGTATAAAAATCGGATGGCGCGGTAACAAAAATTCTAAATTATACAGCACAGGTTGCAGCAATGCATGCGCATAAGTTAAATTACCTGCATACCTCCGTTTCCTCAAACTGTGTGTTCATAACTGGCATTGGGAGGATCGCAGTGCCACCACTGCGAGGAGGCCCAGGACTCTGCGCGGCATACGCTGGAAGAATGTCCAGCCTGGTCGGCACTGCGTAGAGACCTAAGGGGAGTTATTGGGATGGACCTCCCGTTGCCGGTCGTGGTCGACCACATGATCGGCAGCGAGAGGTCAAGAGCAGCGATTGCCTCCTTCTGTGAGATTGTGATAACGCAGAAGGAGGCAGCGGAGAGGGAGAGGGAAGCCGACCCGCTCTCCGCCAGAAGGCTAGCATCGGCGGGGCAACCCCGACGAGGCCGACGGCCCCCGTAAGGGGCCGCAGGCGTAATGGCGGCGGTGGTACTACTTAGTACTTCCACCGCCGCCAAGGGGGGCTGGCCGTTAAGGCGCCCCCGAGGTGGACAGGTCGCGGGGGGCGAGGTGGAGCAATAATCCCCTTCCCCCCCTCTCTACAAAGATGCGACCTGCCAGTCGACCCCCTCCTTTTATTGTATAATATTTCATTTTACTCTATATTATAAATTTTATCTTTATCTTTTATTCCCCTTTATTTTGCCACCCTTCTTATTTTTGTTGTGTTTTGTCCATTGTATTTATTTACTTATTATTATTTATTTATTTAATGACTTTTATTTTATCTATTTTATCTATACACCTTTTCATTTACTGATTTTATCTTGTATTTTATCATATTTTTAAGTTTTATGCGGGTTGACCAGGGGGTGGGACGGGGGGAGGGGACAGACGCGAGCCGGAACTCGCCTCTGTCCCTTCCTTGTCGCGTGCGGAAAAAAATACAATGCAGCGTGTACGAGTATATGCACATGTATAAAAATCGGATGGCGCGGTAACAAAAATTCTAAATTATTCAGCACAAGTTGCAGCAATGCATGCGCATAAGTTAAATTACCTGCATACCTCCGTTTCCTCAAACTGTGTGTTCATAACTGGCATTGGGAGGATCGCAGTGCCACCACTGCGAGGAGGCACAGGACTCTGCGCGGCATACGCTGGAAGAATGTCCAGCGTGGTCGGCACCGCGCAGAGACCTAAGGGGTGTTATTGGGATGGACCTCCCGTTGCCGGTCGTGGTCGACCACATGATCGGCAGCGAGAGGTCAAGAGCAGCGATTGCCTCCTTCTGTGAGATTGTGATAACGCAGAAGGAGGCAGCGGAGAGGGAGAGGGAAGCCGACCCGCTCTCCGCCAGAAGGCTAGCATCGGCGGGGCAACCCCGACGAGGCCGACGGCCCCCGTAAGGGGCCGCAGGCGTAATGGCGGCGGTGGTACTACTTAGTACTTCCTCCGCCGCCAAGGGGGGTTGGCCGTTAAGGCGCCCCCGAGGTGGACAGGTCGCGGGGGGCGAGGTGGAGCAATAATCCCCTTACCCCCCTCTCTACAAAGATGCGACCTGCCGGTCGACCCCCCTCCTTTTATTGTATAATATTTCATTTTACTCTATATTATAAATTTTATCTTTATCTTTTATTCCCCTTTATTTTGCCCCCCTTCTTATGTTTGTTGTGTTTTGTCCATTGTATTTATTTACTTATTATTATTTATTTATTTAATGACTTTTATTTTATCTATACACCTTTTCATTTACTGATTTTATCTTTTATTTTATCATATTTTTAAGTTTTCTGCGGGTTGACAGGGGGGCGGGACGGGGGGAGGGGACAGACGCGAGCCGGAACTCGCCTCTGTCCCTTCCTTGTCGCGTGCGGAAAAAAATACAATGCAGCGTGTACGAGTATTTGCACATGTATGAAAATCGGATGGCGCAGTAACAAAAATTCTAAATTATACAGCACAAATTGCAGCAATGCATGCGCATAAGTTAAATTACCTGCATACCTCCGTTTCCTCAAACTGTGTGTTCATAACTGGCATTGGGAGGATCGCAGTGCCACCACTGCGAGGAGGCCCAGGACTCTGCGCGGCATACGCTGGAAGAATGTCCAGCGTGGTCGGCACCGCTTAGAGACCTAAGGGGCGTTATTGGGATGGACCTCCCGTTGCCGGTCGTGGTCGACCACATGATCGGCAGCGAGAGGTCAAGAGCAGCGATTGCCTCCTTCTGTGAGATTGTGATAACGCAGAAGGAGGCAGCGGAGAGGGAGAGGGAAGCTGACCCGCTCTCCGCCAGAAGGCTAGCATCGGCGGGGCAACCCCGACGAGGTCGACGGCCCCCGTAAGGGGCCGCAGGCGTAATGGCGGCGGTGGTACTACTTAGTACTTCCACCGCCGCCAAGGGGGGCTGGCCGTTAAGGCGCCCCCGAGGTGGACAGGTCGCGGGGGGCGAGGTGGAGCAATAATCCCCTTCCCCCCCTCTCTACAAAGATGCGACCTGCCGGTCGACCCCCCTCCTTTTATTGTATAATATTTCATTTTACTCTATATTAAAAATTTTATCTTTATCTTTTATTCCCCTTTATTTTGCCCCCCTTCTTATGTTTGTTGTGTTTTGTCCATTGTATTTATTGACTTGTATTTTATCTATTTTATCTATACACCTTTTCAATTATTGATTTTATTTTTTATTTTATCATATTTTTAAGTTTTATGCGGGTTGACCAGGGGGTGGGACGGAGGGAGGGGACAGACGCGAGCCGGAACTCGCCTCTGTCCCCTCCTTGTCGCGTGCGGAAAAAAATACAATGCAGCGTGTACGAGTATTTGCACGTGTATAAAAATCGGATGGCGCGGTAACAAAAATTCTAAATTATACAGCACAGGTTGCAGCAATGCATGCGCATAAGTTAAATTACCTGCATACCTCCGTTTCCTCAAACTGTGGGTTCATAACTGGCATTGGGAGGATCGCAGTGCCACCACTGCGAGGAGGCCCAGGACTCTGCGCGGCATACGCTGGAAGAATGTCCAGCGTGGTCGGCACCGCGCAGAGACCTAAGGGGTGTTATTGGGATGGACCTCCCGTTGCCGGTCGTGGTCGACCACATGATCGGCAGCGAGAGGTCAAGAGCAGCGATTGCCTCCTTCTGTGAGATTGTGATAACGCAGAAGGAGGCAGCGGAGAGGGAGAGGGAAGCCGACCCGCTCTCCGCCAGAAGGCTAGCATCGGCGGGGCAACCCCGACGAGGCCGACGGCCCCCGTAAGGGGCCGCAGGCGTAATGGCGGCGGTGGTACTACTTAGTACTTCCACCGCCGCCAAGGGGGGCTGGCCGTTAAGGCGCCCCCGAGGTGGACAGGTCGCGGGGGGCGAGGTGGACAGGTCGCGGGGGGCGAGGTGGAGCAATAATCCCCTTCCCCCCCTCTCTACAAAGATGCGACCTGCCGGTCGACCCTCCCCCTTTTATTGTATAATATTTCATTTTACTCTATATTATAAATTTTATCTTTATCTTTTATTCCCCTTTATTTTGCCACCCTTCTTATTTTTGTTGTGTTTTGTCCATTGTATTTATTTACTTATTATTATTTATTTATTTATTGACTTTTATTTTATCTATTTTATCTATACACCTTTTCAATTATTGATTTTATTTTTTATTTTATCATATTTTTAAGTTTTATGCGGGTTGACCAGGGGGTGGGACGGAGGGAGGGGACAGACGCGAGCCGGAACTCGCCTCTGTCCCCTCCTTGTCGCGTGCGGAAAAAAATACAATGCAGCGTGTACGAGTATTTGCACGTGTATAAAAATCGGATGGCGCGGTAACAAAAATTCTAAATTATACAGCACAGGTTGCAGCAATGCATGCGCATAAGTTAAATTACCTGCATACCTCCGTTTCCTCAAACTGTGTGTTCATAACTGGCATTGGGAGGATCGCAGTGCCACCACTGCGAGGAGGCCCAGGACTCTGCGCGGCATACGCTGGAAGAATGTCCAGCCTGGTCCGCACCGCGTAGAGACCTAAGGGGAGTTATTGGGATGGACCTGCCGTTGCCGGTCGTGGTCGACCACATGATCGGCAGCGAGAGGTCAAGAGCAGCGATTGCCTCCTTCTGCTAGATTGTGATAACTCAGAAGGAGGCAGGGGAGAGGGAGAGGGAAGCCGACCCGCTCTCCGCCAGAAGGCTAGCATCGGCGGGGCAACCCCGACGAGGCCGACGGCCCCCGTAAGGGGCCGCAGGCGTAATTGCGGCGGTGGTACTACTTAGTACTTCCACCGCCGCCAAGGGGGGCGGGCCGTTAAGGCGCCCCCGAGGTGGACAGGTCGCGGGGGGCGAGGTGGAGCAATAATCCCCTTCCCCCCCTCTCTACAAAGATGCGACCTGCCAGTCGACCCCCTCCTTTTATTGTATAATATTTCATTTTACTCTATATTATAAATTTTATCTTTATCTTTTATTCCCCTTTATTTTGCCCCCCTTCTTATGTTTGTTGTGTTTTGTCCATTGTATTTATTTACTTATTATTATTTATTTATTTAATGACTTTTATTTTATCTATACACCTTTTCATTTACTGATTTTATCTTTTATTTTATCATATTTTTAAGTTTTCTGCGGGTTGACAGGGGGGCGGGACGGGGGGAGGGGACAGACGCGAGCCGGAACTCGCCTCTGTCCCCTCCTTGTCGCGTGCGGAAAAAAATACAATGCAGCGTGTACGAGTATTTGCACATGTATAAAAATCGGATGGCGCAGTAACAAAAATTCTAAATTATACAGCACAAGTTGCAGCAATGCATGCGCATAAGTTAAATTACCTGCATACCTCCGTTTCCTCAAACTGTGGGTTCATAACTGGCATTGGGAGGATCGCAGTGCCACCACTGCGAGGAGGCCCAGGACTCTGCGCGGCATACGCTGGAAGAATGTCCAGCGTGGTCGGCACCGCGCAGAGACCTAAGGGGTGTTATTGGGATGGACCTCCCGTTGCCGGTCGTGGTCGACCACATGATCGGCAGCGAGAGGTCAAGAGCAGCGATTGCCTCCTTCTGTGAGATTGTGATAACGCAGAAGGAGGCAGCGGAGAGGGAGAGGGAAGCCGACCCGCTCTCCGCCAGAAGGCTAGCATCGGCGGGGCAACCCCGACGAGGCCGACGGCCCCCGTAAGGGGCCGCAGGCGTAATGGCGGCGGTGGTACTACTTAGTACTTCCACCGCCGCCAAGGGGGGCTGGCCGTTAAGGCGCCCCCGAGGTGGACAGGTCGCGGGGGGCGAGGTGGACAGGTCGCGGGGGGCGAGGTGGAGCAATAATCCCCTTCCCCCCCTCTCTACAAAGATGCGACCTGCCGGTCGACCCCCTCCTTTTATTGTATAATATTTCATTTTACTCTATATTATAAATTTTATCTTTATCTTTTATTCCCCTTTATTTTGCCCCCCTTCTTATGTTTGTTGTGTTTTGTCCATTGTATTTATTTACTTATTATTATTTATTTATTTAATGACTTTTATTTTATCTATACACCTTTTCATTTACTGATTTTATCTTTTATTTTATCATATTTTTAAGTTTTCTGCGGGTTGACAGGGGGGCGGGACGGGGGGAGGGGACAGACGCGAGCCGGAACTCGCCTCTGTCCCCTCCTTGTCGCGTGCGGAAAAAAATACAATGCAGCGTGTACGAGTATTTGCACATGTATAAAAATCGGACGGCGCAGTAACAAAAATTCTAAATTATACAGCACAAGTTGCAGCAATGCATGCGCATAAGTTAAATTACCTGCATACCTCCGTTTCCTCAAACTGTGTGTTCATAACTGGCATTGGGGGGATCGCAGTGCCACCACTGCGAGGAGGCCCAGGACTCTGCGCGGCATACGCTGGAAGAATGTCCAGCGTGGTCGGCACCGCGCAGAGACCTAAGGGGCATTATTGGGATGGACCTCCCGTTGCCGGTCGTGGTCGACCACATGATCGGCAGCGAGAGGTCAAGAGCAGCGATTGCCTCCTTCTGCTAGATTGTGATAACGCAGAAGGAGGCAGGGGAGAGGGAGAGGGAAGCCGACCCGCTCCCCGCCAGGAGGCTAGCATCGGCGGGGCAACCCCGACGAGGCCGACGGCCCCCGTAAGGGGCCGCAGGCGTAATGGCGGCGGTGGTACTACTTAGTACTTCCACCGCCGCCAAGGGGGGCGGGCCGTTAAGGCGCCCCCGAGGTGGACAGGTCGCGGGGGGCGAGGTGGAGCAATAATCCCGTTCCCCCCCTCTCTACAAAGATGCGACCTGCCGGTCGACCCCCTCCTTTTATTGTATAATATTTCATTTTACTCTATATTATAAATTTTATCTTTATCTTTTATTCCCCTTTATTTTGCCCCCCTTCTTATGTTTGTTGTGTTTTGTCCATTGTATTTATTTACTTATTGTTATTTATTTATTTAATGACTTTTATTTTATCTATACACCTTTTCATTTACTGATTTTATCTTTTATTTTATCATATTTTTAAGTTTTCTGCGGGTTGACAGGGGGGCGGGACGGGGGGAGGGGACAGACGCGAGCCGGAACTCGCCTCTGTCCCCTCCTTGTCGCGTGCGGAAAAAAATACAATGCAGCGTGTACGAGTATTTGCACATGTATAAAAATCGGATGGCGCAGTAACAAAAATTCTAAATTATACAGCACAAGTTGCAGCAATGCATGCGCATAAGTTAAATTACCTGCATACCTCCGTTTCCTCAAACTGTGTGTTCATAACTGGCATTGGGAGGATCGCAGTGCCACCACTGCGAGGAGGCCCAGGACTCTGCGCGGCATACGCTGGAAGAATGTCCAGCGTGGTCGGCACCGCGCAGAGACCTAAGGGGCATTATTGGGATGGACCTCCCGTTGCCGGTCGTGGTCGACCACATGATCGGCAGCGAGAGGTCAAGAGCAGCGATTGCCTCCTTCTGCTAGATTGTGATAACGCAGAAGGAGGCAGGGGAGAGGGAGAGGGAAGCCGACCCGCTCCCCGCCAGGAGGCTAGCATCGGCGGGGCAACCCCGACGAGGCCGACGGCCCCCGTAAGGGGCCGCAGACGTAATGGCGGCGGTGGCACTACTTAGTACTTCCACCGCCGCCAAGGGGGGCTGGCCGTTAAGGCGCCCCCGAGGTGGACAGGTCGCGGGGGGCGAGGTGGCGCAATAATCCCCTCCCCCCCCTCTCTACAAAGATGCGACCTGCCGGTCCACCCCCCTCCTTTCATTTTATAATATTTCATTTTACTCTATATTATAAATTTTATCTTTATCTTTTATTCCCCTTTATTTTGCCACCCTTCTTATGTTTGTTGTGTTTTGTCCATTGTATTTATTTACTTATTATTATTTATTTATTTATTGACTTTTATTTTATCTATTTTATCTATACACCTTTTCATTTACTGATTTTATCTTTTATTTTATCATATTTTTAAGTTTTATGCGGGTTGACCAGGGTGGTGGGACGGGGGGAGGGGACAGACGCGAGCCGGAACTCGCCTCTGTCCCCTCCTTGTCGCGTGCGGAAAAAAGTACAATGCTGCGTGTACGAGTATTTGCACATGTATAAAAATCGGATGGCGCGGTAACAAAAATTCTAAATTATACAGCACAGGTTGCAGCAATGCATGCGCATAAGTTAAATTACCTGCATACCTCCGTTTCCTCAAACTGTGTGTTCATAACTGGCATTGGGAGGATCGCAGTGCCACCACTGCGAGGAGGCCCAGGACTCTGCGCGGCATACGCTGGAAGAATGTCCAGCCTGGTCGGCACTGCGTAGAGACCTAAGGGAAGTTATTGGGATGGACCTCCCGTTGCCGGTCGTGGTCGACCACATGATCGGCAGCGAGAGGTCAAGAGCAGCGATTGCCTCCTTCTGTGAGATTGTGATAACGCAGAAGGAGGCAGCGGAGAGGGAGAGGGAAGCCGACCCGCTCTCCGCCAGAAGGCTAGCATCGGCGGGGCAACCCCGACGAGGCCGACGGCCCCCGTAAGGGGCCGCAGGCGTAATGGCGGCGGTGGTACTACTTAGTACTTCCACCGCCGCCAAGGGGGGCTGGCCGTTAAGGCGCCCCCGAGGTGGACAGGTCGCGGGGGGCGAGGTGGAGCAATAATCCCCTTCCCCCCCTCTCTACAAAGATGCGACCTGCCGGTCGACCCCCCCCCTTTTATTGTATAATATTTCATTTTACTCTATATTATAAATTTTATCTTTATCTTTTATTCCCCTTTATTTTGCCACCCTTCTTATTTTTGTTGTGTTTTGTCCATTGTATTTATTTACTTATTATTATTTATTTATTTATTGACTTTTATTTTATCTATTTTATCTATACACCTTTTCATTTACTGATTTTATCTTGTATTTTATCATATTTTTAAGTTTTATGCGTGTTGACCAGGGGGTGGGACGGGGGGAGGGGACAGACGCGAGCCGGAACTCGCCTCTGTCCCTTCCTTGTCGCGTGCGGAAAAAAATACAATGCAGCGTGTACGAGTATATGCACATGTATAAAAATCGGATGGCGCGGTAACAAAAATTCTAAATTATACAGCACAAGTTGCAGCAATGCATGCGCATAAGTTAAATTACCTGCATACCTCCGTTTCCTCAAACTGTGTGTTCATAACTGGCATTGGGAGGATCGCAGTGCCACCACTGCGAGGAGGCCCAGGACTCTGCGCGGCATACGCTGGAAGAATGTCCAGCGTGGTCGGCACCGCGCAGAGACCTAAGGGGTGTTATTGGGATGGACCTCCCGTTGCCGGTCGTGGTCGACCACATGATCGGCAGCGAGAGGTCAAGAGCAGCGATTGCCTCCTTCTGCTAGATTGTGATAACGCAGAAGGAGGCAGGGGAGAGGGAGAGGGAAGCCGACCCGCTCCCCGCCAGGAGGCTAGCATCGGCGGGGCAACCCCGACGAGGCCGACGGCCCCCGTAAGGGGCCGCAGACGTAATGGCGGCGGTGGCACTACTTAGTACTTCCACCGCCGCCAAGGGGGGCTGGCCGTTAAGGCGCCCCCGAGGTGGACAGGTCGCGGGGGGCGAGGTGGCGCAATAATCCCCTCCCCCCCCTCTCTACAAAGATGCGACCTGCCGGTCCACCCCCCTCCTTTCATTTTATAATATTTCATTTTACTCTATATTATAAATTTTATCTTTATCTTTTATTCCCCTTTATTTTGCCACCCTTCTTATGTTTGTTGTGTTTTGTCCATTGTATTTATTTACTTATTATTATTTATTTATTTATTGACTTTTATTTTATCTATTTTATCTATACACCTTTTCATTTACTGATTTTATCTTTTATTTTATCATATTTTTAAGTTTTATGCGGGTTGACCAGGGTGGTGGGACGGGGGGAGGGGACAGACGCGAGCCGGAACTCGCCTCTGTCCCCTCCTTGTCGCGTGCGGAAAAAAGTACAATGCTGCGTGTACGAGTATTTGCACATGTATAAAAATCGGATGGCGCGGTAACAAAAATTCTAAATTATACAGCACAGGTTGCAGCAATGCATGCGCATAAGTTAAATTACCTGCATACCTCCGTTTCCTCAAACTGTGTGTTCATAACTGGCATTGGGAGGATCGCAGTGCCACCACTGCGAGGAGGCCCAGGACTCTGCGCGGCATACGCTGGAAGAATGTCCAGCCTGGTCGGCACTGCGTAGAGACCTAAGGGAAGTTATTGGGATGGACCTCCCGTTGCCGGTCGTGGTCGACCACATGATCGGCAGCGAGAGGTCAAGAGCAGCGATTGCCTCCTTCTGTGAGATTGTGATAACGCAGAAGGAGGCAGCGGAGAGGGAGAGGGAAGCCGACCCGCTCTCCGCCAGAAGGCTAGCATCGGCGGGGCAACCCCGACGAGGCCGACGGCCCCCGTAAGGGGCCGCAGGCGTAATGGCGGCGGTGGTACTACTTAGTACTTCCACCGCCGCCAAGGGGGGCTGGCCGTTAAGGCGCCCCCGAGGTGGACAGGTCGCGGGGGGCGAGGTGGAGCAATAATCCCCTTCCCCCCCTCTCTACAAAGATGCGACCTGCCGGTCGACCCCCCCCCTTTTATTGTATAATATTTCATTTTACTCTATATTATAAATTTTATCTTTATCTTTTATTCCCCTTTATTTTGCCACCCTTCTTATTTTTGTTGTGTTTTGTCCATTGTATTTATTTACTTATTATTATTTATTTATTTATTGACTTTTATTTTATCTATTTTATCTATACACCTTTTCATTTACTGATTTTATCTTTTATTTTATCATATTTTTAAGTTTTCTGCGGGTTGGCAGGGGGGCGGGACGGGGGGAGGGGACAGACGCGAGCCGGAACTCGCCTCTGTCCCTTCCTTGTCGCGTGCGGAAAAAAATACAATGCAGCGTGTACGAGTATTTGCACATGTATGAAAATCGGATGGCGCAGTAACAAAAATTCTAAATTATACAGCACAAATTGCAGCAATGCATGCGCATAAGTTAAATTACCTGCATACCTCCGTTTCCTCAAACTGTGTGTTCATAACTGGCATTGGGAGGATCGCAGTGCCACCACTGCGAGGAGGCCCAGGACTCTGCGCGGCATACGCTGGAAGAATGTCCAGCGTGGTCGGCACCGCTTAGAGACCTAAGGGGCGTTATTGGGATGGACCTCCCGTTGCCGGTCGTGGTCGACCACATGATCGGCAGCGAGAGGTCAAGAGCAGCGATTGCCTCCTTCTGTGAGATTGTGATAACGCAGAAGGAGGCAGCGGAGAGGGAGAGGGAAGCTGACCCGCTCTCCGCCAGAAGGCTAGCATCGGCGGGGCAACCCCGACGAGGTCGACGGCCCCCGTAAGGGGCCGCAGGCGTAATGGCGGCGGTGGTACTACTTAGTACTTCCACCGCCGCCAAGGGGGGCTGGCCGTTAAGGCGCCCCCGAGGTGGACAGGTCGCGGGGGGCGAGGTGGAGCAATAATCCCCTTCCCCCCCTCTCTACAAAGATGCGACCTGCCGGTCGACCCCCCTCCTTTTATTGTATAATATTTCATTTTACTCTATATTAAAAATTTTATCTTTATCTTTTATTCCCCTTTATTTTGCCCCCCTTCTTATGTTTGTTGTGTTTTGTCCATTGTATTTATTGACTTTTATTTTATCTATTTTATCTATACACCTTTTCAATTATTGATTTTATTTTTTATTTTATCATATTTTTAAGTTTTATGCGGGTTGACCAGGGGGTGGGACGGAGGGAGGGGACAGACGCGAGCCGGAACTCGCCTCTGTCCCCTCCTTGTCGCGTGCGGAAAAAAATACAATGCAGCGTGTACGAGTATTTGCACGTGTATAAAAATCGGATGGCGCGGTAACAAAAATTCTAAATTATACAGCACAGGTTGCAGCAATGCATGCGCATAAGTTAAATTACCTGCATACCTCCGTTTCCTCAAACTGTGTGTTCATAACTGGCATTGGGAGGATCGCAGTGCCACCACTGCGAGGAGGCCCAGGACTCTGCGCGGCATACGCTGGAAGAATGTCCAGCCTGGTCGGCACTGCGTAGAGACCTAAGGGAAGTTATTGGGATGGACCTCCCGTTGCCGGTCGTGGTCGACCACATGATCGGCAGCGAGAGGTCAAGAGCAGCGATTGCCTCCTTCTGTGAGATTGTGATAACGCAGAAGGAGGCAGCGGAGAGGGAGAGGGAAGCCGACCCGCTCTCCGCCAGAAGGCTAGCATCGGCGGGGCAACCCCGACGAGGCCGACGGCCCCCGTAAGGGGCCGCAGGCGTAATGGCGGCGGTGGTACTACTTAGTACTTCCACCGCCGCCAAGGGGCGCTGGCCGTTAAGGCGCCCCCGAGGTGGACAGGTCGCGGGGGGCGAGGTGGAGCAATAATCCCCTTCCCCCCCTCTCTACAAAGATGCGACCTGCCGGTCGACCCCCCCCTTTTATTGTATAATATTTCATTTTACTCTATATTATAAATTTTATCTTTATCTTTTATTCCCCTTTATTTTGCCACCCTTCTTATTTTTGTTGTGTTTTGTCCATTGTATTTATTTACTTATTATTATTTATTTATTTATTGACTTTTATTTTATCTATTTTATCTATACACCTTTTCATTTACTGATTTTATCTTGTATTTTATCATATTTTTAAGTTTTATGCGGGTTGACCAGGGGGTGGGACGGGGGGAGGGGACAGACGCGAGCCGGAACTCGCCTCTGTCCCTTCCTTGTCGCGTGCGGAAAAAAATACAATGCAGCGTGTACGAGTATATGCACATGTATAAAAATCGGATGGCGCGGTAACAAAAATTCTAAATTATACAGCACAAGTTGCAGCAATGCATGCGCATAAGTTAAATTACCTGCATACCTCCGTTTCCTCAAACTGTGTGTTCATAACTGGCATTGGGAGGATCGCAGTGCCACCACTGCGAGGAGGCCCAGGACTCTGCGCGGCATACGCTGGAAGAATGTCCAGCGTGGTCGGCACCGCGCAGAGACCTAAGGGGTGTTATTGGGATGGACCTCCCGTTGCCGGTCGTGGTCGACCACCTGATCGGCAGCGAGAGGTCAAGAGCAGCGATTGCCTCCTTCTGTGAGATTGTGATAACGCAGAAGGAGGCAGCGGAGAGGGAGAGGGAAGCCGACCCGCTCTCCGCCAGAAGGCTAGCATCGGCGGGGCAACCCCGACGAGGCCGACGGCCCCCGTAAGGGGCCGCAGGCGTAATGGCGGCGGTGGTACTACTTAGTACTTCCACCGCCGCCAAGGGGGGCTGGCCGTTAAGGCGCCCCCGAGGTGGACAGGTCGCGGGGGGCGAGGTGGAGCAATAATCCCCTTCCCCCCCTCTCTACAAAGATGCGACCTGCCGGTCGACCCCCCCCTTTTATTGTATAATATTTCATTTTACTCTATATTATAAATTTTATCTTTATCTTTTATTCCCCTTTATTTTGCCACCCTTCTTATTTTTGTTGTGTTTTGTCCATTGTATTTATTTACTTATTATTATTTATTTATTTAATGACTTTTATTTTATCTACACACCTTTTCATTTACTGATTTTATCTTGTATTTTATCATATTTTTAAGTTTTATGCGGGTTGACCAGGGGGCGGGACGGGGGGAGGGGACAGACGCGAGCCGGAACTCGCCTCTGTCCCTTCCTTGTCGCGTGCGGAAAAAAATACAATGCAGCGTGTACGAGTATATGCACATGTATAAAAATCGGATGGCGCGGTAACAAAAATTCTAAATTATACAGCACAAGTTGCAGCAATGCATGCGCATAAGTTAAATTACCTGCATACCTCCGTTTCCTCAAACTGTGTGTTCATAACTGGCACTAGGAGGATCGCAGTGCCACCACTGCGAGGAGGCCCAGGACTCTGCGCGGCATACGCTGGAAGAATGTCCAGCCTGGTCGGCACCGCGTAGAGACCTAAGGGGAGTTATTGGGATGGACCTGCCGTTGCCGGTCGTGGTCGACCACATGATCGGCAGCGAGAGGTCAAGAGCAGCGATTGCCTCCTTCTGCTAGATTGTGATAACGCAGAAGGAGGCAGGGGAGAGGGAGAGGGAAGCCGACCCGCTCTCCGCCAGAAGGCTAGCATCGGCGGGGCAACCCCGACGAGGCCGACGGCCCCCGTAAGGGGCCGCAGACGTAATGGCGGCGGTGGCACTACTTAGTACTTCCACCGCCGCCAAGGGGGGCTGGCCGTTAAGGCGCCCCCGAGGTGGACAGGTCGCGGGGGGGGAGGTGGCGCAATAATCCCCTCCCCCCCTCTCTACAAAGATGCGACCTGCCGGTCCACCCCCCTCCTTTCATTTTATAATATTTCATTTTACTCTATATTATAAATTTTATCTTTATCTTTTATTCCCCTTTATTTTGCCACCCTTCTTATGTTTGTTGTGTTTTGTCCATTGTATTTATTTACTTATTATTATTTATTTATTTATTGACTTTTATTTTATCTATTTTATCTATACACCTTTTCATTTACTGATTTTATCTTTTATTTTATCATATTTTTAAGTTTTATGCGGGTTGACCAGGGTGGTGGGACGGGGGGAGGGGACAGACGCGAGCCGGAACTCGCCTCTGTCCCCTCCTTGTCGCGTGCGGAAAAAAGTACAATGCTGCGTGTACGAGTATTTGCACATGTATAAAAATCGGATGGCGCGGTAACAAAAATTCTAAATTATACAGCACAGGTTGCAGCAATGCATGCGCATAAGTTAAATTACCTGCATACCTCCGTTTCCTCAAACTGTGTGTTCATAACTGGCATTGGGAGGATCGCAGTGCCACCACTGCGAGGAGGCCCAGGACTCTGCGCGGCATACGCTGGAAGAATGTCCAGCCTGGTCGGCACTGCGTAGAGACCTAAGGGGAGTTATTGGGATGGACCTCCCGTTGCCGGTCGTGGTCGACCACATGATCGGCAGCGAGAGGTCAAGAGCAGCGATTGCCTCCTTCTGTGAGATTGTGATAACGCAGAAGGAGGCAGCGGAGAGGGAGAGGGAAGCCGACCCGCTCTCCGCCAGAAGGCTAGCATCGGCGGGGCAACCCCGACGAGGCCGACGGCCCCCGTAAGGGGCCGCAGGCGTAATGGCGGCGGTGGTACTACTTAGTACTTCCACCGCCGCCAAGGGGGGCTGGCCGTTAAGGCGCCCCCGAGGTGGACAGGTCGCGGGAGGCGAGGTGGAGCAATAATCCCCTTACCCCCCTCTCTACAAAGATGCGACCTGCCGGTCGACCCCCCTCCTTTTATTGTATAATATTTCATTTTACTCTATATTATAAATTTTATCTTTATCTTTTATTCCCCTTTATTTTGCCCCCCTTCTTATGTTTGTTGTGTTTTGTCCATTGTATTTATTTACTTATTATTATTTATTTATTTAATGACTTTTATTTTATCTACACACCTTTTCATTTACTGATTTTATCTTGTATTTTATCATATTTTTAAGTTTTATGCGGGTTGACCAGGGGGCGGGACGGGGGGAGGGGACAGACGCGAGCCGGAACTCGCCTCTGTCCCTTCCTTGTCGCGTGCGGAAAAAAATACAATGCAGCGTGTACGAGTATATGCACATGTATAAAAATCGGATGGCGCGGTAACAAAAATTCTAAATTATACAGCACAAGTTGCAGCAATGCATGCGCATAAGTTAAATTACCTGCATACCTCCGTTTCCTCAAACTGTGTGTTCATAACTGGCATTGGGAGGATCGCAGTGCCACCACTGCGAGGAGGCCCAGGACTCTGCGCGGCATACGCTGGAAGAATGTCCAGCGTGGTCGGCACCGCGCAGAGACCTAAGGGGTGTTATTGGGATGGACCTCCCGTTGCCGGTCGTGGTCGACCACATGATCGGCAGCGAGAGGTCAAGAGCAGCGATTGCCTCCTTCTGTGAGATTGTGATAACGCAGAAGGAGGCAGCGGAGAGGGAGAGGGAAGCCGACCCGCTCTCCGCCAGAAGGCTAGCATCGGCGGGGCAACCCCGACGAGGCCGACGGCCCCCGTAAGGGGCCGCAGGCGTAATGGCGGCGGTGGTACTACTTAGTACTTCCACCGCCGCCAAGGGGGACTGGCCGTTAAGGCGCCCCCGAGGTGGACAGGTCGCGGGGGGCGAGGTGGAGCAATAATCCCCTTCCCCCCCTCTCTACAAAGATGCGACCTGCCGGTCGACCCCCCCCCTTTTATTGTATAATATTTCATTTTACTCTATATTATAAATTTTATCTTTATCTTTTATTCCCCTTTATTTTGCCACCCTTCTTATTTTTGTTGTGTTTTGTCCATTGTATTTATTTACTTATTATTATTTATTTATTTATTGACTTTTATTTTATCTATTTTATCTATACACCTTTTCATTTACTGATTTTATCTTGTATTTTATCATATTTTTAAGTTTTATGCGGGTTGACCAGGGGGTGGGACGGGGGGAGGGGACAGACGCGAGCCGGAACTCGCCTCTGTCCCTTCCTTGTCGCGTGCGGAAAAAAATACAATGCAGCGTGTACGAGTATATGCACATGTATAAAAATCGGATGGCGCGGTAACAAAAATTCTAAATTATACAGCACAAGTTGCAGCAATGCATGCGCATAAGTTAAATTACCTGCATACCTCCGTTTCCTCAAACTGTGTGTTCATAACTGGCACTAGGAGGATCGCAGTGCCACCACTGCGAGGAGGCCCAGGACTCTGCGCGGCATACGCTGGAAGAATGTCCAGCCTGGTCGGCACCGCGTAGAGACCTAAGGGGAGTTATTGGGATGGACCTGCCGTTGCCGGTCGTGGTCGACCACATGATCGGCAGCGAGAGGTCAAGAGCAGCGATTGCCTCCTTCTGCTAGATTGTGATAACGCAGAAGGAGGCAGGGGAGAGGGAGAGGGAAGCCGACCCGCTCTCCGCCAGAAGGCTAGCATCGGCGGGGCAACCCCGACGAGGCCGACGGCCCCCGTAAGGGGCCGCAGGCGTAATGGCGGCGGTGGTACTACTTAGTACTTCCACCGCCGCCAAGGGGGGCGGGCCGTTAAGGCGCCCCCGAGGTGGACAGGTCGCGGGGGGCGAGGTGGAGCAATAATCCCCTTCCCCCCCTCTCTACAAAGATGCGACCTGCCGGTCGACCCCCTCCTTTTATTGTATAATATTTCATTTTACTCTATATTATAAATTTTATCTTTATCTTTTATTCCCCTTTATTTTGCCCCCCTTCTTATGTTTGTTGTGTTTTGTCCATTGTATTTATTTACTTATTATTATTTATTTATTTAATGACTTTTATTTTATCTATACACCTTTTCATTTACTGATTTTATCTTTTATTTTATCATATTTTTAAGTTTTCTGCGGGTTGACAGGGGAGCGGGACGGGGGGAGGGGACAGACGCGAGCCGGAACTCGCCTCTGTCCCCTCCTTGTCGCGTGCGGAAAAAAATACAATGCAGCGTGTACGAGTATTTGCACATGTATAAAAATCGGATGGCGCAGGAACAAAAATTCTAAATTATACAGCACAAGTTGCAGCAATGCATGCGCATAAGTTAAATTACCTGCATACCTCCGTTTCCTCAAACTGTGTGTTCATAACTGGCATTGGGAGGATCGCAGTGCCACCACTGCGAGGAGGCCCAGGACTCTGCGCGGCATACGCTGGAAGAATGTCCAGCGTGGTCGGCACCGCGCAGAGACCTAAGGGGCATTATTGGGATGGACCTCCCGTTGCCGGTCGTGGTCGACCACATGATCGGCAGCGAGAGGTCAAGAGCAGCGATTGCCTCCTTCTGCTAGATTGTGATAACGCAGAAGGAGGCAGGGGAGAGGGAGAGGGAAGCCGACCCGCTCCCCGCCAGGAGGCTAGCATCGGCGGGGCAACCCCGACGAGGCCGACGGCCCCCGTAAGGGGCCGCAGACGTAATGGCGGCGGTGGCACTACTTAGTACTTCCACCGCCGCCAAGGGGGGCTGGCCGTTAAGGCGCCCCCGAGGTGGACAGGTCGCGGGGGGGGGGAGGTGGCGCAATAATCCCCTCCCCCCCCTCTCTACAAAGATGCGACCTGCCGGTCCACCCCCCTCCTTTCATTTTATAATATTTCATTTTACTCTATATTATAAATTTTATCTTTATCTTTTATTCCCCTTTATTTTGCCACCCTTCTTATGTTTGTTGTGTTTTGTCCATTGTATTTATTTACTTATTATTATTTATTTATTTATTGACTTTTATTTTATCTATTTTATCTACACACCTTTTCATTTACTGATTTTATCTTGTATTTTATCATATTTTTAAGTTTTATGCGGGTTGACCAGGGGGCGGGACGGGGGGAGGGGACAGACGCGAGCCGGAACTCGCCTCTGTCCCTTCCTTGTCGCGTGCGGAAAAAAATACAATGCAGCGTGTACGAGTATATGCACATGTATAAAAATCGGATGGCGCGGTAACAAAAATTCTAAATTATACAGCACAAGTTGCAGCAATGCATGCGCATAAGTTAAATTACCTGCATACCTCCGTTTCCTCAAACTGTGTGTTCATAACTGGCATTGGGAGGATCGCAGTGCCACCACTGCGAGGAGGCCCAGGACTCTGCGCGGCATACGCTGGAAGAATGTCCAGCGTGGTCGGCACCGCGCAGAGACCTAAGGGGTGTTATTGGGATGGACCTCCCGTTGCCGGTCGTGGTCGACCACATGATCGGCAGCGAGAGGTCAAGAGCAGCGATTGCCTCCTTCTGTGAGATTGTGATAACGCAGAAGGAGGCAGCGGAGAGGGAGAGGGAAGCCGACCCGCTCTCCGCCAGAAGGCTAGCATCGGCGGGGCAACCCCGACGAGGCCGACGGCCCCCGTAAGGGGCCGCAGGCGTAATGGCGGCGGTGGTACTACTTAGTACTTCCACCGCCGCCAAGGGGGACTGGCCGTTAAGGCGCCCCCGAGGTGGACAGGTCGCGGGGGGCGAGGTGGAGCAATAATCCCCTTCCCCCCCTCTCTACAAAGATGCGACCTGCCGGTCGACCCCCCCCCTTTTATTGTATAATATTTCATTTTACTCTATATTATAAATTTTATCTTTATCTTTTATTCCCCTTTATTTTGCCACCCTTCTTATTTTTGTTGTGTTTTGTCCATTGTATTTATTTACTTATTATTATTTATTTATTTATTGACTTTTATTTTATCTATTTTATCTATACACCTTTTCATTTACTGATTTTATCTTGTATTTTATCATATTTTTAAGTTTTATGCGGGTTGACCAGGGGGTGGGACGGGGGGAGGGGACAGACGCGAGCCGGAACTCGCCTCTGTCCCTTCCTTGTCGCGTGCGGAAAAAAATACAATGCAGCGTGTACGAGTATATGCACATGTATAAAAATCGGATGGCGCGGTAACAAAAATTCTAAATTATACAGCACAAGTTGCAGCAATGCATGCGCATAAGTTAAATTACCTGCATACCTCCGTTTCCTCAAACTGTGTGTTCATAACTGGCACTAGGAGGATCGCAGTGCCACCACTGCGAGGAGGCCCAGGACTCTGCGCGGCATACGCTGGAAGAATGTCCAGCCTGGTCGGCACCGCGTAGAGACCTAAGGGGAGTTATTGGGATGGACCTGCCGTTGCCGGTCGTGGTCGACCACATGATCGGCAGCGAGAGGTCAAGAGCAGCGATTGCCTCCTTCTGCTAGATTGTGATAACGCAGAAGGAGGCAGGGGAGAGGGAGAGGGAAGCCGACCCGCTCTCCGCCAGAAGGCTAGCATCGGCGGGGCAACCCCGACGAGGCCGACGGCCCCCGTAAGGGGCCGCAGGCGTAATGGCGGCGGTGGTACTACTTAGTACTTCCACCGCCGCCAAGGGGGGCGGGCCGTTAAGGCGCCCCCGAGGTGGACAGGTCGCGGGGGGCGAGGTGGAGCAATAATCCCCTTCCCCCCCTCTCTACAAAGATGCGACCTGCCGGTCGACCCCCTCCTTTTATTGTATAATATTTCATTTTACTCTATATTATAAATTTTATCTTTATCTTTTATTCCCCTTTATTTTGCCCCCCTTCTTATGTTTGTTGTGTTTTGTCCATTGTATTTATTTACTTATTATTATTTATTTATTTAATGACTTTTATTTTATCTATACACCTTTTCATTTACTGATTTTATCTTTTATTTTATCATATTTTTAAGTTTTCTGCGGGTTGACAGGGGAGCGGGACGGGGGGAGGGGACAGACGCGAGCCGGAACTCGCCTCTGTCCCCTCCTTGTCGCGTGCGGAAAAAAATACAATGCAGCGTGTACGAGTATTTGCACATGTATAAAAATCGGATGGCGCAGGAACAAAAATTCTAAATTATACAGCACAAGTTGCAGCAATGCATGCGCATAAGTTAAATTACCTGCATACCTCCGTTTCCTCAAACTGTGTGTTCATAACTGGCATTGGGAGGATCGCAGTGCCACCACTGCGAGGAGGCCCAGGACTCTGCGCGGCATACGCTGGAAGAATGTCCAGCGTGGTCGGCACCGCGCAGAGACCTAAGGGGCATTATTGGGATGGACCTCCCGTTGCCGGTCGTGGTCGACCACATGATCGGCAGCGAGAGGTCAAGAGCAGCGATTGCCTCCTTCTGCTAGATTGTGATAACGCAGAAGGAGGCAGGGGAGAGGGAGAGGGAAGCCGACCCGCTCCCCGCCAGGAGGCTAGCATCGGCGGGGCAACCCCGACGAGGCCGACGGCCCCCGTAAGGGGCCGCAGACGTAATGGCGGCGGTGGCACTACTTAGTACTTCCACCGCCGCCAAGGGGGGCTGGCCGTTAAGGCGCCCCCGAGGTGGACAGGTCGCGGGGGGGGGAGGTGGCGCAATAATCCCCTCCCCCCCCTCTCTACAAAGATGCGACCTGCCGGTCCACCCCCCTCCTTTCATTTTATAATATTTCATTTTACTCTATATTATAAATTTTATCTTTATCTTTTATTCCCCTTTATTTTGCCACCCTTCTTATGTTTGTTGTGTTTTGTCCATTGTATTTATTTACTTATTATTATTTATTTATTTATTGACTTTTATTTTATCTATTTTATCTACACACCTTTTCATTTACTGATTTTATCTTGTATTTTATCATATTTTTAAGTTTTATGCGGGTTGACCAGGGGGCGGGACGGGGGGAGGGGACAGACGCGAGCCGGAACTCGCCTCTGTCCCTTCCTTGTCGCGTGCGGAAAAAAATACAATGCAGCGTGTACGAGTATATGCACATGTATAAAAATCGGATGGCGCGGTAACAAAAATTCTAAATTATACAGCACAAGTTGCAGCAATGCATGCGCATAAGTTAAATTACCTGCATACCTCCGTTTCCTCAAACTGTGTGTTCATAACTGGCATTGGGAGGATCGCAGTGCCACCACTGCGAGGAGGCCCAGGACTCTGCGCGGCATACGCTGGAAGAATGTCCAGCGTGGTCGGCACCGCGCAGAGACCTAAGGGGTGTTATTGGGATGGACCTCCCGTTGCCGGTCGTGGTCGACCACATGATCGGCAGCGAGAGGTCAAGAGCAGCGATTGCCTCCTTCTGTGAGATTGTGATAACGCAGAAGGAGGCAGCGGAGAGGGAGAGGGAAGCCGACCCGCTCTCCGCCAGAAGGCTAGCATCGGCGGGGCAACCCCGACGAGGCCGACGGCCCCCGTAAGGGGCCGCAGGCGTAATGGCGGCGGTGGTACTACTTAGTACTTCCACCGCCGCCAAGGGGGGCTGGCCGTTAAGGCGCCCCCGAGGTGGACAGGTCGCGGGGGGCGAGGTGGAGCAATAATCCCCTTCCCCCCTCTCTACAAAGATGCGACCTGCCGGTCGACCCCCCCCCTTTTATTGTATAATATTTCATTTTACTCTATATTATAAATTTTATCTTTATCTTTTATTCCCCTTTATTTTGCCACCCTTCTTATTTTTGTTGTGTTTTGTCCATTGTATTTATTTACTTATTATTATTTATTTATTTATTGACTTTTATTTTATCTACACACCTTTTCATTTACTGATTTTATCTTTTATTTTATCATATTTTTAAGTTTTATGCGGGTTGACAGGGGGGCGGGACGGGGGGAGGGGACAGACGCGAGCCGGAACTCGCCTCTGTCCCTTCCTTGTCGCGTGCGGAAAAAATACAATGCAGCGTGTACGAGTATTTGCACATGTATAAAAATCGGATGGCGCAGTAACAAAAATTCTAAATTATACAGCACAAGTTGCAGCAATGCATGCGCATAAGTTAAATTACCTGCATACCTCCGTTTCCTCAAACTGTGTGTTCATAACTGGCATTGGGAGGATCGCAGTGCCACCACTGCGAGGAGGCCCAGGACTCTGCGCGGCATACGCTGGAAGAATGTCCAGCGTGGTCGGCACCGCGCAGAGACCTAAGGGGCGTTATTGGGATGGACCTCCCGTTGCCGGTCGTGGTCGACCACATGATCGGCAGCGAGAGGTCAAGAGCAGCGATTGCCTCCTTCTGTGAGATTGTGATAACGCAGAAGGAGGCAGCGGAGAGGGAGAGGGAAGCCGACCCGCTCTCCGCCAGAAGGCTAGCATCGGCGGGGCAACCCCGACGAGGCCGACGGCCCCCGTAAGGGGCCGCAGGCGTAATGGCGGCGGTGGTACTACTTAGTACTTCCACCGCCGCCAAGGGGGGCTGGCCGTTAAGGCGCCCCCGAGGTGGACAGGTCGCGGGGGGCGAGGTGGAGCAATAATCCCCTTCCCCCCCTCTCTACAAAGATGCGACCTGCCGGTCGACCCCCCTCCTTTTATTGTATAATATTTCATTTTACTCTATATTATAAATTCTATCTTTATCTTTTATTCCCCTTTATTTTGCCCCCCTTCTTATGTTTGTTGTGTTTTGTCCATTGTATTTATTTACTTATTATTATTTATTTATTTAATGACTTTTATTTTATCTATACACCTTTTCATTTACTGATTTTATCTTTTATTTTATCATATTTTTAAGTTTTCTGCGGGTTGACAGGGGGGCGGGACGGGGGGAGGGGACAGACGCGAGCCGGAACTCGCCTCTGTCCCCTCCTTGTCGCGTGCGGAAAAAAATACAATGCAGCGTGTACGAGTATTTGCACATGTATAAAAATCGGATGGCGCGGTAACAAAAATTCTAAATTATACAGCACAGGTTGCAGCAATGCATGCGCATAAGTTAAATTACCTGCATACCTCCGTTTCCTCAAACTGTGTGTTCATAACTGGCATTGGGAGGATCGCAGTGCCACCACTGCGAGGAGGCCCAGGACTCTGCGCGGCATACGCTGGCAGAATGTCCAGCGTGGTCGGCACCGCGCAGAGACCTAAGGGGTGTTATTGGGATGGACCTCCCGTTGCCGGTCGTGGTCGACCACATGATCGGCAGCGAGAGGTCAAGTGCAGCGATTGCCTCCTTCTGTGAGATTGTGATAACGCAGAAGGAGGCAGCGGAGAGGGAGAGGGAAGCCGACCCGCTCTCCGCCAGAAGGCTAGCATCGGCGGGGCAACCCCGACGAGGCCGACGGCCCCCGTAAGGGGCCGCAGGCGTAATGGCGGCGGTGGTACTACTTAGTACTTCCACCGCCGCCAAGGGGGGCTGGCCGTTAAGGCGCCCCCGAGGTGGACAGGTCGCGGGGGGCGAGGTGGAGCAATAATCCCCTTCCCCCCCTCTCTACAAAGATGCGACCTGCCGGTCGACCCCCCCCCCTTTTATTGTATAATATTTCATTTTACTCTATATTATAAATTTTATCTTTATCTTTTATTCCCCTTTATTTTGCCACCCTTCTTATTTTTGTTGTGTTTTGTCCATTGTATTTATTTACTTATTATTATTTATTTATTTATTGACTTTTATTTTATCTATTTTATCTATACACCTTTTCATTTACTGATTTTATCTTGTATTTTATCATATTTTTAAGTTTTATGCGGGTTGACCAGGGGGTGGGACGGGGGGAGGGGACAGACGCGAGCCGGAACTCGCCTCTGTCCCTTCCTTGTCGCGTGCGGAAAAAAATACAATGCAGCGTGTACGAGTATATGCTGTCACGGCGTTTATTTCCCGGCGAACCGAGAGATAACCGCCTTCGAGAAATTATGGCCTTGCGACCGGGCCACGCTCGGTCGCGCGACACGTGGTCCTCTCGAGACAAAAGATCTTCGCAGATTCGAACGGAACGACAAATTTGGACACGAAGTGAACGGGCGCCAGGTACTATACCGTACCACGCGAAACTCTCGAACGATTCGATCGGTTCTCAAAACGACGTCGAATCTGCGAACATCGTTTAGGCCGGTGACGGCCGCGAATGGGTCCAGGGAACCACGTGAGGAAAGGAACGGGGCATTCCCCGCGACGAGAACGTTTCTCACGGTAAATGAAGCTACTCGGTAGATCTCGGGCAAAATATAGTCGTTTATTAAAACGAGATGGTCAGACAATCCGCCGGCCGTTGCCGGCGGTAGTCAATACCTTTGCCGGCGCGAACACGACAGTAACGGCGGCTGTTCGGCCGATCGCGCGGAATAACTTCTATCGCGTCGAGCTCGGTCGTCACAGGACTTCGCGTGAATTTACAAGCCACGAGGGCACGAATTCGACCGAGCTCCGGTGACGTACGCGTTCCTAATTCGAGACTGGGCGAAATGTGCGAACGGTGAACGACACGAAACGAATACGGCGCGTTATCCTCCCGTGGAACGATCCGAGGGTAACCCGAAGAATTACCGGGCGAATATCGTGGGTCCCGAATAGCTCGTGCACGAGGATTCGGCGACACACGATCCGCGGCCTCGCGAGCCTCCCAGGAGAGCGACTCCTGGTCAGCGGTAAACGCGGGGAAACACGCGGTACACCGCGGTACGAACTTTTCGCGAACTCAAATAACGTCCCCGAACCAACACGAACTGGTCACAAAAGATATCGAAATAAAGCCTGACCGGCACTTACCAATATCGCTGGGATGGCGGCTGTCGCAAAATTACTTTGTTATATCGCGGTCTAAAGGTTCGCACGTGTTACCCGTAAGTAGTCCTTCGACCCAGTGGCCCAGTTCGAGATGGTTCGGAACGCGGAAGCGAGTTTTCCCCCCACTCTCGTCTTCGGTGACGCTCGGGCCAATCACGTTGTTTCTTGGCGCAGGGACGACTCGATGACATGTCGGCCCGGGCCTTCGGTATTTTCTATTTTCCGAAGCCCGGCCGATATAAGGCGGTTAGTCGGCATCCATGGATCCGAGCCGTTCCGGTGTAGCTCTCATGGCATTTTCCGGATGAGACGTCGACTAGGGTGGACTGCTGATCGTCCTTATGTTTAACAGCCTCGTCGCTTTCTCCGGGTTGACAGATCCGGGCTCGGTCCAATCCTCGCCGTCTTCCTCGCCAGCGGCGCCCTGTGATTGGTGTTCCGAGCGTCTCCGCTTGCGGCCTTCCGCCAATCGGCGGCCGGAGACAGGTATCGGGCTCCTCGCCGATTTCGGTGGTTTCTGAAAACTCTTGTCGCGCCCGGCGGCGCGACATTCAAATGCGATAATTCTATTCTTTTGGGCGTTCGGATGTCCCAGGGAGAGCGCTCGTTATAACCGTTTCGTTATTATGCCGCTTTCCAGTGACCCGGTCTTTCGTCTAAGGTTCGGAGTGACGTAGGCTAAATCTGCCACGTCACAACTCCTCCCCCCCCGAAAGAGACCGGGGCACCGGTGGCAGTTACCAGCCAGGCTTGTTCGCGAGTTCGGGGACGAACGCTCTTCCTCGGATCCTCCATTACATAGGGACGGACACTGCAGAGACATACACGATTTTTCCCATCACCAATCCAGACGAATATATCCTTAAAATCGTTGTTTTTCCCTGATGTGGGCGGAGCCTGATGACCCGACCGGTACCTAAGGGAGAAAACCGGATTCGCTGACGTTGGGTTCCGCTGAACCCTGAGGGACGTAGGGATCAGGGTCAAAATAACAAAACTACCATTGAGGGCGACAATCGTTTATTTGCGCCCCTCTAGCGCCTATTAATACTGGTGTCCCTCCCACCCTCCGAAACTTCAGTCTTGGAACTAAAATAAACGATATTGCTATCGAAGGGGGGGAGGGACCGATAAACAAAATAATCAGTCTTTTACCTCTTGTTGAGCAAGTAATCACGGGAAGAACAAAAAATATATATATATATATAACACAAAAATGTTTATCTTCGGCCTCGCCACGATCAGGACTGCTGGCGATATTTGGCCGGTACTTTGGTGCTTGGTCGACCTTTAATATCGCCCGTACCGAGTGCCACTGCACTCGGGACAGGTTTCGACCGTGTAAAAAGGGCGACCGCATCTGTAGCAATACGGCCACTTCTGCGCTGCCAGACACTCAGAATGGCAGTGTCCCACTACTCTATAGCGCCAGCAGCCCTCCTCGACCTCTGCTCCCCGCCGCCCCACTTTTCCGCGCCTTTTCGCGGTACCCCTCTGTTGTGGTCTTCCTGTCGGTATTTCCTGCCGTCTCGGGGTCGGCATGGCTCCTTTCTTCGGCGGGACTTGGACGGACACCGAGGTGCCGTTCATAGTCTGGGCCTGTATGTTCAGACCCGCCTTCTTTATTGGCTGGTTGCAAATGTCATTAGATAGGGCCCTCCTTATGCCCCTCTCCAGGGCCTCCGTTGAGGCGCGGTGCTCCTCGCGGATCCGCTGCATCCGTTCCTCGAAGGTTTCGGTATTTAATTGCGGTGGCCGCTTCGGTATCTCCGGTCCTCCTGCTAGTATCTGGGTCGGGATTGCTTTTTCTACCGGTGCCACTGATGGCTCTGTTTTCGGGCCCGGTTTTGCGTTTTCCTCCTGTTCCCTCTCCGACGGTAGTTTACTCCCGCGCCCTACCGTATACCACCTTCCGTCGTTCCCGAGGAGCAGCTCCCTCACTAGGTGGCTTGGTATTTTTAGCGGTTTTGCCGGTATCTTTGCCGGTTTCGCTGTTTCCGGCGTAACCTCCTGCTCTTCTTTCGCCTCGGCAGCGGGGTCGGCCTTCTGCTCCGTTGGTTGGTCTTCTTCCGGCGTTTGTAATTTCGGTTCCGACTCAGCCTGTTTATTCTCTATCTCCTCTTCTATTTTTCCCAACTGGATTGTGGCCGTAGCCACGTACCGAATCTTTGTGGAGGGTGTGCTGGAAAGTTCCCCCCACGGTAGCTCTCCGGTGAACTCCTCTCGTACTTGGACGTACTGCTGTTCCGGGGGTCCGTGCGGCCGGCACGTTATGGACGCCGTTGCCGCGCGGGTGCCCCTCGGTAACGGGTGCAGCCTCTGTAGTCTCTCCACTAACGATTCCATTGTTGATTTCGAGGAATCCATTTTTCCGTTGGCTTCGGTAGTCTGTTGAGAAAAGAAAGGCTCTGGTGTTAGTCCTTGTCAGTCGGCGTATAAGTGGGGAAGTATGGTTTGAGGTCCGATATATGCGCTTTGCCGAGGTTCTTTCCCTCCTTGGTGGCCAAGTTATAGACTCCCGGTGACAGTTTTTTCGTTATTATTACCGGACCAGTGAATTTCGGTGATAGTTTCGCCGCAAAATGGTTGGCGGCCGACGAGAGCACTCTCTGTCGCTTCATAACCCTGTCCCCTACGTTAAATTCTCGGTTTCTCCGACGCAAATTATAATGATGCGATTGTTTCCGATATGCGTCCTCGAGGTTTTCTAACATCCAATGCCGTAGCGTCGGTAATTGCGATACTCGTTTTTTCCAGGTCTCATTGGATGTCACCTCGAGGTCGATCGGAGGCTCGACGTTAGCCCTCGCACATTTTGCCGGTCGCGGCTCTCGCCCGAAATTGAGAAACGCTGGGGAGGCTTGTAGAACGGAATGGTGCGCGGTATTATACGCAAAACGAAACTGTGGTAAATTCAAGTCCCAATCTCGGTGGTCCCTCTCTATATAAGCGACGATCATCGTCTTCAGGATCCTATTCACTCGCTCTACTGGGTTCGCTTGTGGGTGGTACGGGGGGGTGGTACTTAATCGAATGCCGTATTCGTCGGCAAGTTCCCTCAGAGTCTTGTTCGCGAACTCGGTACCATTGTCCGTCAACAAGACATCCGGGGTCCCCCATCGCGAAAAAATTAACCCTTCTAGGGCGTCCGCTATTTTCGGACCGGTTGCACGTCGAAGCGGGGTGCACTCTATCCATTTTGTGAACAGATCCTGTATAACGAGAAGGTACGAGTTGCCGGACCTGCTCGGAGGGAACGGACCCATAATGTCGGCAGCTACTACTGTCCAGGGCATGTCGACTCTGCGCCGACCCATCAACCCCGGTGGGAGTGTTTGTTCCACCTTCGTGAGCTGACAGGTATTACAGCGTCTTACGTATTCTACTGCCGTTCTATACATGCCTGGCCAGTAGTAGCGGGTGGCGATACGATGATAGGTCTTTTCGACCCCTAAATGCCCTGCCTGTGGGTTGTCGTGCGCCTCCTGCAGGATCTCGGTTCTCCGTTCCTCTGGGATTACGAGTTTCCACTCGTTCCCGTCGGAACCCAGCGTTTCCGCGATCAACGGATCCGTTCTTCGACAAAACAGCTCCCCGCCTCGAATTGCCCAGTCCGGAAATTTCTCGGGGTTTTTCTCGACTTCCGCAAATTTTCCCTCGTACCACTTTGGGCGAACCGCGGCCGCGATATGAGTTTCCCTTTCGGTATCCCCCTCCCTCTCGTAAATACGCGAAAGTGCATCTGGCACTTTATTAAGGGCTCCCTGCCGATATACTACTTGGAAATCGTATTCCTGCAGCTGCAGGGCCCAACGCGCTAACCGACCCGTGGGGTTTTTCAAAGTTCTAAGCCACCGTAAACTGTTGTGGTCCGTAATTACCGTAAATGCGTACCCTTCTAAGTATGGTCGAAATTTTTGTACTGCCCAGACAATCGCGAGACATTCGAGCTCTGTAGCGGAATATTTTCGCTCCGGTAATGTGAGTGATCTGCTCGCGAATGCTATTACGCGTTCGACCTCATCGACCTCTTGCGTTAATACCGCGCCTAAACCTACCGTGCTCGCATCCGTCTGCAGGGTAAATGGGGTTTCGAAATTTGGGCACGAGAGGGTAGGTGCCGAAGCGATCGCGTCCCGTAAGGATTCGAAGGCGCTTTGTTGGGCGTCCTTCCACTCCCATTCGCGATCTTTACGTAATAGACGGTTCAGTGGTTCGGCAAGTGTGGCGAATCCCGGAATGAATCTCCTGTACCAGGAGGCCATCCCGAGAAAACGCCGCACCTGCTTCACCGTTTTCGGCGGAGGATACGATAAAACGGGTTGGATTTTCTCCGCGTCCACCTTTAATCCCTCTCGGCTCACCACGAAACCCAAATACCGAACTTCTTGACAGCAGAACTCGCACTTATCAGGATTTATCATTAGACCGGCTCCTTTGATCCTATCTAATACGCGCTTGAGCCATTCGAGATGTTCTTTGAATGTTTTAGTGACGATAATTATATCGTCCAAATACGAAAACGCGTGAGGCTCCATTTCTGGGCCTATTAACCGGTCCAATAATCGCTGAAAGGTTGCGGGTGCTCCTGTCAGACCATACGGCATGCGGCGGAAATGGAAAAGACCTTTTCCCGGTACCGTAAAAGCTGTTATTTCGCGGCTTCCTTCCTCTAACGGAATTTGGAAATACGCTTGACTGAGGTCGATGGTCGAGATATATTTCGCGGCCCGTAACTTGTCTAGGATTTGCGTCATGAGCGGTAACGGATACGCATCTTTCTTCGAGACCTCGTTAACTTTTCGGAAATCGAGACAAAAACGGTATTTACCGTTGGGTTTCTTGACCATCACGATCGGACTTGACCAACCACTTTGCGATGGCTCTATTATGCCGTCGGCCAGTAGCTTATCTACTTCCTTATATATGGCCTCCTGTACTTTCGGGGAGACGGCATAGTATCGCTGTTTAATCGGAGGATGGTCGCCCACATCGATTCTGTGGCTAGTCAAGTTCGTCATTCCGGTCATATCGTTAAATTCCGGTAACGTGGTCTCGAGAAACTCTTTTAATTGCCGTTTTTCGGCTTCCTCCATCGTTTGTAGACCACAACATACGGTGTCGGGGTTAGTATTCTCGAAAGGGAATTTCTCATTTGGCCGTTTCGCAAAATACCACACTGAATTGTGGTATTCGGCTACTATGCCGAACTTCGCGATTGAATCGGTTCCTAATAGCAGGGGTGTCACCAGATTGTCCAGGACTCGCGCAAATATATCGCGTTTCTCTCTGCCTATTCTTAACGAAAAACGTGCCTCCTCGATTGCTCGATCTACTGCGCCGGTGGCGAGGAGGAAATAGCAAGGTTTATCTGTTGTTCTAATTTCGATGATTCTATCCTCGACGTTCTCGAGGGTTTCTCGGCTCACAAAGGTCAGCGATGAGCCCGAGTCTATTAAAGCGCGGGTCGCGAAATTGCTGATGTACGCGTCGACGGTCAGTAGCGGCGGCCGGTATACATCCCCATTTACCATTACGCGGGCCGATATTAATTCGGGTGAAGTCTCTCCTGACCCCTTGATCGACTTCCCCCCTCGTTTCCCGACCGTTTACTGCACCTTCGGCAGCGATTTATCGTAACCCCCTCCGCTCCGCATCCGTAGCAGTGCAGCCGCAGTTCTTCGCGGCAGTCTCGGGACAGGTGGCCAGTCTTACGACAATTCCAACATTGATGCTGGTACCTCCCGGTAGCACGCGGTTTATCGCGTCGCGGCCATTGATGCACCGCCACGGCTGCAGTTTCCTTCGGTGTACGAGCTGGGGTTTCGCGGGATGAGCTACGTGATCTGTTCCCGGGTCGGCATCTGTCGCGTCCCCCCGGCGTCGACGACAGTTGTTTACCTGCCCCCGACTCTCGAGGTTTGCGAAGTGCTGATCCGGTTCGAGATTCTCTACGGAAGGGTCGGGAGAGTCGACCGCCCGACTCGTCACTTTCTCCCCCGCTAGCGGAGGATACCGCGTTCGCGTACCCAAAAGTGACAGACTTACCCCTTCCGGGTGCTTTTACGCGTGAATGTCTACTGGGATCGAATGCTAACCCGGGGTGCACCATTTCCGATGGTTTGGGATTCCCCCGTTTTCTACGCTCTTCGACCCGGTCCGCCTCCACTAACCTATCTGACGCGTCATCGACCGTGCTTAACGACTCTCTTGCTATCGCTTGTCGTAACGATAATTTCGCGCCTTCATACAATATCCTTGCCATTCTCTCCTCTGACCACCGCGGCTGTAATTTATCGAACATCGTGGTCATGGCCATTATGTACTCGCGGACGGGCTCTGTCTCATCCTGGAATCGTTCTCTAATGTTCCGTTCCAGGTTGAATTGGTATTCGGGGTCCCCGAAAAATTCTCGAAACGCGGTCGCGAATTCCGCCCAACTCCCACAACGACTTCCCTTGCGTTTGTGCCAACGCTTTGCTGTGCCCCCGAAACAAACTGCTACGCAGTCGATCAATTCTATATCGTCGATGCCGTGATACTGTTTCTGGTGTTCGAGGTCCTCCAGAAATTCTTCTGGGTCCTCTCCCTCTTCACCGGAGAATTTTAGCCTCCATCGCCTAATTATTTCGGCGATGGGGGTTCCTCTATAATTTAACTCTCGGGGTCTCGCTCCGCGTGGCACTTCCGCGTCGGGGTCGTCGCGTGATTCGGGATTCGCACGGGATTCGGGGTTCGTGCTCGGCATTCTTGGTACCGGACTACGGTGACGCTCGGGAGACCACGGTCTCCACCTTTGATTCTGCGGAACTCTCAAATTAAATTCGCGGGGCGGTGATCTGCCGCCGCTTTCATTTTTCCCTTGCTGATTAATGCGCAAGGCCGCTATATGATCTAACGCGTCCCCGTAGTCCGATTCTCCGCCGTCGTCCCCATGTTCCTTTTTCGGTAAATTTAACGAACTTCTCATTTTGATTCGTGAACCTCGACACCCAATTCGAAACAGAGTTCCCGTAACCGCGGCCGTATGACCCGAAATGGAATTATTCCCGATATATCACGTTTTAGACAGAGAGGGTGCGTTTTCTTTTTCGTATCGCTAATTTTTCTCGTATTTATTACGACGCAAATTTTCCTTTTACCGACACGAATTCCGACTTTACCTCTACTTACTGCCTTTCCCCCAGCCCTTTCTCGTTCTCTCTATCGCGCCAAAAAGGGAAAACAACAACCCAATCCAAACACTAAATCGGACCCTTTTCGTCAATTTCCCACGCACCTGCCCGTCGACAGTATTACTGCGCGGTCGCTAAGATACTACCGGTAGATTTTCGCAAATTATTCGCCAAATTTCCACAAGAAACTCGCTAAGAGGTGACCATTATTTTTCCGCAAATTGTTCGCTAATTTCCGAAAAACAAAGCTCGCAAAGTATCTACTACTAGGATCCCGCAAATCTCTTTATTTCCGACTAGCGCTAGTCGTTTCACCAAAATATTTCATAAAAGGGGTCCGAAAATTTTAATTACTTGTTAAACTCTCTAGAGTTCAATCGCAAATGGGTTATATTCGTCTAGACTACGGACGATATACGGACAACAAACCAACTTCCTCCACCACATGTATAACACAAAAAAAAATTTTATATAAAAAAAAAACCGTTTGCATGTGGGATTAATTTTTGGGAAACAGCATGAACATAATCAAAATATAACAACGAGGTGAAATTATGCGAGAATATCGCAGCCGCGGGTGGATTACGCTATATGCGGTACCTTCCCCGCGACCGAGAGTTTTCTCTCTATTATCAATTCCCAATAATTGCAATTAAACAACCGTGTGCCATTCCAAGAAAAAAAAGAAACAATTTGCATAAATTATGACAATAAGTTCAATGTTTAAATATTAGGAGTTGGTGATTATTGAGGAAAGTGGAATGGTATACAAGAGGAGAATAATATGAGAAAAATGTATCGGTATTGTGGACCTTTACGGGCGGACTACCTCTAGGGGCGATCCTAGTCTCGTAACGGTATTACCCACAATAAACAAATATAAATTGTCCCTCGTATTGGGGATTATTGGGGCGAAACTCAAGATTCCTGGGCGGGTCACACTCGGTGGTGTGTCCCTCTCCCGCGAAATCAAGTGTTACCCCTCCGCCAATAACGAGGTCCAAACACAATTAAATAAACACAGTAAATATGCACAGTATATAATAAAAATTTTTCCAATGAAATACTAAAAAAAAAATCAGACTGCGGAGGAGGCGTGATCGGTATTGATTAACTAACGTAAATTTTCTATTAGTTTTTTGATTTTGTTTAGTCTTGTATAAACTTTAATTATTTTATCTGTACTATGGCCAACGTCGACTAATGCCAATTTGTCAACCTAGAGTTACACTACTAATATCAGCAACAGATTACCCGAAGGTCCGTTAATATTTATTAAATAATGGATTGAAATTGGAATCAATAATGTTATCCAGACGGAACAAAATGAAATTTCCGAAATTATTACTATTATTATTAATACACTGTGTGCAATTGCGTCGAGAGTACGCGCGATCACGTTTCCTTTTCTGACCCTGAATCCTGAAAATAAATTTTGTACACCCGGTATATTGTAACGGCGGAATGGCACACGAAATTCGAAAATATAATGAACAAAGACCCTCGTAGAAGACCTTGAACAGGGAACAGGCTGTTGTAAATACGACGTGACACCGTAATATCTTTTCAACAGCCCGTTGCTGTGTTTACGAGGTGCTGGTTCGTTGGTTCGAGCGAGACAAAGAAAGTACCGCTCAAGGACGGGTCGTGCTTCTCTACTACGCGACCGTTTCGTTCGCCCGATTCAAATTCACACGTTTCGCCTTCGAAATTAGAATTTTCCCGTGAGAGCCTTGAACTTCCTCACGCGTCTCTTTTTTAAAAAGCCTATCTCAAATCGCTTTTTACGGCGAGATTTCCGCAATGTTCGGGCGCCAATTTGCCACGGCGTTTATTTCCCGGCGAACCGAGAGATAACCGCCTTCGAGAAATTATGGCCTTGCGACCGGGCCACGCTCGGTCGCGCGACACGTGGTCCTCTCGAGACAAAAGATCTTCGCAGATTCGAACGGAACGACAAATTTGGACACGAAGTGAACGGGCGCCAGGTACTATACCGTACCACGCGAAACTCTCGAACGATTCGATCGGTTCTCAAAACGACGTCGAATCTGCGAACATCGTTTAGGCCGGTGACGGCCGCGAATGGGTCCAGGGAACCACGTGAGGAAAGGAACGGGGCATTCCCCGCGACGAGAACGTTTCTCACGGTAAATGAAGCTACTCGGTAGATCTCGGGCAAAATATAGTCGTTTATTAAAACGAGATGGTCAGACAATCCGCCGGCCGTTGCCGGCGGTAGTCAATACCTTTGCCGGCGCGAACACGACAGTAACGGCGGCTGTTCGGCCGATCGCGCGGAATAACTTCTATCGCGTCGAGCTCGGTCGTCACAGGACTTCGCGTGAATTTACAAGCCACGAGGGCACGAATTCGACCGAGCTCCGGTGACGTACGCGTTCCTAATTCGAGACTGGGCGAAATGTGCGAACGGTGAACGACACGAAACGAATACGGCGCGTTATCCTCCCGTGGAACGATCCGAGGGTAACCCGAAGAATTACCGGGCGAATATCGTGGGTCCCGAATAGCTCGTGCACGAGGATTCGGCGACACACGATCCGCGGCCTCGCGAGCCTCCCAGGAGAGCGACTCCTGGTCAGCGGTAAACGCGGGGAAACACGCGGTACACCGCGGTACGAACTTTTCGCGAACTCAAATAACGTCCCCGAACCAACACGAACTGGTCACAAAAGATATCGAAATAAAGCCTGACCGGCACTTACCAATATCGCTGGGATGGCGGCTGTCGCAAAATTACTTTGTTATATCGCGGTCTAAAGGTTCGCACGTGTTACCCGTAAGTAGTCCTTCGACCCAGTGGCCCAGTTCGAGATGGTTCGGAACGCGGAAGCGAGTTTTCCCCCCACTCTCGTCTTCGGTGACGCTCGGGCCAATCACGTTGTTTCTTGGCGCAGGGACGACTCGATGACATGTCGGCCCGGGCCTTCGGTATTTTCTATTTTCCGAAGCCCGGCCGATATAAGGCGGTTAGTCGGCATCCATGGATCCGAGCCGTTCCGGTGTAGCTCTCATGGCATTTTCCGGATGAGACGTCGACTAGGGTGGACTGCTGATCGTCCTTATGTTTAACAGCCTCGTCGCTTTCTCCGGGTTGACAGATCCGGGCTCGGTCCAATCCTCGCCGTCTTCCTCGCCAGCGGCGCCCTGTGATTGGTGTTCCGAGCGTCTCCGCTTGCGGCCTTCCGCCAATCGGCGGCCGGAGACAGGTATCGGGCTCCTCGCCGATTTCGGTGGTTTCTGAAAACTCTTGTCGCGCCCGGCGGCGCGACATTCAAATGCGATAATTCTATTCTTTTGGGCGTTCGGATGTCCCAGGGAGAGCGCTCGTTATAACCGTTTCGTTATTATGCCGCTTTCCAGTGACCCGGTCTTTCGTCTAAGGTTCGGAGTGACGTAGGCTAAATCTGCCACGTCACAATGCACATGTATAAAAATCGGATGGCGCGGTAACAAAAATTCTAAATTATACAGCACAAGTTGCAGCAATGCATGCGCATAAGTTAAATTACCTGCATACCTCCGTTTCCTCAAACTGTGTGTTCATAACTGGCACTAGGAGGATCGCAGTGCCACCACTGCGAGGAGGCCCAGGACTCTGCGCGGCATACGCTGGAAGAATGTCCAGCCTGGTCGGCACCGCGTAGAGACCTAAGGGGAGTTATTGGGATGGACCTGCCGTTGCCGGTCGTGGTCGACCACATGATCGGCAGCGAGAGGTCAAGAGCAGCGATTGCCTCCTTCTGCTAGATTGTGATAACGCAGAAGGAGGCAGGGGAGGGGGAGAGGGAAGCCGACCCGCTCTCCGCCAGAAGGCTAGCATCGGCGGGGCAACCCCGACGAGGCCGACGGCCCCCGTAAGGGGCCGCAGGCGTAATGGCGGCGGTGGTACTACTTAGTACTTCCACCGCCGCCAAGGGGGGCGGGCCGTTAAGGCGCCCCCGAGGTGGACAGGTCGCGGGGGGCGAGGTGGAGCAATAATCCCCTTCCCCCCCTCTCTACAAAGATGCGACCTGCCGGTCGACCCCCTCCTTTTATTGTATAATATTTCATTTTACTCTATATTATAAATTTTATCTTTATCTTTTATTCCCCTTTATTTTGCCCCCCTTCTTATGTTTGTTGTGTTTTGTCCATTGTATTTATTTACTTATTATTATTTATTTATTTAATGACTTTTATTTTATCTACACACCTTTTCATTTACTGATTTTATCTTTTATTTTATCATATTTTTAAGTTTTATGCGGGTTGACAGGGGGGCGGGACGGGGGGAGGGGACAGACGCGAGCCGGAACTCGCCTCTGTCCCTTCCTTGTCGCGTGCGGAAAAAATACAATGCAGCGTGTACGAGTATTTGCACATGTATAAAAATCGGATGGCGCAGTAACAAAAATTCTAAATTATACAGCACAAGTTGCAGCAATGCATGCGCATAAGTTAAATTACCTGCATACCTCCGTTTCCTCAAACTGTGTGTTCATAACTGGCATTGGGAGGATCGCAGTGCCACCACTGCGAGGAGGCCCAGGACTCTGCGCGGCATACGCTGGAAGAATGTCCAGCGTGGTCGGCACCGCGCAGAGACCTAAGGGGCGTTATTGGGATGGACCTCCCGTTGCCGGTCGTGGTCGACCACATGATCGGCAGCGAGAGGTCAAGAGCAGCGATTGCCTCCTTCTGTGAGATTGTGATAACGCAGAAGGAGGCAGCGGAGAGGGAGAGGGAAGCTGACCCGCTCTCCGCCAGAAGGCTAGCATCGGCGGGGCAATCCCGACGAGGTCGACGGCCCCCGTAAGGGGCCGCAGGCGTAATGGCGGCGGTGGTACTACTTAGTACTTCCACCGCCGCCAAGGGGGGCTGGCCGTTAAGGCGCCCCCGAGGTGGACAGGTCGCGGGGGGCGAGGTGGAGCAATAATCCCCTTCCCCCCCTCTCTACAAAGATGCGACCTGCCGGTCGACCCCCCTCCTTTTATTGTATAATATTTCATTTTACTCTATATTATAAATTCTATCTTTATCTTTTATTCCCCTTTATTTTGCCCCCCTTCTTATGTTTGTTGTGTTTTGTCCATTGTATTTATTTACTTATTATTATTTATTTATTTAATGACTTTTATTTTATCTATACACCTTTTCATTTACTGATTTTATCTTTTATTTTATCATATTTTTAAGTTTTCTGCGGGTTGACAGGGGGGCGGGACGGGGGGAGGGGACAGACGCGAGCCGGAACTCGCCTCTGTCCCTTCCTTGTCGCGTGCGGAAAAAAATACAATGCAGCGTGTACGAGTATTTGCACATGTATGAAAATCGGATGGCGCAGTAACAAAAATTCTAAATTATACAGCACAAATTGCAGCAATGCATGCGCATAAGTTAAATTACCTGCATACCTCCGTTTCCTCAAACTGTGTGTTCATAACTGGCATTGGGAGGATCGCAGTGCCACCACTGCGAGGAGGCCCAGGACTCTGCGCGGCATACGCTGGAAGAATGTCCAGCGTGGTCGGCACCGCGCAGAGACCTAAGGGGCGTTATTGGGATGGACCTCCCGTTGCCGGTCGTGGTCGACCACATGATCGGCAGCGAGAGGTCAAGAGCAGCGATTGCCTCCTTCTGTGAGATTGTGATAACGCAGAAGGAGGCAGCGGAGAGGGAGAGGGAAGCCGACCCGCTCTCCGCCAGAAGGCTAGCATCGGCGGGGCAACCCCGACGAGGCCGACGGCCCCCGTAAGGGGCCGCAGGCGTAATGGCGGCGGTGGTACTACTTAGTACTTCCACCGCCGCCAAGGGGGGCTGGCCGTTAAGGCGCCCCCGAGGTGGACAGGTCGCGGGGGGCGAGGTGGAGCAATAATCCCCTTCCCCCCCTCTCTACAAAGATGCGACCTGCCGGTCGACCCCCCTCCTTTTATTGTATAATATTTCATTTTACTCTATATTATAAATTCTATCTTTATCTTTTATTCCCCTTTATTTTGCCCCCCTTCTTATGTTTGTTGTGTTTTGTCCATTGTATTTATTTACTTATTATTATTTATTTATTTAATGACTTTTATTTTATCTACACACCTTTTCATTTACTGATTTTATCTTTTATTTTATCATATTTTTAAGTTTTCTGCGGGTTGACAGGGGGGCGGGACGGGGGGAGGGGACAGACGCGAGCCGGAACTCGCCTCTGTCCCCTCCTTGTCGCGTGCGGAAAAAAATACAATGCAGCGTGTACGAGTATTTGCACATGTATAAAAATCGGATGGCGCGGTAACAAAAATTCTAAATTATACAGCACAGGTTGCAGCAATGCATGCGCATAAGTTAAATTACCTGCATACCTCCGTTTCCTCAAACTGTGTGTTCATAACTGGCATTGGGAGGATCGCAGTGCCACCACTGCGAGGAGGCCCAGGACTCTGCGCGGCATACGCTGGAAGAATGTCCAGCGTGGTCGGCACCGCGCAGAGACCTAAGGGGCGTTATTGGGATGGACCTGCCGTTGCCGGTCGTGGTCGACCACATGATCGGCAGCGAGAGGTCAAGAGCAGCGATTGCCTCCTTCTGTGAGATTGTGATAACGCAGAAGGAGGCAGCGGAGAGGGAGAGGGAAGCCGACCCGCTCTCCGCCAGAAGGCTAGCATCGGCGGGGCAACCCCGACGAGGCCGACGGCCCCCGTAAGGGGCCGCAGGCGTAATGGCGGCGGTGGTACTACTTAGTACTTCCACCGCCGCCAAGGGGGGCTGGCCGTTAAGGCGCCCCCGAGGTGGACAGGTCGCGGGGGGCGAGGTGGAGCAATAATCCCCTTCCCCCCCTCTCTACAAAGATGCGACCTGCCGGTCGACCCCCCTCCTTTTATTGTATAATATTTCATTTTACTCTATATTATAAATTCTATCTTTATCTTTTATTCCCCTTTATTTTGCCCCCCTTCTTATGTTTGTTGTGTTTTGTCCATTGTATTTATTTACTTATTATTATTTATTTATTTAATGACTTTTATTTTATCTATACACCTTTTCATTTACTGATTTTATCTTTTATTTTATCATATTTTTAAGTTTTCTGCGGGTTGACAGGGGGGCGGGACGGGGGGAGGGGACAGACGCGAGCCGGAACTCGCCTCTGTCCCCTCCTTGTCGCGTGCGGAAAAAAATACAATGCAGCGTGTACGAGTATTTGCACATGTATAAAAATCGGATGGCGCGGTAACAAAAATTCTAAATTATACAGCACAGGTTGCAGCAATGCATGCGCATAAGTTAAATTACCTGCATACCTCCGTTTCCTCAAACTGTGTGTTCATAACTGGCATTGGGAGGATCGAAGTGCCACCACTGCGAGGAGGCCCAGGACACTGCGCGGCATACGCTGGAAGAATGTCCAGCCTGGTCGGCACCGCGCAGAGACCTAAGGGGCGTTATTGGGATGGACCTCCCGTTGCCGGTCGTGGTCGACCACATGATCGGCAGCGAGAGGTCAAGAGCAGCGATTGCCTCCTTCTGTGAGATTGTGATAAAGCAGAAGGAGGCAGCGGAGAGGGAGAGGGAAGCCGACCCGCTCTCCGCCAGAAGGCTAGCATCGGCGGGGCAACCCCGACGAGGCCGACGGCCCCCGTAAGGGGCCGCAGGCGTAATGGCGGCGGTGGTACTACTTAGTACTTCCACCGCCGCCAAGGGGGGCTGGCCGTTAAGGCGCCCCCGAGGTGGACAGGTCGCGGGAGGCGAGGTGGAGCAATAATCCCCTTACCCCCCTCTCTACAAAGATGCGACCTGCCGGTCGACCCCCCTCCTTTTATTGTATAATATTTCATTTTACTCTATATTATAAATTTTATCTTTATCTTTTATTCCCCTTTATTTTGCCCCCCTTCTTATGTTTGTTGTGTTTTGTCCATTGTATTTATTTACTTATTATTATTTATTTATTTAATGACTTTTATTTTATCTACACACCTTTTCATTTACTGATTTTATCTTGTATTTTATCATATTTTTAAGTTTTATGCGGGTTGACCAGGGGGCGGGGACAGACGCGAGCCGGAACTCGCCTCTGTCCCTTCCTTGTCGCGTGCGGAAAAAAATACAATGCAGCGTGTACGAGTATATGCACATGTATAAAAATCGGATGGCGCGGTAACAAAAATTCTAAATTATACAGCACAAGTTGCAGCAATGCATGCGCATAAGTTAAATTACCTGCATACCTCCGTTTCCTCAAACTGTGTGTTCATAACTGGCATTGGGAGGATCGCAGTGCCACCACTGCGAGGAGGCCCAGGACTCTGCGCGGCATACGCTGGAAGAATGTCCAGCGTGGTCGGCACCGCGCAGAGACCTAAGGGGCGTTATTGGGATGGACCTCCCGTTGCCGGTCGTGGTCGACCACATGATCGGCAGCGAGAGGTCAAGTGCAGCGATTGCCTCCTTCTGTGAGATTGTGATAACGCAGAAGGAGGCAGCGGAGAGGGAGAGGGAAGCCGACCCGCTCTCCGCCAGAAGGCTAGCATCGGCGGGGCAACCCCGACGAGGCCGACGGCCCCCGTAAGGGGCCGCAGGCGTAATGGCGGCGGTGGTACTACTTAGTACTTCCACCGCCGCCAAGGGGGGCTGGCCGTTAAGGCGCCCCCGAGGTGGACAGGTCGCGGGGGGCGAGGTGGAGCAATAATCCCCTTCCCCCCCTCTCAACAAAGATGCGACCTGCCGGTCGACCCCCCCCCTTTTATTGTATAATATTTCATTTTACTCTATATTATAAATTTTATCTTTATCTTTTATTCCCCTTTATTTTGCCACCCTTCTTATTTTTGTTGTGTTTTGTCCATTGTATTTATTTACTTATTATTATTTATTTATTTATTGACTTTTATTTTATCTACACACCTTTTCATTTACTGATTTTATCTTGTATTTTATCATATTTTTAAGTTTTATGCGGGTTGACCAGGGGGCGGGGACAGACGCGAGCCGGAACTCGCCTCTGTCCCTTCCTTGTCGCGTGCGGAAAAAAATACAATGCAGCGTGTACGAGTATATGCACATGTATAAAAATCGGATGGCGCGGTAACAAAAATTCTAAATTATACAGCACAAGTTGCAGCAATGCATGCGCATAAGTTAAATTACCTGCATACCTCCGTTTCCTCAAACTGTGTGTTCATAACTGGCATTGGGAGGATCGCAGTGCCACCACTGCGAGGAGGCCCAGGACTCTGCGCGGCATACGCTGGAAGAATGTCCAGCGTGGTCGGCACCGCGCAGAGACCTAAGGGGCGTTATTGGGATGGACCTCCCGTTGCCGGTCGTGGTCGACCACATGATCGGCAGCGAGAGGTCAAGTGCAGCGATTGCCTCCTTCTGTGAGATTGTGATAACGCAGAAGGAGGCAGCGGAGAGGGAGAGGGAAGCCGACCCGCTCTCCGCCAGAAGGCTAGCATCGGCGGGGCAACCCCGACGAGGCCGACGGCCCCCGTAAGGGGCCGCAGGCGTAATGGCGGCGGTGGTACTACTTAGTACTTCCACCGCCGCCAAGGGGGGCTGGCCGTTAAGGCGCCCCCGAGGTGGACAGGTCGCGGGGGGCGAGGTGGAGCAATAATCCCCTTCCCCCCCTCTCTACAAAGATGCGACCTGCCGGTCGACCCCCCCCCTTTTATTGTATAATATTTCATTTTACTCTATATTATAAATTTTATCTTTATCTTTTATTCCCCTTTATTTTGCCACCCTTCTTATTTTTGTTGTGTTTTGTCCATTGTATTTATTTACTTATTATTATTTATTTATTTATTGACTTTTATTTTATCTATTTTATCTATACACCTTTTCATTTACTGATTTTATCTTGTATTTTATCATATTTTTAAGTTTTATGCGGGTTGACCAGGGGGTGGGACGGGGGGAGGGGACAGACGCGAGCCGGAACTCGCCTCTGTCCCTTCCTTGTCGCGTGCGGAAAAAAATACAATGCAGCGTGTACGAGTATATGCACATGTATAAAAATCGGATGGCGCGGTAACAAAAATTCTAAATTATACAGCACAAGTTGCAGCAATGCATGCGCATAAGTTAAATTACCTGCATACCTCCGTTTCCTCAAACTGTGTGTTCATAACTGGCACTAGGAGGATCGCAGTGCCACCACTGCGAGGAGGCCCAGGACTCTGCGCGGCATACGCTGGAAGAATGTCCAGCCTGGTCGGCACCGCGTAGAGACCTAAGGGGCGTTATTGGGATGGACCTCCCGTTGCCGGTCGTGGTCGACCACATGATCGGCAGCGAGAGGTCAAGAGCAGCGATTGCCTCCTTCTGCTAGATTGTGATAACGCAGAAGGAGGCAGGGGAGAGGGAGAGGGAAGCCGACCCGCTCTCCGCCAGAAGGCTAGCATCGGCGGGGCAACCCCGACGAGGCCGACGGCCCCCGTAAGGGGCCGCAGGCGTAATGGCGGCGGTGGTACTACTTAGTACTTCCACCGCCGCCAAGGGGGGCGGGCCGTTAAGGCGCCCCCGAGGTGGACAGGTCGCGGGGGGCGAGGTGGAGCAATAATCCCCTTCCCCCCCTCTCTACAAAGATGCGACCTGCCGGTCGACCCCCTCCTTTTATTGTATAATATTTCATTTTACTCTATATTATAAATTCTATCTTTATCTTTTATTCCCCTTTATTTTGCCCCCCTTCTTATGTTTGTTGTGTTTTGTCCATTGTATTTATTTACTTATTATTATTTATTTATTTAATGACTTTTATTTTATCTATACACCTTTTCATTTACTGATTTTATCTTTTATTTTATCATATTTTTAAGTTTTCTGCGGGTTGACAGGGGGGCGGGACGGGGGGAGGGGACAGACGCGAGCCGGAACTCGCCTCTGTCCCCTCCTTGTCGCGTGCGGAAAAAAATACAATGCAGCGTGTACGAGTATTTGCACATGTATAAAAATCGGATGGCGCGGTAACAAAAATTCTAAATTATACAGCACAGGTTGCAGCAATGCATGCGCATAAGTTAAATTACCTGCATACCTCCGTTTCCTCAAACTGTGTGTTCATAACTGGCATTGGGAGGATCGCAGTGCCACCACTGCGAGGAGGCCCAGGACTCTGCGCGGCATACGCTGGAAGAATGTCCAGCGTGGTCGGCACCGCGCAGAGACCTAAGGGGCGTTATTGGGATGGACCTCCCGTTGCCGGTCGTGGTCGACCACATGATCGGCAGCGAGAGGTCAAGAGCAGCGATTGCCTCCTTCTGTGAGATTGTGATAACGCAGAAGGAGGCAGCGGAGAGGGAGAGGGAAGCCGACCCGCTCTCCGCCAGAAGGCTAGCATCGGCGGGGCAACCCCGACGAGGCCGACGGCCCCCGTAAGGGGCCGCAGGCGTAATGGCGGCGGTGGTACTACTTAGTACTTCCACCGCCGCCAAGGGGGGCGGGCCGTTAAGGCGCCCCCGAGGTGGACAGGTCGCGGGGGGCGAGGTGGAGCAATAATCCCCTTCCCCCCCTCTCTACAAAGATGCGACCTGCCGGTCGACCCCCTCCTTTTATTGTATAATATTTCATTTTACTCTATATTATAAATTTTATCTTTATCTTTTATTCCCCTTTATTTTGCCCCCCTTCTTATGTTTGTTGTGTTTTGTCCATTGTATTTATTTACTTATTATTATTTATTTATTTAATGACTTTTATTTTATCTACACACCTTTTCATTTACTGATTTTATCTTTTATTTTATCATATTTTTAAGTTTTATGCGGGTTGACAGGGGGGCGGGACGGGGGGAGGGGACAGACGCGAGCCGGAACTCGCCTCTGTCCCTTCCTTGTCGCGTGCGGAAAAAATACAATGCAGCGTGTACGAGTATTTGCACATGTATAAAAATCGGATGGCGCAGTAACAAAAATTCTAAATTATACAGCACAAGTTGCAGCAATGCATGCGCATAAGTTAAATTACCTGCATACCTCCGTTTCCTCAAACTGTGTGTTCATAACTGGCATTGGGAGGATCGCAGTGCCACCACTGCGAGGAGGCCCAGGACTCTGCGCGGCATACGCTGGAAGAATGTCCAGCGTGGTCGGCACCGCGCAGAGACCTAAGGGGCGTTATTGGGATGGACCTCCCGTTGCCGGTCGTGGTCGACCACATGATCGGCAGCGAGAGGTCAAGAGCAGCGATTGCCTCCTTCTGTGAGATTGTGATAACGCAGAAGGAGGCAGCGGAGAGGGAGAGGGAAGCCGACCCGCTCTCCGCCAGAAGGCTAGCATCGGCGGGGCAACCCCGACGAGGCCGACGGCCCCCGTAAGGGGCCGCAGGCGTAATGGCGGCGGTGGTACTACTTAGTACTTCCACCGCCGCCAAGGGGGGCTGGCCGTTAAGGCGCCCCCGAGGTGGACAGGTCGCGGGGGGCGAGGTGGAGCAATAATCCCCTTCCCCCCCTCTCTACAAAGATGCGACCTGCCGGTCGACCCCCCCTCCTTTTATTGTATAATATTTCATTTTACTCTATATTATAAATTCTATCTTTATCTTTTATTCCCCTTTATTTTGCCCCCCTTCTTATGTTTGTTGTGTTTTGTCCATTGTATTTATTTACTTATTATTATTTATTTATTTAATGACTTTTATTTTATCTATACACCTTTTCATTTACTGATTTTATCTTTTATTTTATCATATTTTTAAGTTTTCTGCGGGTTGACAGGGGGGCGGGACGGGGGGAGGGGACAGACGCGAGCCGGAACTCGCCTCTGTCCCCTCCTTGTCGCGTGCGGAAAAAAATACAATGCAGCGTGTACGAGTATTTGCACATGTATAAAAATCGGATGGCGCGGTAACAAAAATTCTAAATTATACAGCACAGGTTGCAGCAATGCATGCGCATAAGTTAAATTACCTGCATACCTCCGTTTCCTCAAACTGTGTGTTCATAACTGGCATTGGGAGGATCGCAGTGCCACCACTGCGAGGAGGCCCAGGACTCTGCGCGGCATACGCTGGAAGAATGTCCAGCGTGGTCGGCACCGCGCAGAGACCTAAGGGGCGTTATTGGGATGGACCTCCCGTTGCCGGTCGTGGTCGACCACATGATCGGCAGCGAGAGGTCAAGAGCAGCGATTGCCTCCTTCTGTGAGATTGTGATAACGCAGAAGGAGGCAGCGGAGAGGGAGAGGGAAGCCGACCCGCTCTCCGCCAGAAGGCTAGCATCGGCGGGGCAACCCCGACGAGGCCGACGGCCCCCGTAAGGGGCCGCAGGCGTAATGGCGGCGGTGGTACTACTTAGTACTTCCACCGCCGCCAAGGGGGGCTGGCCGTTAAGGCGCCCCCGAGGTGGACAGGTCGCGGGGGGCGAGGTGGAGCAATAATCCCCTTCCCCCCCTCTCTACAAAGATGCGACCTGCCGGTCGACCCCCCCCCTTTTATTGTATAATATTTCATTTTACTCTATATTATAAATTTTATCTTTATCTTTTATTCCCCTTTATTTTGCCACCCTTCTTATTTTTGTTGTGTTTTGTCCATTGTATTTATTTACTTATTATTATTTATTTATTTATTGACTTTTATTTTATCTATTTTATCTATACACCTTTTCATTTACTGATTTTATCTTGTATTTTATCATATTTTTAAGTTTTATGCGGGTTGACCAGGGGGTGGGACGGGGGGAGGGGACAGACGCGAGCCGGAACTCGCCTCTGTCCCTTCCTTGTCGCGTGCGGAAAAAAATACAATGCAGCGTGTACGAGTATATGCACATGTATAAAAATCGGATGGCGCGGTAACAAAAATTCTAAATTATACAGCACAAGTTGCAGCAATGCATGCGCATAAGTTAAATTACCTGCATACCTCCGTTTCCTCAAACTGTGTGTTCATAACTGGCACTAGGAGGATCGCAGTGCCACCACTGCGAGGAGGCCCAGGACTCTGCGCGGCATACGCTGGAAGAATGTCCAGCCTGGTCGGCACCGCGTAGAGACCTAAGGGGAGTTATTGGGATGGACCTGCCGTTGCCGGTCGTGGTCGACCACATGATCGGCAGCGAGAGGTCAAGAGCAGCGATTGCCTCCTTCTGCTAGATTGTGATAACGCAGAAGGAGGCAGGGGAGAGGGAGAGGGAAGCCGACCCGCTCTCCGCCAGAAGGCTAGCATCGGCGGGGCAACCCCGACGAGGCCGACGGCCCCCGTAAGGGGCCGCAGGCGTAATGGCGGCGGTGGTACTACTTAGTACTTCCACCGCCGCCAAGGGGGGCGGGCCGTTAAGGCGCCCCCGAGGTGGACAGGTCGCGGGGGGCGAGGTGGAGCAATAATCCCCTTCCCCCCCTCTCTACAAAGATGCGACCTGCCGGTCGACCCCCTCCTTTTATTGTATAATATTTCATTTTACTCTATATTATAAATTTTATCTTTATCTTTTATTCCCCTTTATTTTGCCCCCCTTCTTATGTTTGTTGTGTTTTGTCCATTGTATTTATTTACTTATTATTATTTATTTATTTAATGACTTTTATTTTATCTACACACCTTTTCATTTACTGATTTTATCTTTTATTTTATCATATTTTTAAGTTTTATGCGGGTTGACAGGGGGGCGGGACGGGGGGAGGGGACAGACGCGAGCCGGAACTCGCCTCTGTCCCTTCCTTGTCGCGTGCGGAAAAAATACAATGCAGCGTGTACGAGTATTTGCACATGTATAAAAATCGGATGGCGCAGTAACAAAAATTCTAAATTATACAGCACAAGTTGCAGCAATGCATGCGCATAAGTTAAATTACCTGCATACCTCCGTTTCCTCAAACTGTGTGTTCATAACTGGCATTGGGAGGATCGCAGTGCCACCACTGCGAGGAGGCCCAGGACTCTGCGCGGCATACGCTGGAAGAATGTCCAGCGTGGTCGGCACCGCGCAGAGACCTAAGGGGCGTTATTGGGATGGACCTCCCGTTGCCGGTCGTGGTCGACCACATGATCGGCAGCGAGAGGTCAAGAGCAGCGATTGCCTCCTTCTGTGAGATTGTGATAACGCAGAAGGAGGCAGCGGAGAGGGAGAGGGAAGCCGACCCGCTCTCCGCCAGAAGGCTAGCATCGGCGGGGCAACCCCGACGAGGCCGACGGCCCCCGTAAGGGGCCGCAGGCGTAATGGCGGCGGTGGTACTACTTAGTACTTCCACCGCCGCCAAGGGGGGCTGGCCGTTAAGGCGCCCCCGAGGTGGACAGGTCGCGGGGGGCGAGGTGGAGCAATAATCCCCTTCCCCCCCTCTCTACAAAGATGCGACCTGCCGGTCGACCCCCCTCCTTTTATTGTATAATATTTCATTTTACTCTATATTATAAATTCTATCTTTATCTTTTATTCCCCTTTATTTTGCCCCCCTTCTTATGTTTGTTGTGTTTTGTCCATTGTATTTATTTACTTATTATTATTTATTTATTTAATGACTTTTATTTTATCTATACACCTTTTCATTTACTGATTTTATCTTTTATTTTATCATATTTTTAAGTTTTCTGCGGGTTGACAGGGGGGCGGGACGGGGGGAGGGGACAGACGCGAGCCGGAACTCGCCTCTGTCCCCTCCTTGTCGCGTGCGGAAAAAAATACAATGCAGCGTGTACGAGTATTTGCACATGTATAAAAATCGGATGGCGCGGTAACAAAAATTCTAAATTATACAGCACAGGTTGCAGCAATGCATGCGCATAAGTTAAATTACCTGCATACCTCCGTTTCCTCAAACTGTGTGTTCATAACTGGCATTGGGAGGATCGCAGTGCCACCACTGCGAGGAGGCCCAGGACTCTGCGCGGCATACGCTGGAAGAATGTCCAGCGTGGTCGGCACCGCGCAGAGACCTAAGGGGCGTTATTGGGATGGACCTCCCGTTGCCGGTCGTGGTCGACCACATGATCGGCAGCGAGAGGTCAAGAGCAGCGATTGCCTCCTTCTGTGAGATTGTGATAACGCAGAAGGAGGCAGCGGAGAGGGAGAGGGAAGCCGACCCGCTCTCCGCCAGAAGGCTAGCATCGGCGGGGCAACCCCGACGAGGCCGACGGCCCCCGTAAGGGGCCGCAGGCGTAATGGCGGCGGTGGTACTACTTAGTACTTCCACCGCCGCCAAGGGGGGCTGGCCGTTAAGGCGCCCCCGAGGTGGACAGGTCGCGGGGGGCGAGGTGGAGCAATAATCCCCTTCCCCCCCTCTCTACAAAGATGCGACCTGCCGGTCGACCCCCCCCTTTTATTGTATAATATTTCATTTTACTCTATATTATAAATTTTATCTTTATCTTTTATTCCCCTTTATTTTGCCACCCTTCTTATTTTTGTTGTGTTTTGTCCATTGTATTTATTTACTTATTATTATTTATTTATTTATTGACTTTTATTTTATCTATTTTATCTATACACCTTTTCATTTACTGATTTTATCTTGTATTTTATCATATTTTTAAGTTTTATACGGGTTGACCAGGGGGTGGGACGGGGGGAGGGGACAGACGCGAGCCGGAACTCGCCTCTGTCCCTTCCTTGTCGCGTGCGGAAAAAAATACAGTGCAGCGTGTACGAGTATATGCACATGTATAAAAATCGGATGGCGCGGTAACAAAAATTCTAAATTATACAGCACAAGTTGCAGCAATGCATGCGCATAAGTTAAATTACCTGCATACCTCCGTTTCCTCAAACTGTGTGTTCATAACTGGCACTAGGAGGATCGCAGTGCCACCACTGCGAGGAGGCCCAGGACTCTGCGCGGCATACGCTGGAAGAATGTCCAGCCTGGTCGGCACCGCGTAGAGACCTAAGGGGAGTTATTGGGATGGACCTGCCGTTGCCGGTCGTGGTCGACCACATGATCGGCAGCGAGAGGTCAAGAGCAGCGATTGCCTCCTTCTGCTAGATTGTGATAACGCAGAAGGAGGCAGGGGAGAGGGAGAGGGAAGCCGACCCGCTCTCCGCCAGAAGGCTAGCATCGGCGGGGCAACCCCGACGAGGCCGACGGCCCCCGTAAGGGGCCGCAGGCGTAATGGCGGCGGTGGTACTACTTAGTACTTCCACCGCCGCCAAGGGGGGCGGGCCGTTAAGGGGCCCCCGAGGTGGACAGGTCGCGGGGGGCGAGGTGGAGCAATAATCCCCTTCCCCCCCTCTCTACAAAGATGCGACCTGCCGGTCGACCCCCTCCTTTTATTGTATAATATTTCATTTTACTCTATATTATAAATTTTATCTTTATCTTTTATTCCCCTTTATTTTGCCCCCCTTCTTATGTTTGTTGTGTTTTGTCCATTGTATTTATTTACTTATTATTATTTATTTATTTAATGACTTTTATTTTATCTACACACCTTTTCATTTACTGATTTTATCTTTTATTTTATCATATTTTTAAGTTTTATGCGGGTTGACAGGGGGGCGGGACGGGGGGAGGGGACAGACGCGAGCCGGAACTCGCCTCTGTCCCTTCCCTGTCGCGTGCGGAAAAAATACAATGCAGCGTGTACGAGTATTTGCACATGTATAAAAATCGGATGGCGCAGTAACAAAAATTCTAAATTATACAGCACAAGTTGCAGCAATGCATGCGCATAAGTTAAATTACCTGCATACCTCCGTTTCCTCAAACTGTGTGTTCATAACTGGCATTGGGAGGATCGCAGTGCCACCACTGCGAGGAGGCCCAGGACTCTGCGCGGCATACGCTGGAAGAATGTCCAGCGTGGTCGGCACCGCGCAGAGACCTAAGGGGCGTTATTGGGATGGACCTCCCGTTGCCGGTCGTGGTCGACCACATGATCGGCAGCGAGAGGTCAAGAGCAGCGATTGCCTCCTTCTGTGAGATTGTGATAACGCAGAAGGAGGCAGCGGAGAGGGAGAGGGAAGCCGACCCGCTCTCCGCCAGAAGGCTAGCATCGGCGGGGCAACCCCGACGAGGCCGACGGCCCCCGTAAGGGGCCGCAGGCGTAATGGCGGCGGTGGTACTACTTAGTACTTCCACCGCCGCCAAGGGGGGCTGGCCGTTAAGGCGCCCCCGAGGTGGACAGGTCGCGGGGGGCGAGGTGGAGCAATAATCCCCTTCCCCCCCTCTCTACAAAGATGCGACCTGCCGGTCGACCCCCCTCCTTTTATTGTATAATATTTCATTTTACTCTATATTATAAATTCTATCTTTATCTTTTATTCCCCTTTATTTTGCCCCCCTTCTTATGTTTGTTGTGTTTTGTCCATTGTATTTATTTACTTATTATTATTTATTTATTTAATGACTTTTATTTTATCTATACACCTTTTCATTTACTGATTTTATCTTTTATTTTATCATATTTTTAAGTTTTCTGCGGGTTGACAGGGGGGCGGGACGGGGGGAGGGGACAGACGCGAGCCGGAACTCGCCTCTGTCCCCTCCTTGTCGCGTGCGGAAAAAAATACAATGCAGCGTGTACGAGTATTTGCACATGTATAAAAATCGGATGGCGCGGTAACAAAAATTCTAAATTATACAGCACAAGTTGCAGCAATGCATGCGCATAAGTTAAATTACCTGCATACCTCCGTTTCCTCAAACTGTGTGTTCATAACTGGCATTGGGAGGATCGCAGTGCCACCACTGCGAGGAGGCCCAGGACTCTGCGCGGCATACGCTGGAAGAATGTCCAGCCTGGTCGGCACCGCGTAGAGACCTAAGGGGAGTTATTGGGATGGTCCTCCCGTTGCCGGTCGTGGTCGACCACATGATCGGCAGCGAGAGGTCAAGAGCAGCGATTGCCTCCTTCTGTGAGATTGTGATAACGCAGAAGAAGGCAGCGGAGAGGGAGAGGGAAGCCGACCCGCTCTCCGCCAGAAGGCTAGCATCGGCGGGGCAACCCCGACGAGGCCGACGGCCCCCGTAAGGGGCCGCAGGCGTAATGGCGGCGGTGGTACTACTTAGTACTTCCACCGCCGCCAAGGGGGGCTGGCCGTTAAGGCGCCCCCGAGGTGGACAGGTCGCGGGGGGCGAGGTGGAGCAATAATCCCCTTCCCCCCCTCTCTACAAAGATGCGACCTGCCGGTCGACCCCCCTCCTTTTATTGTATAATATTTCATTTTACTCTATATTATAAATTCTATCTTTATCTTTTATTCCCCTTTATTTTGCCCCCCTTCTTATGTTTGTTGTGTTTTGTCCATTGTATTTATTTACTTATTATTATTTATTTATTTAATGACTTTTATTTTATCTATACACCTTTTCATTTACTGATTTTATCTTTTATTTTATCATATTTTTAAGTTTTCTGCGGGTTGACAGGGGGGCGGGACGGGGGGAGGGGACAGACGCGAGCCGGAACTCGCCTCTGTCCCCTCCTTGTCGCGTGCGGAAAAAAATACAATGCAGCGTGTACGAGTATTTGCACATGTATAAAAATCGGATGGCGCGGTAACAAAAATTCTAAATTATACAGCACAGGTTGCAGCAATGCATGCGCATAAGTTAAATTACCTGCATACCTCCGTTTCCTCAAACTGTGTGTTCATAACTGGCATTGGGAGGATCGCAGTGCCACCACTGCGAGGAGGCCCAGGACTCTGCGCGGCATACGCTGGAAGAATGTCCAGCGTGGTCGGCACCGCGCAGAGACCTAAGGGGCGTTATTGGGATGGACCTCCCGTTGCCGGTCGTGGTCGACCACATGATCGGCAGCGAGAGGTCAAGAGCAGCGATTGCCTCCTTCTGTGAGATTGTGATAACGCAGAAGGAGGCAGCGGAGAGGGAGAGGGAAGCCGACCCGCTCTCCGCCAGAAGGCTAGCATCGGCGGGGCAACCCCGACGAGGCCGACGGCCCCCGTAAGGGGCCGCAGGCGTAATGGCGGCGGTGGTACTACTTAGTACTTCCACCGCCGCCAAGGGGGGCTGGCCGTTAAGGCGCCCCCGAGGTGGACAGGTCGCGGGGGGCGAGGTGGAGCAATAATCCTCTTCCCCCCCTCTCTACAAAGATGCGACCTGCCGGTCGACCCCCCTCCTTTTATTGTATAATATTTCATTTTACTCTATATTATAAATTCTATCTTTATCTTTTATTCCCCTTTATTTTGCCCCCCTTCTTATGTTTGTTGTGTTTTGTCCATTGTATTTATTTACTTATTATTATTTATTTATTTAATGACTTTTATTTTATCTATACACCTTTTCATTTACTGATTTTATCTTTTATTTTATCATATTTTTAAGTTTTCTGCGGGTTGACAGGGGGGCGGGACGGGGGGAGGGGACAGACGCGAGCCGGAACTCGCCTCTGTCCCCTCCTTGTGGCGTGCGGAAAAAAATACAATGCAGCGTGTACGAGTATTTGCACATGTATAAAAATCGGATGGCGCGGTAACAAAAATTCTAAATTATACAGCACAGGTTGCAGCAATGCATGCGCATAAGTTAAATTACCTGCATACCTCCGTTTCCTCAAACTGTGTGTTCATAACTGGCATTGGGAGGATCGAAGTGCCACCACTGCGAGGAGGCCCAGGACTCTGCGCGGCATACGCTGGAAGAATGTCCAGCCTGGTCGGCACCGCGTAGAGACCTAAGGGGAGTTATTGGGATGGACCTCCCGTTGCCGGTCGTGGTCGACCACATGATCGGCAGCGAGAGGTCAAGAGCAGCGATTGCCTCCTTCTGTGAGATTGTGATAACGCAGAAGGAGGCAGCGGAGAGGGAGAGGGAAGCCGACCCGCTCTCCGCCAGAAGGCTAGCATCGGCGGGGCAACCCCGACGAGGCCGACGGCCCCCGTAAGGGGCCGCAGGCGTAATGGCGGCGGTGGTACTACTTAGTACTTCCTCCGCCGCCAAGGGGGGCTGGCCGTTAAGGCGCCCCCGAGGTGGACAGGTCGCGGGGGGCGAGGTGGAGCAATAATCCCCTTACCCCCCTCTCTACAAAGATGCGACCTGCGGGTCGACCCCCCTCCTTTTATTGTATAATATTTCATTTTACTCTATATTATAAATTTTATCTTTATCTTTTATTCCCCTTTATTTTGCCCCCCTTCTTATGTTTGTTGTGTTTTGTCCATTGTATTTATTTACTTATTATTATTTATTTATTTAATGACTTTTATTTTATCTATACACCTTTTCATTTACTGATTTTATCTTTTATTTTATCATATTTTTAAGTTTTCTGCGGGTTGACAGGGGGGCGGGACGGGGGGAGGGGACATACGCGAGCCGGAACTCGCCTCTGTCCCTTCCTTGTCGCGTGCGGAAAAAAATACAATGCAGCGTGTACGAGTATTTGCACATGTATGAAAATCGGATGGCGCAGTAACAAAAATTCTAAATTATACAGCACAAATTGCAGCAATGCATGCGCATAAGTTAAATTACCTGCATACCTCCGTTTCCTCAAACTGTGTGTTCATAACTGGCATTGGGAGGATCGCAGTGCCACCACTGCGAGGAGGCCCAGGACTCTGCGCGGCATACGCTGGAAGAATGTCCAGCGTGGTCGGCACCGCTTAGAGACCTAAGGGGCGTTATTGGGATGGACCTCCCGTTGCCGGTCGTGGTCGACCACATGATCGGCAGCGAGAGGTCAAGAGCAGCGATTGCCTCCTTCTGTGAGATTGTGATAACGCAGAAGGAGGCAGCGGAGAGGGAGAGGGAAGCCGACCCGCTCTCCGCCAGAAGGCTAGCATCGGCGGGGCAACCCCGACGAGGCCGACGGCCCCCGTAAGGGGCCGCAGGCGTAATGGCGGCGGTGGTACTACTTAGTACTTCCTCCGCCGCCAAGGGGGGCTGGCCGTTAAGGCGCCCCCGAGGTGGACAGGTCGCGGGGGGCGAGGTGGAGCAATAATCCCCTTACCCCCCTCTCTACAAAGATGCGACCTGCGGGTCGACCCCCCTCCTTTTATTGTATAATATTTCATTTTACTCTATATTATAAATTTTATCTTTATCTTTTATTCCCCTTTATTTTGCCCCCCTTCTTATGTTTGTTGTGTTTTGTCCATTGTATTTATTTACTTATTATTATTTATTTATTTAATGACTTTTATTTTATCTATACACCTTTTCATTTACTGATTTTATCTTTTATTTTATCATATTTTTAAGTTTTCTGCGGGTTGACAGGGGGGCGGGACGGGGGGAGGGGACATACGCGAGCCGGAACTCGCCTCTGTCCCTTCCTTGTCGCGTGCGGAAAAAAATACAATGCAGCGTGTACGAGTATTTGCACATGTATGAAAATCGGATGGCGCAGTAACAAAAATTCTAAATTATACAGCACAAATTGCAGCAATGCATGCGCATAAGTTAAATTACCTGCATACCTCCGTTTCCTCAAACTGTGTGTTCATAACTGGCATTGGGAGGATCGCAGTGCCACCACTGCGAGGAGGCCCAGGACTCTGCGCGGCATACGCTGGAAGAATGTCCAGCGTGGTCGGCACCGCTTAGAGACCTAAGGGGCGTTATTGGGATGGACCTCCCGTTGCCGGTCGTGGTCGACCACATGATCGGCAGCGAGAGGTCAAGAGCAGCGATTGCCTCCTTCTGTGAGATTGTGATAACGCAGAAGGAGGCAGCGGAGAGGGAGAGGGAAGCTGACCCGCTCTCCGCCAGAAGGCTAGCATCGGCGGGGCAATCCCGACGAGGTCGACGGCCCCCGTAAGGGGCCGCAGGCGTAATGGCGGCGGTGGTACTACTTAGTACTTCCACCGCCGCCAAGGGGGGCTGGCCGTTAAGGCGCCCCCGAGGTGGACAGGTCGCGGGGGGCGAGGTGGAGCAATAATCCCCTTCCCCCCCTCTCTACAAAGATGCGACCTGCCGGTCGACTCCCCTCCTTTTATTGTATAATATTTCATTTTACTCTATATTAAAAATTTTATCTTTATCTTTTATTCCCCTTTATTTTGCCCCCCTTCTTATGTTTGTTGTGTTTTGTCCATTGTATTTATTGACTTTTATTTTATCTATTTTATCTATACACCTTTTCAATTATTGATTTTATTTTTTATTTTATCATATTTTTAAGTTTTATGCGGGTTGACCAGGGGGTGGGACGGGGGGAGGGGACAGACGCGAGCCGGAACTCGCCTCTGTCCCCTCCTTGTCGCGTGCGGAAAAAAATACAATGCAGCGTGTACGAGTATTTGCACGTGTATAAAAATCGGATGGCGCGGTAACAAAAATTCTAAATTATACAGCACAGGTTGCAGCAATGCATGCGCATAAGTTAAATTACCTGCATACCTCCGTTTCCTCAAACTGTGTGTTCATAACTGGCATTGGGAGGATCGCAGTGCCACCACTGCGAGGAGGCCCAGGACTCTGCGCGGCATACGCTGGAAGAATGTCCAGCGTGGTCGGCACCGCGCAGAGACCTAAGGGGTGTTATTGGGATGGACCTCCCGTTGCCGGTCGTGGTCGACCACATGATCGGCAGCGAGAGGTCAAGAGCAGCGATTGCCTCCTTCTGTGAGATTGTGATAACGCAGAAGGAGGCAGCGGAGAGGGAGAGGGAAGCCGACCCGCTCTCCGCCAGAAGGCTAGCATCGGCGGGGCAACCCCGACGAGGCCGACGGCCCCCGTAAGGGGCCGCAGGCGTAATGGCGGCGGTGGTACTACTTAGTACTTCCACCGCCGCCAAGGGGGGCTGGCCGTTAAGGCGCCCCCGAGGTGGACAGGTCGCGGGGGGCGAGGTGGAGCAATAATCCCCTTCCCCCCCTCTCTACAAAGATGCGACCTGCCGGTCGACCCCCCCCCTTTTATTGTATAATATTTCATTTTACTCTATATTATAAATTTTATCTTTATCTTTTATTCCCCTTTATTTTGCCACCCTTCTTATTTTTGTTGTGTTTTGTCCATTGTATTTATTTACTTATTATTATTTATTTATTTATTGACTTTTATTTTATCTATTTTATCTATACACCTTTTCATTTACTGATTTTATCTTGTATTTTATCATATTTTTAAGTTTTATGCGGGTTGACCAGGGGGTGGGACGGGGGGAGGGGACAGACGCGAGCCGGAACTCGCCTCTGTCCCTTCCTTGTCGCGTGCGGAAAAAAATACAATGCAGCGTGTACGAGTATATGCACATGTATAAAAATCGGATGGCGCGGTAACAAAAATTCTAAATTATACAGCACAAGTTGCAGCAATGCATGCGCATAAGTTAAATTACCTGCATACCTCCGTTTCCTCAAACTGTGTGTTCATAACTGGCACTAGGAGGATCGCAGTGCCACCACTGCGAGGAGGCCCAGGACTCTGCGCGGCATACGCTGGAAGAATGTCCAGCCTGGTCGGCACCGCGTAGAGACCTAAGGGGAGTTATTGGGATGGACCTGCCGTTGCCGGTCGTGGTCGACCACATGATCGGCAGCGAGAGGTCAAGAGCAGCGATTGCCTCCTTCTGCTAGATTGTGATAACGCAGAAGGAGGCAGGGGAGATGGAGAGGGAAGCCGACCCGCTCTCCGCCAGAAGGCTAGCATCGGCGGGGCAACCCCGACGAGGCCGACGGCCCCCGTAAGGGGCCGCAGGCGTAATGGCGGCGGTGGTACTACTTAGTACTTCCACCGCCGCCAAGGGGGGCGGGCCGTTAAGGCGCCCCCGAGGTGGACAGGTCGCGGGGGGCGAGGTGGAGCAATAATCCCCTTCCCCCCCTCTCTACAAAGATGCGACCTGCCGGTCGACCCCCTCCTTTTATTGTATAATATTTCATTTTACTCTATATTATAAATTTTATCTTTATCTTTTATTCCCCTTTATTTTGCCCCCCTTCTTATGTTTGTTGTGTTTTGTCCATTGTATTTATTTACTTATTATTATTTATTTATTTAATGACTTTTATTTTATCTATACACCTTTTCATTTACTGATTTTATCTTTTATTTTATCATATTTTTAAGTTTTCTGCGGGTTGACAGGGGGGCGGGACGGGGGGAGGGGACAGACGCGAGCCGGAACTCGCCTCTGTCCCCTCCTTGTCGCGTGCGGAAAAAAATACAATGCAGCGTGTACGAGTATTTGCACATGTATAAAAATCGGATGGCGCGGTAACAAAAATTCTAAATTATACAGCACAGGTTGCAGCAATGCATGCGCATAAGTTAAATTACCTGCATACCTCCGTTTCCTCAAACTGTGTGTTCATAACTGGCATTGGGAGGATCGCAGTGCCACCACTGCGAGGAGGCCCAGGACTCTGCGCGGCATACGCTGGAAGAATGTCCAGCGTGGTCGGCACCGCGCAGAGACCTAAGGGGCGTTATTGGGATGGACCTCCCGTTGCCGGTCGTGGTCGACCACATGATCGGCAGCGAGAGGTCAAGAGCAGCGATTGCCTCCTTCTGTGAGATTGTGATAACGCAGAAGGAGGCAGCGGAGAGGGAGAGGGAAGCCGACCCGCTCTCCGCCAGAAGGCTAGCATCGGCGGGGCAACCCCGACGAGGCCGACGGCCCCCGTAAGGGGCCGCAGGCGTAATGGCGGCGGTGGTACTACTTAGTACTTCCACCGCCGCCAAGGGGGGCTGGCCGTTAAGGCGCCCCCGAGGTGGACAGGTCGCGGGGGGCGAGGTGGAGCAATAATCCTCTTCCCCCCCTCTCTACAAAGATGCGACCTGCCGGTCGACCCCCCTCCTTTTATTGTATAATATTTCATTTTACTCTATATTATAAATTCTATCTTTATCTTTTATTCCCCTTTATTTTGCCCCCCTTCTTATGTTTGTTGTGTTTTGTCCATTGTATTTATTTACTTATTATTATTTATTTATTTAATGACTTTTATTTTATCTATACACCTTTTCATTTACTGATTTTATCTTTTATTTTATCATATTTTTAAGTTTTATGCGGGTTGACAGGGGGGCGGGACGGGGGGAGGGGACAGACGCGAGCCGGAACTCGCCTCTGTCCCTTCCCTGTCGCGTGCGGAAAAAATACAATGCAGCGTGTACGAGTATTTGCACATGTATAAAAATCGGATGGCGCAGTAACAAAAATTCTAAATTATACAGCACAAGTTGCAGCAATGCATGCGCATAAGTTAAATTACCTGCATACCTCCGTTTCCTCAAACTGTGTGTTCATAACTGGCATTGGGAGGATCGCAGTGCCACCACTGCGAGGAGGCCCAGGACTCTGCGCGGCATACGCTGGAAGAATGTCCAGCGTGGTCGGCACCGCGCAGAGACCTAAGGGGCGTTATTGGGATGGACCTCCCGTTGCCGGTCGTGGTCGACCACATGATCGGCAGCGAGAGGTCAAGAGCAGCGATTGCCTCCTTCTGTGAGATTGTGATAACGCAGAAGGAGGCAGCGGAGAGGGAGAGGGAAGCCGACCCGCTCTCCGCCAGAAGGCTAGCATCGGCGGGGCAACCCCGACGAGGCCGACGGCCCCCGTAAGGGGCCGCAGGCGTAATGGCGGCGGTGGTACTACTTAGTACTTCCACCGCCGCCAAGGGGGGCTGGCCGTTAAGGCGCCCCCGAGGTGGACAGGTCGCGGGGGGCGAGGTGGAGCAATAATCCCCTTCCCCCCCTCTCTACAAAGATGCGACCTGCCGGTCGACCCCCCTCCTTTTATTGTATAATATTTCATTTTACTCTATATTATAAATTCTATCTTTATCTTTTATTCCCCTTTATTTTGCCCCCCTTCTTATGTTTGTTGTGTTTTGTCCATTGTATTTATTTACTTATTATTATTAATTTATTTAATGACTTTTATTTTATCTATACACCTTTTCATTTACTGATTTTATCTTTTATTTTATCATATTTTTAAGTTTTCTGCGGGTTGACAGGGGGGCGGGACGGGGGGAGGGGACAGACGCGAGCCGGAACTCGCCTCTGTCCCCTCCTTGTCGCGTGCGGAAAAAAATACAATGCAGCGTGTACGAGTATTTGCACATGTATAAAAATCGGATGGCGCGGTAACAAAAATTCTAAATTATACAGCACGGGTTGCAGCAATGCATGCGCATAAGTTAAATTACCTGCATACCTCCGTTTCCTCAAACTGTGTGTTCATAACTGGCATTGGGAGGATCGCAGTGCCACCACTGCGAGGAGGCCCAGGACTCTGCGCGGCATACGCTGGAAGAATGTCCAGCGTGGTCGGCACCGCGCAGAGACCTAAGGGGCGTTATTGGGATGGACCTCCCGTTGCCGGTCGTGGTCGACCACATGATCGGCAGCGAGAGGTCAAGAGCAGCGATTGCCTCCTTCTGTGAGATTGTGATAACGCAGAAGGTTGCAGCGGAGAGGGAGAGGGAAGCCGACCCGCTCTCCGCCAGAAGGCTAGCATCGGCGGGGCAACCCCGACGAGGCCGACGGCCCCCGTAAGGGGCCGCAGACGTAATGGCGGCGGTGGTACTACTTAGTACTTCCACCGCCGCCAAGGGGGGCTGGCCGTTAAGGCGCCCCCGAGGTGGACAGGTCGCGGGGGGCGAGGTGGAGCAATAATCCCCTTCCCCCCCTCTCTACAAAGATGCGACCTGCCGGTCGACCCCCCTCCTTTTATTGTATAATATTTCATTTTACTCTATATTATAAATTCTATCTTTATCTTTTATTCCCCTTTATTTTGCCCCCCTTCTTATGTTTGTTGTGTTTTGTCCATTGTATTTATTTACTTATTATTATTTATTTATTTAATGACTTTTATTTTATCTATACACCTTTTCATTTACTGATTTTATCTTTTATTTTATCATATTTTTAAGTTTTCTGCGGGTTGACAGGGGGGCGGGACGGGGGGAGGGGACAGACGCGAGCCGGAACTCGCCTCTGTCCCCTCCTTGTCGCGTGCGGAAAAAAATACAATGCAGCGTGTACGAGTATTTGCACATGTATAAAAATCGGATGGCGCAGTAACAAAAATTCTAAATTATACAGCACAAGTTGCAGCAATGCATGCGCATAAGTTAAATTACCTGCATACCTCCGTTTCCTCAAACTGTGTGTTCATAACTGGCATTGGGAGGATCGCAGTGCCACCACTGCGAGGAGGCCCAGGACTCTGCGCGGCATACGCTGGAAGAATGTCCAGCCTGGTCGGCACCGCGTAGAGACCTAAGGGGAGTTATTGGGATGGACCTCCCGTTGCCGGTCGTGGTCGACCACATGATCGGCAGCGAGAGGTCAAGAGCAGCGATTGCCTCCTTCTGTGAGATTGTGATAACGCAGAAGAAGGCAGCGGAGAGGGAGAGGGAAGCCGACCCGCTCTCCGCCAGAAGGCTAGCATCGGCGGGGCAACCCCGACGAGGTCGACGGCCCCCGTAAGGGGCCGCAGGCGTAATGGCGGCGGTGGTACTACTTAGTACTTCCACCGCCGCCAAGGGGGGCTGGCCGTTAAGGCGCCCCCGAGGTGGACAGGTCGCGGGGGGCGAGGTGGAGCAATAATCCCCTTCCCCCCCTCTCTACAAAGATGCGACCTGCCGGTCGACCCCCCTCCTTTTATTGTATAATATTTCATTTTACTCTATATTATAAATTCTATCTTTATCTTTTATTCCCCTTTATTTTGCCCCCCTTCTTATGTTTGTTGTGTTTTGTCCATTGTATTTATTTACTTATTATTATTTATTTATTTAATGACTTTTATTTTATCTATACACCTTTTCATTTACTGATTTTATCTTTTATTTTATCATATTTTTAAGTTTTCTGCGGGTTGACAGGGGGGCGGGACGGGGGGAGGGGACAGACGCGAGCCGGAACTCGCCTCTGTCCCCTCCTTGTCGCGTGCGGAAAAAAATACAATGCAGCGTGTACGAGTATTTGCACATGTATAAAAATCGGATGGCGCGGTAACAAAAATTCTAAATTATACAGCACAGGTTGCAGCAATGCATGCGCATAAGTTAAATTACCTGCATACCTCCGTTTCCTCAAACTGTGTGTTCATAACTGGCATTGGGAGGATCGCAGTGCCACCACTGCGAGGAGGCCCAGGACTCTGCGCGGCATACGCTGGAAGAATGTCCAGCGTGGTCGGCACCGCGCAGAGACCTAATGGGCGTTATTGGGATGGACCTCCCGTTGCCGGTCGTGGTCGACCACATGATCGGCAGCGAGAGGTCAAGAGCAGCGATTGCCTCCTTCTGTGAGATTGTGATAACGCAGAAGGAGGCAGCGGAGAGGGAGAGGGAAGCCGACCCGCTCTCCGCCAGAAGGCTAGCATCGGCGGGGCAACCCCGACGAGGCCGACGGCCCCCGTAAGGGGCCGCAGGCGTAATGGCGGAGGTGGTACTACTTAGTACTTCCACCGCCGCCAAGGGGGGCTGGCCGTTAAGGCGCCCCCGAGGTGGACAGGTCGCGGGGGGCGAGGTGGAGCAATAATCCTCTTCCCCCCCTCTCTACAAAGATGCGACCTGCCGGTCGACCCCCCTCCTTTTATTGTATAATATTTCATTTTACTCTATATTATAAATTCTATCTTTATCTTTTATTCCCCTTTATTTTGCCCCCCTTCTTATGTTTGTTGTGTTTTGTCCATTGTATTTATTTACTTATTATTATTTATTTATTTAATGACTTTTATTTTATCTATACACCTTTTCATTTACTGATTTTATCTTTTATTTTATCATATTTTTAAGTTTTCTGCGGGTTGACAGGGGGGCGGGACGGGGGGAGGGGACAGACGCGAGCCGGAACTCGCCTCTGTCCCCTCCTTGTCGCGTGCGGAAAAAAATACAATGCAGCGTGTACGAGTATTTGCACATGTATAAAAATCGGATGGCGCGGTAACAAAAATTCTAAATTATACAGCACAGGTTGCAGCAATGCATGCGCATAAGTTAAATTACCTGCATACCTCCGTTTCCTCAAACTGTGTGTTCATAACTGGCATTGGGAGGATCGAAGTGCCACCACTGCGAGGAGGCCCAGGACTCTGCGCGGCATACGCTGGAAGAATGTCCAGCCTGGTCGGCACCGCGTAGAGACCTAAGGGGAGTTATTGGGATGGACCTCCCGTTGCCGGTCGTGGTCGACCACATGATCGGCAGCGAGAGGTCAAGAGCAGCGATTGCCTCCTTCTGTGAGATTGTGATAACGCAGAAGGAGGCAGCGGAGAGGGAGAGGGAAGCCGACCCGCTCTCCGCCAGAAGGCTAGCATCGGCGGGGCAACCCCGACGAGGCCGACGGCCCCCGTAAGGGGCCGCAGGCGTAATGGCGGCGGTGGTACTACTTAGTACTTCCTCCGCCGCCAAGGGGGGCTGGCCGTTAAGGCGCCCCCGAGGTGGACAGGTCGCGGGGGGCGAGGTGGAGCAATAATCCCCTTACCCCCCTCTCTACAAAGATGCGACCTGCGGGTCGACCCCCCTCCTTTTATTGTATAATATTTCATTTTACTCTATATTATAAATTTTATCTTTATCTTTTATTCCCCTTTATTTTGCCCCCCTTCTTATGTTTGTTGTGTTTTGTCCATTGTATTTATTTACTTATTATTATTTATTTATTTAATGACTTTTATTTTATCTATACACCTTTTCATTTACTGATTTTATCTTTTATTTTATCATATTTTTAAGTTTTCTGCGGGTTGACAGGGGGGCGGGACGGGGGGAGGGGACATACGCGAGCCGGAACTCGCCTCTGTCCCTTCCTTGTCGCGTGCGGAAAAAAATACAATGCAGCGTGTACGAGTATTTGCACATGTATGAAAATCGGATGGCGCAGTAACAAAAATTCTAAATTATACAGCACAAATTGCAGCAATGCATGCGCATAAGTTAAATTACCTGCATACCTCCGTTTCCTCAAACTGTGTGTTCATAACTGGCATTGGGAGGATCGCAGTGCCACCACTGCGAGGAGGCCCAGGACTCTGCGCGGCATACGCTGGAAGAATGTCCAGCGTGGTCGGCACCGCTTAGAGACCTAAGGGGCGTTATTGGGATGGACCTCCCGTTGCCGGTCGTGGTCGACCACATGATCGGCAGCGAGAGGTCAAGAGCAGCGATTGCCTCCTTCTGTGAGATTGTGATAACGCAGAAGGAGGCAGCGGAGAGGGAGAGGGAAGCCGACCCGCTCTCCGCCAGAAGGCTAGCATCGGCGGGGCAACCCCGACGAGGCCGACGGCCCCCGTAAGGGGCCGCAGGCGTAATGGCGGCGGTGGTACTACTTAGTACTTCCTCCGCCGCCAAGGGGGGCTGGCCGTTAAGGCGCCCCCGAGGTGGACAGGTCGCGGGGGGCGAGGTGGAGCAATAATCCCCTTACCCCCCTCTCTACAAAGATGCGACCTGCGGGTCGACCCCCCTCCTTTTATTGTATAATATTTCATTTTACTCTATATTATAAATTTTATCTTTATCTTTTATTCCCCTTTATTTTGCCCCCCTTCTTATGTTTGTTGTGTTTTGTCCATTGTATTTATTTACTTATTATTATTTATTTATTTAATGACTTTTATTTTATCTATACACCTTTTCATTTACTGATTTTATCTTTTATTTTATCATATTTTTAAGTTTTCTGCGGGTTGACAGGGGGGCGGGACGGGGGGAGGGGACATACGCGAGCCGGAACTCGCCTCTGTCCCTTCCTTGTCGCGTGCGGAAAAAAATACAATGCAGCGTGTACGAGTATTTGCACATGTATGAAAATCGGATGGCGCAGTAACAAAAATTCTAAATTATACAGCACAAATTGCAGCAATGCATGCGCATAAGTTAAATTACCTGCATACCTCCGTTTCCTCAAACTGTGTGTTCATAACTGGCATTGGGAGGATCGCAGTGCCACCACTGCGAGGAGGCCCAGGACTCTGCGCGGCATACGCTGGAAGAATGTCCAGCGTGGAAGGCACCGCTTAGAGACCTAAGGGGCGTTATTGGGATGGACCTCCCGTTGCCGGTCGTGGTCGACCACATGATCGGCAGCGAGAGGTCAAGAGCAGCGATTGCCTCCTTCTGTGAGATTGTGATAACGCAGAAGGAGGCAGCGGAGAGGGAGAGGGAAGCTGACCCGCTCTCCGCCAGAAGGCTAGCATCGGCGGGGCAATCCCGACGAGGTCGACGGCCCCCGTAAGGGGCCGCAGGCGTAATGGCGGCGGTGGTACTACTTAGTACTTCCACCGCCGCCAAGGGGGGCTGGCCGTTAAGGCGCCCCCGAGGTGGACAGGTCGCGGGGGGCGAGGTGGAGCAATAATCCCCTTCCCCCCCTCTCTACAAAGATGCGACCTGCCGGTCGACTCCCCTCCTTTTATTGTATAATATTTCATTTTACTCTATATTAAAAATTTTATCTTTATCTTTTATTCCCCTTTATTTTGCCCCCCTTCTTATGTTTGTTGTGTTTTGTCCATTGTATTTATTGACTTTTATTTTATCTATTTTATCTATACACCTTTTCAATTATTGATTTTATTTTTTATTTTATCATATTTTTAAGTTTTATGCGGGTTGACCAGGGGGTGGGACGGGGGGAGGGGACAGACGCGAGCCGGAACTCGCCTCTGTCCCCTCCTTGTCGCGTGCGGAAAAAAATACAATGCAGCGTGTACGAGTATTTGCACGTGTATAAAAATCGGATGGCGCGGTAACAAAAATTCTAAATTATACAGCACAGGTTGCAGCAATGCATGCGCATAAGTTAAATTACCTGCATACCTCCGTTTCCTCAAACTGTGTGTTCATAACTGGCATTGGGAGGATCGCAGTGCCACCACTGCGAGGAGGCCCAGGACTCTGCGCGGCATACGCTGGAAGAATGTCCAGCGTGGTCGGCACCGCGCAGAGACCTAAGGGGTGTTATTGGGATGGACCTCCCGTTGCCGGTCGTGGTCGACCACATGATCGGCAGCGAGAGGTCAAGAGCAGCGATTGCCTCCTTCTGTGAGATTGTGATAACGCAGAAGGAGGCAGCGGAGAGGGAGAGGGAAGCCGACCCGCTCTCCGCCAGAAGGCTAGCATCGGCGGGGCAACCCCGACGAGGCCGACGGCCCCCGTAAGGGGCCGCAGGCGTAATGGCGGCGGTGGTACTACTTAGTACTTCCACCGCCGCCAAGGGGGGCTGGCCGTTAAGGCGCCCCCGAGGTGGACAGGTCGCGGGGGGCGAGGTGGAGCAATAATCCCCTTCCCCCCCTCTCTACAAAGATGCGACCTGCCGGTCGACCCCCCCCCCTTTTATTGTATAATATTTCATTTTACTCTATATTATAAATTTTATCTTTATCTTTTATTCCCCTTTATTTTGCCACCCTTCTTATTTTTGTTGTGTTTTGTCCATTGTATTTATTTACTTATTATTATTTATTTATTTATTGACTTTTATTTTATCTATTTTATCTATACACCTTTTCATTTACTGATTTTATCTTGTATTTTATCATATTTTTAAGTTTTATGCGGGTTGACCAGGGGGTGGGACGGGGGGAGGGGACAGACGCGAGCCGGAACTCGCCTCTGTCCCTTCCTTGTCGCGTGCGGAAAAAAATACAATGCAGCGTGTACGAGTATATGCACATGTATAAAAATCGGATGGCGCGGTAACAAAAATTCTAAATTATACAGCACAAGTTGCAGCAATGCATGCGCATAAGTTAAATTACCTGCATACCTCCGTTTCCTCAAACTGTGTGTTCATAACTGGCACTAGGAGGATCGCAGTGCCACCACTGCGAGGAGGCCCAGGACTCTGCGCGGCATACGCTGGAAGAATGTCCAGCCTGGTCGGCACCGCGTAGAGACCTAAGGGGAGTTATTGGGATGGACCTGCCGTTGCCGGTCGTGGTCGACCACATGATCGGCAGCGAGAGGTCAAGAGCAGCGATTGCCTCCTTCTGCTAGATTGTGATAACGCAGAAGGAGGCAGGGGAGATGGAGAGGGAAGCCGACCCGCTCTCCGCCAGAAGGCTAGCATCGGCGGGGCAACCCCGACGAGGCCGACGGCCCCCGTAAGGGGCCGCAGGCGTAATGGCGGCGGTGGTACTACTTAGTACTTCCACCGCCGCCAAGGGGGGCGGGCCGTTAAGGCGCCCCCGAGGTGGACAGGTCGCGGGGGGCGAGGTGGAGCAATAATCCCCTTCCCCCCCTCTCTACAAAGATGCGACCTGCCGGTCGACCCCCTCCTTTTATTGTATAATATTTCATTTTACTCTATATTATAAATTTTATCTTTATCTTTTATTCCCCTTTATTTTGCCCCCCTTCTTATGTTTGTTGTGTTTTGTCCATTGTATTTATTTACTTATTATTATTTATTTATTTAATGACTTTTATTTTATCTATACACCTTTTCATTTACTGATTTTATCTTTTATTTTATCATATTTTTAAGTTTTCTGCGGGTTGACAGGGGGCCGGGACGGGGGGAGGGGACAGACGCGAGCCGGAACTCGCCTCTGTCCCCTCCTTGTCGCGTGCGGAAAAAAATACAATGCAGCGTGTACGAGTATTTGCACATGTATAAAAATCGGATGGCGCAGTAACAAAAATTCTAAATTATACAGCACAAGTTGCAGCAATGCATGCGCATAAGTTAAATTACCTGCATACCTCCGTTTCCTCAAACTGTGTGTTCATAACTGGCATTGGGAGGATCGCAGTGCCACCACTGCGAGGAGGCCCAGGACTCTGCGCGGCATACGCTGGAAGAATGTCCAGCGTGGTCGGCACCGCGCAGAGACCTAAGGGGCATTATTGGGATGGACCTCCCGTTGCCGGTCGTGGTCGACCACATGATCGGCAGCGAGAGGTCAAGAGCAGCGATTGCCTCCTTCTGTGAGATTGTGATAACGCAGAAGGAGGCAGCGGAGAGGGAGAGGGAAGCCGACCCGCTCTCCGCCAGAAGGCTAGCATCGGCGGGGCAACCCCGACGAGGCCGACGGCCCCCGTAAGGGGCCGCAGGCGTAATGGCGGCGGTGGTACTACTTAGTACTTCCTCCGCCGCCAAGGGGGGCTGGCCGTTAAGGCGCCCCCGAGGTGGACAGGTCGCGGGGGGCGAGGTGGAGCAATAATCCCCTTACCCCCCTCTCTACAAAGATGCGACCTGCGGGTCGACCCCCCTCCTTTTATTGTATAATATTTCATTTTACTCTATATTATAAATTTTATCTTTATCTTTTATTCCCCTTTATTTTGCCCCCCTTCTTATGTTTGTTGTGTTTTGTCCATTGTATTTATTTACTTATTATTATTTATTTATTTAATGACTTTTATTTTATCTATACACCTTTTCATTTACTGATTTTATCTTTTATTTTATCATATTTTTAAGTTTTCTGCGGGTTGACAGGGGGGCGGGACGGGGGGAGGGGACAGACGCGAGCCGGAACTCGCCTCTGTCCCTTCCTTGTCGCGTGCGGAAAAAAATACAATGCAGCGTGTACGAGTATTTGCACATGTATGAAAATCGGATGGCGCAGTAACAAAAATTCTAAATTATACAGCACAAATTGCAGCAATGCATGCGCATAAGTTAAATTACCTGCATACCTCCGTTTCCTCAAACTGTGTGTTCATAACTGGCATTGGGAGGATCGCAGTGCCACCACTGCGAGGAGGCCCAGGACTCTGCGCGGCATACGCTGGAAGAATGTCCAGCGTGGTCGGCACCGCTTAGAGACCTAAGGGGCGTTATTGGGATGGACCTCCCGTTGCCGGTCGTGGTCGACCACATGATCGGCAGCGAGAGGTCAAGAGCAGCGATTGCCTCCTTCTGTGAGATTGTGATAACGCAGAAGGAGGCAGCGGAGAGGGAGAGGGAAGCTGACCCGCTCTCCGCCAGAAGGCTAGCATCGGCGGGGCAATCCCGACGAGGTCGACGGCCCCCGCAAGGGGCCGCAGGCGTAATGGCGGCGGTGGTACTACTTAGTACTTCCACCGCCGCCAAGGGGGGCTGGCCGTTAAGGCGCCCCCGAGGTGGACAGGTCGCGGGGGGCGAGGTGGAGCAATAATCCCCTTCCCCCCCTCTCTACAAAGATGCGACCTGCCGGTCGACTCCCCTCCTTTTATTGTATAATATTTCATTTTACTCTATATTAAAAATTTTATCTTTATCTTTTATTCCCCTTTATTTTGCCCCCCTTCTTATGTTTGTTGTGTTTTGTCCATTGTATTTATTGACTTTTATTTTATCTATTTTATCTATACACCTTTTCAATTATTGATTTTATTTTTTATTTTATCATATTTTTAAGTTTTATGCGGGTTGACCAGGGGGTGGGACGGGGGGAGGGGACAGACGCGAGCCGGAACTCGCCTCTGTCCCCTCCTTGTCGCGTGCGGAAAAAAATACAATGCAGCGTGTACGAGTATTTGCACGTGTATAAAAATCGGATGGCGCGGTAACAAAAATTCTAAATTATACAGCACAGGTTGCAGCAATGCATGCGCATAAGTTAAATTACCTGCATACCTCCGTTTCCTCAAACTGTGTGTTCATAACTGGCATTGGGAGGATCGCAGTGCCACCACTGCGAGGAGGCCCAGGACTCTGCGCGGCATACGCTGGAAGAATGTCCAGCGTGGTCGGCACCGCGCAGAGACCTAAGGGGTGTTATTGGGATGGACCTCCCGTTGCCGGTCGTGGTCGACCACATGATCGGCAGCGAGAGGTCAAGAGCAGCGATTGCCTCCTTCTGTGAGATTGTGATAACGCAGAAGGAGGCAGCGGAGAGGGGAGGGAAGCCGACCCGCTCTCCGCCAGAAGGCTAGCATCGGCGGGGCAACCCCGACGAGGCCGACGGCCCCCGTAAGGGGCCGCAGGCGTAATGGCGGCGGTGGTACTACTTAGTACTTCCACCGCCGCCAAGGGGGGCTGGCCGTTAAGGCGCCCCCGAGGTGGACAGGTCGCGGGGGGCGAGGTGGAGCAATAATCCCCTTCCCCCCCTCTCTACAAAGATGCGACCTGCCGGTCGACCCCCCCCCTTTTATTGTATAATATTTCATTTTACTCTATATTATAAATTTTATCTTTATCTTTTATTCCCCTTTATTTTGCCACCCTTCTTATTTTTGTTGTGTTTTGTCCATTGTATTTATTTACTTATTATTATTTATTTATTTATTGACTTTTATTTTATCTATTTTATCTATACACCTTTTCATTTACTGATTTTATCTTGTATTTTATCATATTTTTAAGTTTTATGCGGGTTGACCAGGGGGTGGGACGGGGGGAGGGGACAGACGCGAGCCGGAACTCGCCTCTGTCCCTTCCTTGTCGCGTGCGGAAAAAAATACAATGCAGCGTGTACGAGTATATGCACATGTATAAAAATCGGATGGCGCGGTAACAAAAATTCTAAATTATACAGCACAAGTTGCAGCAATGCATGCGCATAAGTTAAATTACCTGCATACCTCCGTTTCCTCAAACTGTGTGTTCATAACTGGCACTAGGAGGATCGCAGTGCCACCACTGCGAGGAGGCCCAGGACTCTGCGCGGCATACGCTGGAAGAATGTCCAGCCTGGTCGGCACCGCGTAGAGACCTAAGGGGAGTTATTGGGATGGACCTGCCGTTGCCGGTCGTGGTCGACCACATGATCGGCAGCGAGAGGTCAAGAGCAGCGATTGCCTCCTTCTGCTAGATTGTGATAACGCAGAAGGAGGCAGGGGAGAGGGAGAGGGAAGCCGACCCGCTCTCCGCCAGAAGGCTAGCATCGGCGGGGCAACCCCGACGAGGCCGACGGCCCCCGTAAGGGGCCGCAGGCGTAATGGCGGCGGTGGTACTACTTAGTACTTCCACCGCCGCCAAGGGGGGCGGGCCGTTAAGGCGCCCCCGAGGTGGACAGGTCGCGGGGGGCGAGGTGGAGCAATAATCCCCTTCCCCCCCTCTCTACAAAGATGCGACCTGCCGGTCGACCCCCTCCTTTTATTGTATAATATTTCATTTTACTCTATATTATAAATTTTATCTTTATCTTTTATTCCCCTTTATTTTGCCCCCCTTCTTATGTTTGTTGTGTTTTGTCCATTGTATTTATTTACTTATTATTATTTATTTATTTAATGACTTTTATTTTATCTATACACCTTTTCATTTACTGATTTTATCTTTTATTTTATCATATTTTTAAGTTTTCTGCGGGTTGACAGGGGGCCGGGACGGGGGGAGGGGACAGACGCGAGCCGGAACTCGCCTCTGTCCCCTCCTTGTCGCGTGCGGAAAAAAATACAATGCAGCGTGTACGAGTATTTGCACATGTATAAAAATCGGATGGCGCAGTAACAAAAATTCTAAATTATACAGCACAAGTTGCAGCAATGCATGCGCATAAGTTAAATTACCTGCATACCTCCGTTTCCTCAAACTGTGTGTTCATAACTGGCATTGGGAGGATCGCAGTGCCACCACTGCGAGGAGGCCCAGGACTCTGCGCGGCATACGCTGGAAGAATGTCCAGCGTGGTCGGCACCGCGCAGAGACCTAAGGGGCATTATTGGGATGGACCTCCCGTTGCCGGTCGTGGTCGACCACATGATCGGCAGCGAGAGGTCAAGAGCAGCGATTGCCTCCTTCTGTGAGATTGTGATAACGCAGAAGGAGGCAGCGGAGAGGGAGAGGGAAGCCGACCCGCTCTCCGCCAGAAGGCTAGCATCGGCGGGGCAACCCCGACGAGGCCGACGGCCCCCGTAAGGGGCCGCAGGCGTAATGGCGGCGGTGGTACTACTTAGTACTTCCTCCGCCGCCAAGGGGGGCTGGCCGTTAAGGCGCCCCCGAGGTGGACAGGTCGCGGGGGGCGAGGTGGAGCAATAATCCCCTTACCCCCCTCTCTACAAAGATGCGACCTGCGGGTCGACCCCCCTCCTTTTATTGTATAATATTTCATTTTACTCTATATTATAAATTTTATCTTTATCTTTTATTCCCCTTTATTTTGCCCCCCTTCTTATGTTTGTTGTGTTTTGTCCATTGTATTTATTTACTTATTATTATTTATTTATTTAATGACTTTTATTTTATCTATACACCTTTTCATTTACTGATTTTATCTTTTATTTTATCATATTTTTAAGTTTTCTGCGGGTTGACAGGGGGGCGGGACGGGGGGAGGGGACAGACGCGAGCCGGAACTCGCCTCTGTCCCTTCCTTGTCGCGTGCGGAAAAAAATACAATGCAGCGTGTACGAGTATTTGCACATGTATGAAAATCGGATGGCGCAGTAACAAAAATTCTAAATTATACAGCACAAATTGCAGCAATGCATGCGCATAAGTTAAATTACCTGCATACCTCCGTTTCCTCAAACTGTGTGTTCATAACTGGCATTGGGAGGATCGCAGTGCCACCACTGCGAGGAGGCCCAGGACTCTGCGCGGCATACGCTGGAAGAATGTCCAGCGTGGTCGGCACCGCTTAGAGACCTAAGGGGCGTTATTGGGATGGACCTCCCGTTGCCGGTCGTGGTCGACCACATGATCGGCAGCGAGAGGTCAAGAGCAGCGATTGCCTCCTTCTGTGAGATTGTGATAACGCAGAAGGAGGCAGCGGAGAGGGAGAGGGAAGCTGACCCGCTCTCCGCCAGAAGGCTAGCATCGGCGGGGCAATCCCGACGAGGTCGACGGCCCCCGTAAGGGGCCGCAGGCGTAATGGCGGCGGTGGTACTACTTAGTACTTCCACCGCCGCCAAGGGGGGCTGGCCGTTAAGGCGCCCCCGAGGTGGACAGGTCGCGGGGGGCGAGGTGGAGCAATAATCCCCTTCCCCCCCTCTCTACAAAGATGCGACCTGCCGGTCGACTCCCCTCCTTTTATTGTATAATATTTCATTTTACTCTATATTAAAAATTTTATCTTTATCTTTTATTCCCCTTTATTTTGCCCCCCTTCTTATGTTTGTTGTGTTTTGTCCATTGTATTTATTGACTTTTATTTTATCTATTTTATCTATACACCTTTTCAATTATTGATTTTATTTTTTATTTTATCATATTTTTAAGTTTTATGCGGGTTGACCAGGGGGTGGGACGGGGGGAGGGGACAGACGCGAGCCGGAACTCGCCTCTGTCCCCTCCTTGTCGCGTGCGGAAAAAAATACAATGCAGCGTGTACGAGTATTTGCACGTGTATAAAAATCGGATGGCGCGGTAACAAAAATTCTAAATTATACAGCACAGGTTGCAGCAATGCATGCGCATAAGTTAAATTACCTGCATACCTCCGTTTCCTCAAACTGTGTGTTCATAACTGGCATTGGGAGGATCGCAGTGCCACCACTGCGAGGAGGCCCAGGACTCTGCGCGGCATACGCTGGAAGAATGTCCAGCGTGGTCGGCACCGCGCAGAGATCTAAGGGGTGTTATTGGGATGGACCTCCCGTTGCCGGTCGTGGTCGACCACATGATCGGCAGCGAGAGGTCAAGAGCAGCGATTGCCTCCTTCTGTGAGATTGTGATAACGCAGAAGGAGGCAGCGGAGAGGGAGAGGGAAGCCGACCCGCTCTCCGCCAGAAGGCTAGCATCGGCGGGGCAACCCCGACGAGGCCGACGGCCCCCGTAAGGGGCCGCAGGCGTAATGGCGGCGGTGGTACTACTTAGTACTTCCACCGCCGCCAAGGGGGGCTGGCCGTTAAGGCGCCCCCGAGGTGGACAGGTCGCGGGGGGCGAGGTGGAGCAATAATCCCCTTCCCCCCCTCTCTACAAAGATGCGACCTGCCGGTCGACCCCCCCCCCCTTTTATTGTATAATATTTCATTTTACTCTATATTATAAATTTTATCTTTATCTTTTATTCCCCTTTATTTTGCCACCCTTCTTATTTTTGTTGTGTTTTGTCCATTGTATTTATTTACTTATTATTATTTATTTATTTATTGACTTTTATTTTATCTATTTTATCTATACACCTTTTCATTTACTGATTTTATCTTATATTTTATCATATTTTTAAGTTTTATGCGGGTTGACCAGGGGGTGGGACGGGGGGAGGGGACAGACGCGAGCCGGAACTCGCCTCTGTCCCTTCCTTGTCGCGTGCGGAAAAAAATACAATGCAGCGTGTACGAGTATATGCACATGTATAAAAATCGGATGGCGCGGTAACAAAAATTCTAAATTATACAGCACAAGTTGCAGCAATGCATGCGCATAAGTTAAATTACCTGCATACCTCCGTTTCCTCAAACTGTGTGTTCATAACTGGCACTAGGAGGATCGCAGTGCCACCACTGCGAGGAGGCCCAGGACTCTGCGCGGCATACGCTGGAAGAATGTCCAGCCTGGTCGGCACCGCGTAGAGACCTAAGGGGAGTTATTGGGATGGACCTGCCGTTGCCGGTCGTGGTCGACCACATGATCGGCAGCGAGAGGTCAAGAGCAGCGATTGCCTCCTTCTGCTAGATTGTGATAACGCAGAAGGAGGCAGGGGAGAGGGAGAGGGAAGCCGACCCGCTCTCCGCCAGAAGGCTAGCATCGGCGGGGCAACCCCGACGAGGCCGACGGCCCCCGTAAGGGGCCGCAGGCGTAATGGCGGCGGTGGTACTACTTAGTACTTCCACCGCCGCCAAGGGGGGCGGGCCGTTAAGGCGCCCCCGAGGTGGACAGGTCGCGGGGGGCGAGGTGGAGCAATAATCCCCTTCCCCCCCCTCTCTACAAAGATGCGACCTGCCGGTCGACCCCCTCCTTTTATTGTATAATATTTCATTTTACTCTATATTATAAATTTTATCTTTATCTTTTATTCCCCTTTATTTTGCCCCCCTTCTTATGTTTGTTGTGTTTTGTCCATTGTATTTATTTACTTATTATTATTTATTTATTTAATGACTTTTATTTTATCTATACACCTTTTCATTTACTGATTTTATCTTTTATTTTATCATATTTTTAAGTTTTCTGCGGGTTGACAGGGGGCCGGGACGGGGGGAGGGGACAGACGCGAGCCGGAACTCGCCTCTGTCCCCTCCTTGTCGCGTGCGGAAAAAAATACAATGCAGCGTGTACGAGTATTTGCACATGTATAAAAATCGGATGGCGCAGTAACAAAAATTCTAAATTATACAGCACAAGTTGCAGCAATGCATGCGCATAAGTTAAATTACCTGCATACCTCCGTTTCCTCAAACTGTGTGTTCATAACTGGCATTGGGAGGATCGCAGTGCCACCACTGCGAGGAGGCCCAGGACTCTGCGCGGCATACGCTGGAAGAATGTCCAGCGTGGTCGGCACCGCGCAGAGACCTAAGGGGCATTATTGGGATGGACCTCCCGTTGCCGGTCGTGGTCGACCACATGATCGGCAGCGAGAGGTCAAGAGCAGCGATTGCCTCCTTCTGCTAGATTGTGATAACGCAGAAGGAGGCAGGGGAGAGGGAGAGGGAAGCCGACCCGCTCTCCGCCAGAAGGCTAGCATCGGCGGGGCAACCCCGACGAGGCCGACGGCCCCCGTAAGGGGCCGCAGACGTAATGGCGGCGGTGGCACTACTTAGTACTTCCACCGCCGCCAAGGGGGGCTGGCCGTTAAGGCGCCCCCGAGGTGGACACGTCGCGGGGGGCGAGGTGGCGCAATAATCCCCTCCCCCCCTCTCTACAAAGATGCGACCTGCCGGTCCACCCCCCTCCTTTCATTTTATAATATTTCATTTTACTCTATATTATAAATTTTATCTTTATCTTTTATTCCCCTTTATTTTGCCACCCTTCTTATGTTTGTTGTGTTTTGTCCATTGTATTTATTTACTTATTATTATTTATTTATTTATTGACTTTTATTTTATCTATTTTATCTATACACCTTTTCATTTACTGATTTTATCTTTTATTTTATCATATTTTTAAGTTTTATGCGGGTTGACCAGGGTGGCGGGACGGGGGGAGGGGACAGACGCGAGCCGGAACTCGCCTCTGTCCCCTCCTTGTCGCGTGCGGAAAAAAGTACAATGCTGCGTGTACGAGTATTTGCACATGTATAAAAATCGGATGGCGCGGTAACAAAAATTCTAAATTATACAGCACAGGTTGCAGCAATGCATGCGCATAAGTTAAATTACCTGCATACCTCCGTTTCCTCAAACTGTGTGTTCATAACTGGCATTGGGAGGATCGCAGTGCCACCACTGCGAGGAGGCCCAGGACTCTGCGCGGCATACGCTGGAAGAATGTCCAGCCTGGTCGGCACTGCGTAGAGACCTAAGGGGAGTTATTGGGATGGACCTCCCGTTGCCGGTCGTGGTCGACCACATGATCGGCAGCGAGAGGTCAAGAGCAGCGATTGCCTCCTTCTGTGAGATTGTGATAACGCAGAAGGAGGCAGCGGAGAGGGAGAGGGAAGCCGACCCGCTCTCCGCCAGAAGGCTAGCATCGGCGGGGCAACCCCGACGAGGCCGACGGCCCCCGTAAGGGGCCGCAGGCGTAATGGCGGCGGTGGTACTACTTAGTACTTCCACCGCCGCCAAGGGGGGCTGGCCGTTAAGGCGCCCCCGAGGTGGACAGGTCGCGGGGGGCGAGGTGGCGCAATAATCCCCTCCCCCCCTCTCTACAAAGATGCGACCTGCCGGTCCACCCCCCTCCTTTCATTTTATAATATTTCATTTTACTCTATATTATAAATTTTATCTTTATCTTTTATTCCCCTTTATTTTGCCACCCTTCTTATGTTTGTTGTGTTTTGTCCATTGTATTTATTTACTTATTATTATTTATTTATTTATTGACTTTTATTTTATCTATTTTATCTATACACCTTTTCATTTACTGATTTTATCTTTTATTTTATCATATTTTTAAGTTTTATGCGGGTTGACCAGGGTGGTGGGACGGGGGGAGGGGACAGACGCGAGCCGGAACTCGCCTCTGTCCCCTCCTTGTCGCGTGCGGAAAAAAGTACAATGCTGCGTGTACGAGTATTTGCACATGTATAAAAATCGGATGGCGCGGTAACAAAAATTCTAAATTATACAGCACAGGTTGCAGCAATGCATGCGCATAAGTTAAATTACCTGCATACCTCCGTTTCCTCAAACTGTGTGTTCATAACTGGCATTGGGAGGATCGCAGTGCCACCACTGCGAGGAGGCCCAGGACTCTGCGCGGCATACGCTGGAAGAATGTCCAGCCTGGTCGGCACTGCGTAGAGACCTAAGGGGAGTTATTGGGATGGACCTCCCGTTGCCGGTCGTGGTCGACCACATGATCGGCAGCGAGAGGTCAAGAGCAGCGATTGCCTCCTTCTGTGAGATTGTGATAACGCAGAAGGAGGCAGCGGAGAGGGAGAGGGAAGCCGACCCGCTCTCCGCCAGAAGGCTAGCATCGGCGGGGCAACCCCGACGAGGCCGACGGCCCCCGTAAGGGGCCGCAGGCGTAATGGCGGCGGTGGTACTACTTAGTACTTCCACCGCCGCCAAGGGGGGCTGGCCGTTAAGGCGCCCCCGAGGTGGACAGGTCGCGGGGGGCGAGGTGGAACAATAATCCCCTTCCCCCCCTCTCTACAAAGATGCGACCTGCCGGTCGACCTCCCTCCTTTTATTGTATAATATTTCATTTTACTCTATATTATAAATTTTATCTTTATCCTTTATTCCCCTTTATTTTGCCCCCTTCTTATGTTTGTTGTGTTTTGTCCATTGTATTTATTTACTTATTATTATTTATTTATTTAATGACTTTTATTTTATCTATACACCTTTTCATTTACTGATTTTATCTTTTATTTTATCATATTTTTAAGTTTTCTGCGGGTTGACAGGGGGGCGGGACGGGGGGAGGGGACAGACGCGAGCCGGAATTCGCCTCTGTCCCCTCCTTGTCGCGTGCGGAAAAAATACAATGCAGCGTGTACGAGTATTTGCACATGTATAAAAATCGGATGGCGCAGTAACAAAAATTCTAAATTATACAGCACAAGTTGCAGCAATGCATGCGCATAAGTTAAATTACCTGCATACCTCCGTTTCCTCAAACTGTGTGTTCATAACTGGCATTGGGAGGATCGCAGTGCCACCACTGCGAGGAGGCCCAGGACTCTGCGCGGCATACGCTGGAAGAATGTCCAGCCTGGTCGGCACCGCGTAGAGACCTAAGGGGAGTTATTGGGATGGACCTCCCGTTGCCGGTCGTGGTCGACCACATGATCGGCAGCGAGAGGTCAAGAGCAGCGATTGCCTCCTTCTGTGAGATTGTGATAACGCAGAAGGAGGCAGCGGAGAGGGAGAGGGAAGCCGACCCGCTCTCCGCCAGAAGGCTAGCATCGGCGGGGCAACCCCGACGAGGCCGACGGCCCCCGTAAGGGGCCGCAGGCGTAATGGCGGCGGTGGTACTACTTAGTACTTCCACCGCCGCCAAGGGGGGCTGGCCGTTAAGGCGCCCCCGAGGTGGACAGGTCGCGGGGGCGAGGTGGAGCAATAATCCCCTTCCCCCCCTCTCTACAAAGATGCGACCTGCCTGTCGACCCCCCTCCTTTTATTGTATAATATTTCATTTTACTCTATATTATAAATTTTATCTTTATCTTTTATTCCCCTTTATTTTGCCCCCCTTCTTATGTTTGTTGTGTTTTGTCCATTGTATTTATTTACTTATTATTATTTATTTATTTAATGACTTTTATTTTATCTATACACCTTTTCATTTACTGATTTTATCTTTTATTTTATCATATTTTTAAGTTTTCTGCGGGTTGACAGGGGGGCGGGACGGGGGGAGGGGACAGACGCGAGCCGGAACTCGCCTCTGTCCCTTCCTTGTCGCGTGCGGAAAAAAATACAATGCAGCGTGTACGAGTATTTGCACATGTATAAAAATCGGATGGCGCAGTAACAAAAATTCTAAATTATACAGCACAAGTTGCAGCAATGCATGCGCATAAGTTAAATTACCTGCATACCTCCGTTTCCTCAAACCGTGTGTTCATAACTGGCATTGGGAGGATCGCTGTGCCACCACTGCGAGGAGGCCCAGGACTCTGCGCGGCATACGCTGGAAGAATGTCCAGCGTGGTCGGCACCGCGCAGAGACCTAAGGGGCGTTATTGGGATGGACCTCCCGTTGCCGGTCGTGGTCGACCACATGATCGGCAGCGAGAGGTCAAGAGCAGCGATTGCCTCCTTCTGCTAGATTGTGATAACGCAGAAGGAGGCAGGGGAGAGGGAGAGGGAAGCCGACCCGCTCTCCGCCAGAAGGCTAGCATCGGCGGGGCAACCCCGACGAGGCCGACGGCCCCCGTAAGGGGCCGCAGACGTAATGGCGGCGGTGGCACTACTTAGTACTTCCACCGCCGCCAAGGGGGGCTGGCCGTTAAGGCGCCCCCGAGGTGGACAGGTCGCGGGGGGCGAGGTGGCGCAATAATCCCCTCCCCCCCCTCTCTACAAAGATGCGACCTGCCGGTCCACCCCCCTCCTTTCATTTTATAATATTTCATTTTACTCTATATTATAAATTTTATCTTCATCTTTTATTCCCCTTTATTTTGCCACCCTTCTTATGTTTGTTGTGTTTTGTCCATTGTATTTATTTACTTATTATTATTTATTTATTTATTGACTTTTATTTTATCTATTTTATCTATACACCTTTTCATTTACTGATTTTATCTTGTATTTTATCATATTTTTAAGTTTTATGCGGGTTGACCAGGGGGTGGGACGGGGGGAGGGGACAGACGCGAGCCGGAACTCGCCTCTGTCCCTTCCTTGTCGCGTGCGGAAAAAAATACAATGCAGCGTGTACGAGTATATGCACATGTATAAAAATCGGATGGCGCGGTAACAAAAATTCTAAATTATACAGCACAAGTTGCAGCAATGCATGCGCATAAGTTAAATTACCTGCATACCTCCGTTTCCTCAAACTGTGTGTTCATAACTGGCACTAGGAGGATCGCAGTGCCACCACTGCGAGGAGGCCCAGGACTCTGCGCGGCATACGCTGGAAGAATGTCCAGCCTGGTCGGCACCGCGTAGAGACCTAAGGGGAGTTATTGGGATGGACCTGCCGTTGCCGGTCGTGGTCGACCACATGATCGGCAGCGAGAGGTCAAGAGCAGCGATTGCCTCCTTCTGCTAGATTGTGATAACGCAGAAGGAGGCAGGGGAGAGGGAGAGGGAAGCCGACCCGCTCTCCGCCAGAAGGCTAGCATCGGCGGGGCAACCCCGACGAGGCCGACGGCCCCCGTAAGGGGCCGCAGGCGTAATGGCGGCGGTGGTACTACTTAGTACTTCCACCGCCGCCAAGGGGGGCGGGCCGTTAAGGCGCCCCCGAGGTGGACAGGTCGCGGGGGGCGAGGTGGAGCAATAATCCCCTTCCCCCCCTCTCTACAAAGATGCGACCTGCCGGTCGACCCCCTCCTTTTATTGTATAATATTTCATTTTACTCTATATTATAAATTTTATCTTTATCTTTTATTCCCCTTTATTTTGCCCCCCTTCTTATGTTTGTTGTGTTTTGTCCATTGTATTTATTTACTTATTATTATTTATTTATTTAATGACTTTTATTTTATCTATACACCTTTTCATTTACTGATTTTATCTTTTATTTTATCATATTTTTAAGTTTTCTGCGGGTTGACAGGGGGCCGGGACGGGGGGAGGGGACAGACGCGAGCCGGAACTCGCCTCTGTCCCCTCCTTGTCGCGTGCGGAAAAAAATACAATGCAGCGTGTACGAGTATTTGCACATGTATAAAAATCGGATGGCGCAGTAACAAAAATTCTAAATTATACAGCACAAGTTGCAGCAATGCATGCGCATAAGTTAAATTACCTGCATACCTCCGTTTCCTCAAACTGTGTGTTCATAACTGGCATTGGGAGGATCGCAGTGCCACCACTGCGAGGAGGCCCAGGACTCTGCGCGGCATACGCTGGAAGAATGTCCAGCGTGGTCGGCACCGCGCAGAGACCTAAGGGGCATTATTGGGATGGACCTCCCGTTGCCGGTCGTGGTCGACCACATGATCGGCAGCGAGAGGTCAAGAGCAGCGATTGCCTCCTTCTGCTAGATTGTGATAACGCAGAAGGAGGCAGGGGAGAGGGAGAGGGAAGCCGACCCGCTCTCCGCCAGAAGGCTAGCATCGGCGGGGCAACCCCGACGAGGCCGACGGCCCCCGTAAGGGGCCGCAGACGTAATGGCGGCGGTGGCACTACTTAGTACTTCCACCGCCGCCAAGGGGGGCTGGCCGTTAAGGCGCCCCCGAGGTGGACAGGTCGCGGGGGGCGAGGTGGCGCAATAATCCCCTCCCCCCCCTCTCTACAAAGATGCGACCTGCCGGTCCACCCCCCTCCTTTCATTTTATAATATTTCATTTTACTCTATATTATAAATTTTATCTTTATCTTTTATTCCCCTTTATTTTGCCACCCTTCTTATGTTTGTTGTGTTTTGTCCATTGTATTTATTTACTTATTATTATTTATTTATTTATTGACTTTTATTTTATCTATTTTATCTATACACCTTTTCATTTACTGATTTTATCTTTTATTTTATCATATTTTTAAGTTTTATGCGGGTTGACCAGGGTGGTGGGACGGGGGGAGGGGACAGACGCGAGCCGGAACTCGCCTCTGTCCCCTCCTTGTCGCGTGCGGAAAAAAGTACAATGCTGCGTGTACGAGTATTTGCACATGTATAAAAATCGGATGGCGCGGTAACAAAAATTCTAAATTATACAGCACAGGTTGCAGCAATGCATGCGCATAAGTTAAATTACCTGCATACCTCCGTTTCCTCAAACTGTGTGTTCATAACTGGCATTGGGAGGATCGCAGTGCCACCACTGCGAGGAGGCCCAGGACTCTGCGCGGCATACGCTGGAAGAATGTCCAGCCTGGTCGGCACTGCGTAGAGACCTAAGGGGAGTTATTGGGATGGACCTCCCGTTGCCGGTCGTGGTCGACCACATGATCGGCAGCGAGAGGTCAAGAGCAGCGATTGCCTCCTTCTGTGAGATTGTGATAACGCAGAAGGAGGCAGCGGAGAGGGAGAGGGAAGCCGACCCGCTCTCCGCCAGAAGGCTAGCATCGGCGGGGCAACCCCGACGAGGCCGACGGCCCCCGTAAGGGGCCGCAGGCGTAATGGCGGCGGTGGTACTACTTAGTACTTCCACCGCCGCCAAGGGGGGCTGGCCGTTAAGGCGCCCCCGAGGTGGACAGGTCGCGGGGGGCGAGGTGGCGCAATAATCCCCTCCCCCCCTCTCTACAAAGATGCGACCTGCCGGTCCACCCCCCTCCTTTCATTTTATAATATTTCATTTTACTCTATATTATAAATTTTATCTTTATCTTTTATTCCCCTTTATTTTGCCACCCTTCTTATGTTTGTTGTGTTTTGTCCATTGTATTTATTTACTTATTATTATTTATTTATTTATTGACTTTTATTTTATCTATTTTATCTATACACCTTTTCATTTACTGATTTTATCTTTTATTTTATCATATTTTTAAGTTTTATGCGGGTTGACCAGGGTGGTGGGACGGGGGGAGGGGACAGACGCGAGCCGGAACTCGCCTCTGTCCCCTCCTTGTCGCGTGCGGAAAAAAGTACAATGCTGCGTGTACGAGTATTTGCACATGTATAAAAATCGGATGGCGCGGTAACAAAAATTCTAAATTATACAGCACAGGTTGCAGCAATGCATGCGCATAAGTTAAATTACCTGCATACCTCCGTTTCCTCAAACTGTGTGTTCATAACTGGCATTGGGAGGATCGCAGTGCCACCACTGCGAGGAGGCCCAGGACTCTGCGCGGCATACGCTGGAAGAATGTCCAGCCTGGTCGGCACTGCGTAGAGACCTAAGGGGAGTTATTGGGATGGACCTCCCGTTGCCGGTCGTGGTCGACCACATGATCGGCAGCGAGAGGTCAAGAGCAGCGATTGCCTCCTTCTGTGAGATTGTGATAACGCAGAAGGAGGCAGCGGAGAGGGAGAGGGAAGCCGACCCGCTCTCCGCCAGAAGGCTAGCATCGGCGGGGCAACCCCGACGAGGCCGACGGCCCCCGTAAGGGGCCGCAGGCGTAATGGCGGCGGTGGTACTACTTAGTACTTCCACCGCCGCCAAGGGGGGCTGGCCGTTAAGGCGCCCCCGAGGTGGACAGGTCGCGGGGGGCGAGGTGGAGCAATAATCCCCTTCCCCCCCTCTCTACAAAGATGCGACCTGCGGGTCGACCCCCCTCCTTTTATTGTATAATATTTCATTTTACTCTATATTATAAATTTTATCTTTATCTTTTATTCCCCTTTATTTTGCCCCCCTTCTTATGTTTGTTGTGTTTTGTCCATTGTATTTATTTACTTATTATTATTTATTTATTTAATGACTTTTATTTTATCTATACACCTTTTCATTTACTGATTTTATCTTTTATTTTATCATATTTTTAAGTTTTCTGCGGGTTGACAGGGGGGCGGGACGGGGGGAGGGGACAGACGCGAGCCGGAACTCGCCTCTGTCCCTTCCTTGTCGCGTGCGGAAAAAAATACAATGCAGCGTGTACGAGTATTTGCACATGTATGAAAATCGGATGGCGCAGTAACAAAAATTCTAAATTATACAGCACAAATTGCAGCAATGCATGCGCATAAGTTAAATTACCTGCATACCTCCGTTTCCTCAAACTGTGTGTTCATAACTGGCATTGGGAGGATCGCAGTGCCACCACTGCGAGGAGGCCCAGGACTCTGCGCGGCATACGCTGGAAGAATGTCCAGCGTGGTCGGCACCGCTTAGAGACCTAAGGGGCGTTATTGGGATGGACCTCCCGTTGCCGGTCGTGGTCGACCACATGATCGGCAGCGAGAGGTCAAGAGCAGCGATTGCCTCCTTCTGTGAGATTGTGATAACGCAGAAGGAGGCAGCGGAGAGGGAGAGGGAAGCTGACCCGCTCTCCGCCAGAAGGCTAGCATCGGCGGGGCAATCCCGACGAGGTCGACGGCCCCCGTAAGGGGCCGCAGGCGTAATGGCGGCGGTGGTACTACTTAGTACTTCCACCGCCGCCAAGGGGGGCTGGCCGTTAAGGCGCCCCCGAGGTGGACAGGTCGCGGGGGGCGAGGTGGAGCAATAATCCCCTTCCCCCCCTCTCTACAAAGATGCGACCTGCCGGTCGACTCCCCTCCTTTTATTGTATAATATTTCATTTTACTCTATATTAAAAATTTTATCTTTATCTTTTATTCCCCTTTATTTTGCCCCCCTTCTTATGTTTGTTGTGTTTTGTCCATTGTATTTATTGACTTTTATTTTATCTATTTTATCTATACACCTTTTCAATTATTGATTTTATTTTTTATTTTATCATATTTTTAAGTTTTATGCGGGTTGACCAGGGGGTGGGACGGGGGGAGGGGACAGACGCGAGCCGGAACTCGCCTCTGTCCCCTCCTTGTCGCGTGCGGAAAAAAATACAATGCAGCGTGTACGAGTATTTGCACGTGTATAAAAATCGGATGGCGCGGTAACAAAAATTCTAAATTATACAGCACAGGTTGCAGCAATGCATGCGCATAAGTTAAATTACCTGCATACCTCCGTTTCCTCAAACTGTGTGTTCATAACTGGCATTGGGAGGATCGCAGTGCCACCACTGCGAGGAGGCCCAGGACTCTGCGCGGCATACGCTGGAAGAATGTCCAGCGTGGTCGGCACCGCGCAGAGACCTAAGGGGTGTTATTGGGATGGACCTCCCGTTGCCGGTCGTGGTCGACCACATGATCGGCAGCGAGAGGTCAAGAGCAGCGATTGCCTCCTTCTGTGAGATTGTGATAACGCAGAAGGAGGCAGCGGAGAGGGAGAGGGAAGCCGACCCGCTCTCCGCCAGAAGGCTAGCATCGGCGGGGCAACCCCGACGAGGCCGACGGCCCCCGTAAGGGGCCGCAGGCGTAATGGCGGCGGTGGTACTACTTAGTACTTCCACCGCCGCCAAGGGGGGCTGGCCGTTAAGGCGCCCCCGAGGTGGACAGGTCGCGGGGGGCGAGGTGGAGCAATAATCCCCTTCCCCCCCTCTCTACAAAGATGCGACCTGCCGGTCGACCCCCCCCCCTTTTATTGTATAATATTTCATTTTACTCTATATTATAAATTTTATCTTTATCTTTTATTCCCCTTTATTTTGCCACCCTTCTTATTTTTGTTGTGTTTTGTCCATTGTATTTATTTACTTATTATTATTTATTTATTTATTGACTTTTATTTTATCTATTTTATCTATACACCTTTTCATTTACTGATTTTATCTTGTATTTTATCATATTTTTAAGTTTTATGCGGGTTGACCAGGGGGTGGGACGGGGGGAGGGGACAGACGCGAGCCGGAACTCGCCTCTGTCCCTTCCTTGTCGCGTGCGGAAAAAAATACAATGCAGCGTGTACGAGTATATGCACATGTATAAAAATCGGATGGCGCGGTAACAAAAATTCTAAATTATACAGCACAAGTTGCAGCAATGCATGCGCATAAGTTAAATTACCTGCATACCTCCGTTTCCTCAAACTGTGTGTTCATAACTGGCACTAGGAGGATCGCAGTGCCACCACTGCGAGGAGGCCCAGGACTCTGCGCGGCATACGCTGGAAGAATGTCCAGCCTGGTCGGCACCGCGTAGAGACCTAAGGGGAGTTATTGGGATGGACCTGCCGTTGCCGGTCGTGGTCGACCACATGATCGGCAGCGAGAGGTCAAGAGCAGCGATTGCCTCCTTCTGCTAGATTGTGATAACGCAGAAGGAGGCAGGGGAGAGGGAGAGGGAAGCCGACCCGCTCTCCGCCAGAAGGCTAGCATCGGCGGGGCAACCCCGACGAGGCCGACGGCCCCCGTAAGGGGCCGCAGGCGTAATGGCGGCGGTGGTACTACTTAGTACTTCCACCGCCGCCAAGGGGGGCGGGCCGTTAAGGCGCCCCCGAGGTGGACAGGTCGCGGGGGGCGAGGTGGAGCAATAATCCCCTTCCCCCCCTCTCTACAAAGATGCGACCTGCCGGTCGACCCCCTCCTTTTATTGTATAATATTTCATTTTACTCTATATTATAAATTTTATCTTTATCTTTTATTCCCCTTTATTTTGCCCCCCTTCTTATGTTTGTTGTGTTTTGTCCATTGTATTTATTTACTTATTATTATTTATTTATTTAATGACTTTTATTTTATCTATACACCTTTTCATTTACTGATTTTATCTTTTATTTTATCATATTTTTAAGTTTTCTGCGGGTTGACAGGGGGCCGGGACGGGGGGAGGGGACAGACGCGAGCCGGAACTCGCCTCTGTCCCCTCCTTGTCGCGTGCGGAAAAAAATACAATGCAGCGTGTACGAGTATTTGCACATGTATAAAAATCGGATGGCGCAGTAACAAAAATTCTAAATTATACAGCACAAGTTGCAGCAATGCATGCGCATAAGTTAAATTACCTGCATACCTCCGTTTCCTCAAACTGTGTGTTCATAACTGGCATTGGGAGGATCGCAGTGCCACCACTGCGAGGAGGCCCAGGACTCTGCGCGGCATACGCTGGAAGAATGTCCAGCGTGGTCGGCACCGCGCAGAGACCTAAGGGGCATTATTGGGATGGACCTCCCGTTGCCGGTCGTGGTCGACCACATGATCGGCAGCGAGAGGTCAAGAGCAGCGATTGCCTCCTTCTGTGAGATTGTGATAACGCAGAAGGAGGCAGCGGAGAGGGAGAGGGAAGCCGACCCGCTCTCCGCCAGAAGGCTAGCATCGGCGGGGCAACCCCGACGAGGCCGACGGCCCCCGTAAGGGGCCGCAGGCGTAATGGCGGCGGTGGTACTACTTAGTACTTCCTCCGCCGCCAAGGGGGGCTGGCCGTTAAGGCGCCCCCGAGGTGGACAGGTCGCGGGGGGCGAGGTGGAGCAATAATCCCCTTACCCCCCTCTCTACAAAGATGCGACCTGCGGGTCGACCCCCCTCCTTTTATTGTATAATATTTCATTTTACTCTATATTATAAATTTTATCTTTATCTTTTATTCCCCTTTATTTTGCCCCCCTTCTTATGTTTGTTGTGTTTTGTCCATTGTATTTATTTACTTATTATTATTTATTTATTTAATGACTTTTATTTTATCTATACACCTTTTCATTTACTGATTTTATCTTTTATTTTATCATATTTTTAAGTTTTCTGCGGGTTGACAGGGGGGCGGGACGGGGGGAGGGGACAGACGCGAGCCGGAACTCGCCTCTGTCCCTTCCTTGTCGCGTGCGGAAAAAAATACAATGCAGCGTGTACGAGTATTTGCACATGTATGAAAATCGGATGGCGCAGTAACAAAAATTCTAAATTATACAGCACAAATTGCAGCAATGCATGCGCATAAGTTAAATTACCTGCATACCTCCGTTTCCTCAAACTGTGTGTTCATAACTGGCATTGGGAGGATCGCAGTGCCACCACTGCGAGGAGGCCCAGGACTCTGCGCGGCATACGCTGGAAGAATGTCCAGCGTGGTCGGCACCGCTTAGAGACCTAAGGGGCGTTATTGGGATGGACCTCCCGTTGCCGGTCGTGGTCGACCACATGATCGGCAGCGAGAGGTCAAGAGCAGCGATTGCCTCCTTCTGTGAGATTGTGATAACGCAGAAGGAGGCAGCGGAGAGGGAGAGGGAAGCTGACCCGCTCTCCGCCAGAAGGCTAGCATCGGCGGGGCAATCCCGACGAGGTCGACGGCCCCCGTAAGGGGCCGCAGGCGTAATGGCGGCGGTGGTACTACTTAGTACTTCCACCGCCGCCAAGGGGGGCTGGCCGTTAAGGCGCCCCCGAGGTGGACAGGTCGCGGGGGGCGAGGTGGAGCAATAATCCCCTTCCCCCCCTCTCTACAAAGATGCGACCTGCCGGTCGACCCCCCTCCTTTTATTGTATAATATTTCATTTTACTCTATATTAAAAATTTTATCTTTATCTTTTATTCCCCTTTATTTTGCCCCCCTTCTTATGTTTGTTGTGTTTTGTCCATTGTATTTATTGACTTTTATTTTATCTATTTTATCTATACACCTTTTCAATTATTGATTTTATTTTTTATTTTATCATATTTTTAAGTTTTATGCGGGTTGACCATGGGGTGGGACGGGGGGAGGGGACAGACGCGAGCCGGAACTCGCCTCTGTCCCCTCCTTGTCGCGTGCGGAAAAAAATACAATGCAGCGTGTACGAGTATTTGCACGTGTATAAAAATCGGATGGCGCGGTAACAAAAATTCTAAATTATACAGCACAGGTTGCAGCAATGCATGCGCATAAGTTAAATTACCTGCATACCTCCGTTTCCTCAAACTGTGTGTTCATAACTGGCATTGGGAGGATCGCAGTGCCACCACTGCGAGGAGGCCCAGGACTCTGCGCGGCATACGCTGGAAGAATGTCCAGCGTGGTCGGCACCGCGCAGAGACCTAAGGGGTGTTATTGGGATGGACCTCCCGTTGCCGGTCGTGGTCGACCACATGATCGGCAGCGAGAGGTCAAGAGCAGCGATTGCCTCCTTCTGTGAGATTGTGATAACGCAGAAGGAGGCAGCGGAGAGGGAGAGGGAAGCCGACCCGCTCTCCGCCAGAAGGCTAGCATCGGCGGGGCAACCCCGACGAGGCCGACGGCCCCCGTAAGGGGCCGCAGGCGTAATGGCGGCGGTGGTACTACTTAGTACTTCCACCGCCGCCAAGGGGGGCTGGCCGTTAAGGCGCCCCCGAGGTGGACAGGTCGCGGGGGGCGAGGTGGAGCAATAATCCCCTTCCCCCCCTCTCTACAAAGATGCGACCTGCCGGTCGACCCCCCCCCCCTTTTATTGTATAATATTTCATTTTACTCTATATTATAAATTTTATCTTTATCTTTTATTCCCCTTTATTTTGCCACCCTTCTTATTTTTGTTGTGTTTTGTCCATTGTATTTATTTACTTATTATTATTTATTTATTTATTGACTTTTATTTTATCTATTTTATCTATACACCTTTTCATTTACTGATTTTATCTTATATTTTATCATATTTTTAAGTTTTATGCGGGTTGACCAGGGGGTGGGACGGGGGGAGGGGACAGACGCGAGCCGGAACTCGCCTCTGTCCCTTCCTTGTCGCGTGCGGAAAAAAATACAATGCAGCGTGTACGAGTATATGCACATGTATAAAAATCGGATGGCGCGGTAACAAAAATTCTAAATTATACAGCACAAGTTGCAGCAATGCATGCGCATAAGTTAAATTACCTGCATACCTCCGTTTCCTCAAACTGTGTGTTCATAACTGGCACTAGGAGGATCGCAGTGCTACCACTGCGAGGAGGCCCAGGACTCTGCGCGGCATACGCTGGAAGAATGTCCAGCCTGGTCGGCACCGCGTAGAGACCTAAGGGGAGTTATTGGGATGGACCTGCCGTTGCCGGTCGTGGTCGACCACATGATCGGCAGCGAGAGGTCAAGAGCAGCGATTGCCTCCTTCTGCTAGATTGTGATAACGCAGAAGGAGGCAGGGGAGAGGGAGAGGGAAGCCGACCCGCTCTCCGCCAGAAGGCTAGCATCGGCGGGGCAACCCCGACGAGGCCGACGGCCCCCGTAAGGGGCCGCAGGCGTAATGGCGGCGGTGGTACTACTTAGTACTTCCACCGCCGCCAAGGGGGGCGGGCCGTTAAGGCGCCCCCGAGGTGGACAGGTCGCGGGGGGCGAGGTGGAGCAATAATCCCCTTCCCCCCCTCTCTACAAAGATGCGACCTGCCGGTCGACCCCCTCCTTTTATTGTATAATATTTCATTTTACTCTATATTATAAATTTTATCTTTATCTTTTATTCCCCTTTATTTTGCCACCCTTCTTATGTTTGTTGTGTTTTGTCCATTGTATTTATTTACTTATTATTATTTATTTATTTATTGACTTTTATTTTATCTATTTTATCTATACACCTTTTCATTTACTGATTTTATCTTTTATTTTATCATATTTTTAAGTTTTATGCGGGTTGACCAGGGTGGCGGGACGGGGGGAGGGGACAGACGCGAGCCGGAACTCGCCTCTGTCCCCTCCTTGTCGCGTGCGGAAAAAAGTACAATGCTGCGTGTACGAGTATTTGCACATGTATAAAAATCGGATGGCGCGGTAACAAAAATTCTAAATTATACAGCACAGGTTGCAGCAATGCATGCGCATAAGTTAAATTACCTGCATACCTCCGTTTCCTCAAACTGTGTGTTCATAACTGGCATTGGGAGGATCGCAGTGCCACCACTGCGAGGAGGCCCAGGACTCTGCGCGGCATACGCTGGAAGAATGTCCAGCCTGGTCGGCACTGCGTAGAGACCTAAGGGGAGTTATTGGGATGGACCTCCCGTTGCCGGTCGTGGTCGACCACATGATCGGCAGCGAGAGGTCAAGAGCAGCGATTGCCTCCTTCTGTGAGATTGTGATAACGCAGAAGGAGGCAGCGGAGAGGGAGAGGGAAGCCGACCCGCTCTCCGCCAGAAGGCTAGCATCGGCGGGGCAACCCCGACGAGGCCGACGGCCCCCGTAAGGGGCCGCAGGCGTAATGGCGGCGGTGGTACTACTTAGTACTTCCACCGCCGCCAAGGGGGGCTGGCCGTTAAGGCGCCCCCGAGGTGGACAGGTCGCGGGGGGCGAGGTGGCGCAATAATCCCCTCCCCCCCTCTCTACAAAGATGCGACCTGCCGGTCCACCCCCCTCCTTTCATTTTATAATATTTCATTTTACTCTATATTATAAATTTTATCTTTATCTTTTATTCCCCTTTATTTTGCCACCCTTCTTATGTTTGTTGTGTTTTGTCCATTGTATTTATTTACTTATTATTATTTATTTATTTATTGACTTTTATTTTATCTATTTTATCTATGCACCTTTTCATTTACTGATTTTATCTTTTATTTTATCATATTTTTAAGTTTTATGCGGGTTGACCAGGGTGGTGGGACGGGGGGAGGGGACAGACGCGAGCCGGAACTCGCCTCTGTCCCCTCCTTGTCGCGTGCGGAAAAAAGTACAATGCTGCGTGTACGAGTATTTGCACATGTATAAAAATCGGATGGCGCGGTAACAAAAATTCTAAATTATACAGCACAGGTTGCAGCAATGCATGCGCATAAGTTAAATTACCTGCATACCTCCGTTTCCTCAAACTGTGTGTTCATAACTGGCATTGGGAGGATCGCAGTGCCACCACTGCGAGGAGGCCCAGGACTCTGCGCGGCATACGCTGGAAGAATGTCCAGCCTGGTCGGCACTGCGTAGAGACCTAAGGGGAGTTATTGGGATGGACCTCCCGTTGCCGGTCGTGGTCGACCACATGATCGGCAGCGAGAGGTCAAGAGCAGCGATTGCCTCCTTCTGTGAGATTGTGATAACGCAGAAGGAGGCAGCGGAGAGGGAGAGGGAAGCCGACCCGCTCTCCGCCAGAAGGCTAGCATCGGCGGGGCAACCCCGACGAGGCCGACGGCCCCCGTAAGGGGCCGCAGGCGTAATGGCGGCGGTGGTACTACTTAGTACTTCCACCGCCGCCAAGGGGGGCTGGCCGTTAAGGCGCCCCCGAGGTGGACAGGTCGCGGGGGGCGAGGTGGAACAATAATCCCCTTCCCCCCCTCTCTACAAAGATGCGACCTGCCGGTCGACCTCCCTCCTTTTATTGTATAATATTTCATTTTACTCTATATTATAAATTTTATCTTTATCCTTTATTCCCCTTTATTTTGCCCCCTTCTTATGTTTGTTGTGTTTTGTCCATTGTATTTATTTACTTATTATTATTTATTTATTTAATGACTTTTATTTTATCTATACACCTTTTCATTTACTGATTTTATCTTTTATTTTATCATATTTTTAAGTTTTCTGCGGGTTGACAGGGGGGCGGGACGGGGGGAGGGGACAGACGCGAGCCGGAATTCGCCTCTGTCCCCTCCTTGTCGCGTGCGGAAAAAATACAATGCAGCGTGTACGAGTATTTGCACATGTATAAAAATCGGATGGCGCAGTAACAAAAATTCTAAATTATACAGCACAAGTTGCAGCAATGCATGCGCATAAGTTAAATTACCTGCATACCTCCGTTTCCTCAAACTGTGTGTTCATAACTGGCATTGGGAGGATCGCAGTGCCACCACTGCGAGGAGGCCCAGGACTCTGCGCGGCATACGCTGGAAGAATGTCCAGCCTGGTCGGCACCGCGTAGAGACCTAAGGGGAGTTATTGGGATGGACCTCCCGTTGCCGGTCGTGGTCGACCACATGATCGGCAGCGAGAGGTCAAGAGCAGCGATTGCCTCCTTCTGTGAGATTGTGATAACGCAGAAGGAGGCAGCGGAGAGGGAGAGGGAAGCCGACCCGCTCTCCGCCAGAAGGCTAGCATCGGCGGGGCAACCCCGACGAGGCCGACGGCCCCCGTAAGGGGCCGCAGACGTAATGGCGGCGGTGGCACTACTTAGTACTTCCACCGCCGCCAAGGGGGGCTGGCCGTTAAAGGTGAGCGCATACTAGATGGTCGCGGGAAGGCCGCGGGAAGGCCAAAGCCGCCGATGGACGCCCAAAGCCGCCGATGGACGTCCATGCGGCAAGGGAGCAGGGCTACCTGCTGTGCGTGGCAGAAAAAAAGGTCTCCGTGGGCTCCCCACCTCTTTTAGGGAAAGGGACCTTTCTTTCAGGGAGCCCTGCTCCCTGCTGTGGAGCCGTCGGCCCGCTAGAGATTTCTTCCCGCGTGGACGTCCATCGGCGGCTTTGGGCGTCCATCGGCGGCTTTGGCCTTCCCGCGGCCTTCCCGCGACCATCTAGTATGCGCTCACCTTAAGGCGCCCCCGAGGTGGACAGGTCGCGGGGGGCGAGGTGGCGCAATAATCCCCTCCCCCCCCTCTCTACAAAGATGCGACCTGCCGGTCCACCCCCCTCCTTTCATTTTATAATATTTCATTTTACTCTATATTATAAATTTTATCTTCATCTTTTATTCCCCTTTATTTTGCCACCCTTCTTATGTTTGTTGTGTTTTGTCCATTGTATTTATTTACTTATTATTATTTATTTATTTATTGACTTTTATTTTATCTATTTTATCTATACACCTTTTCATTTACTGATTTTATCTTGTATTTTATCATATTTTTAAGTTTTATGCGGGTTGACCAGGGGGTGGGACGGGGGGAGGGGACAGACGCGAGCCGGAACTCGCCTCTGTCCCTTCCTTGTCGCGTGCGGAAAAAAATACAATGCAGCGTGTACGACTATATGCACATGTATAAAAATCGGATGGCGCGGTAACAAAAATTCTAAATTATACAGCACAAGTTGCAGCAATGCATGCGCATAAGTTAAATTACCTGCATACCTCCGTTTCCTCAAACTGTGTGTTCATAACTGGCACTAGGAGGATCGCAGTGCCACCACTGCGAGGAGGCCCAGGACTCTGCGCGGCATACGCTGGAAGAATGTCCAGCCTGGTCGGCACCGCGTAGAGACCTAAGGGGAGTTATTGGGATGGACCTGCCGTTGCCGGTCGTGGTCGACCACATGATCGGCAGCGAGAGGTCAAGAGCAGCGATTGCCTCCTTCTGCTAGATTGTGATAACGCAGAAGGAGGCAGGGGAGAGGGAGAGGGAAGCCGACCCGCTCTCCGCCAGAAGGCTAGCATCGGCGGGGCAACCCCGACGAGGCCGACGGCCCCCGTAAGGGGCCGCAGGCGTAATGGCGGCGGTGGTACTACTTAGTACTTCCACCGCCGCCAAGGGGGGCGGGCCGTTAAGGCGCCCCCGAGGTGGACAGGTCGCGGGGGGCGAGGTGGAGCAATAATCCCCTTCCCCCCCTCTCTACAAAGATGCGACCTGCCGGTCGACCCCCTCCTTTTATTGTATAATATTTCATTTTACTCTATATTATAAATTTTATCTTTATCTTTTATTCCCCTTTATTTTGCCCCCCTTCTTATGTTTGTTGTGTTTTGTCCATTGTATTTATTTACTTATTATTATTTATTTATTTAATGACTTTTATTTTATCTATACACCTTTTCATTTACTGATTTTATCTTTTATTTTATCATATTTTTAAGTTTTCTGCGGGTTGACAGGGGGCCGGGACGGGGGGAGGGGACAGACGCGAGCCGGAACTCGCCTCTGTCCCCTCCTTGTCGCGTGCGGAAAAAAATACAATGCAGCGTGTACGAGTATTTGCACATGTATAAAAATCGGATGGCGCAGTAACAAAAATTCTAAATTATACAGCACAAGTTGCAGCAATGCATGCGCATAAGTTAAATTACCTGCATACCTCCGTTTCCTCAAACTGTGTGTTCATAACTGGCATTGGGAGGATCGCAGTGCCACCACTGCGAGGAGGCCCAGGACTCTGCGCGGCATACGCTGGAAGAATGTCCAGCGTGGTCGGCACCGCGCAGAGACCTAAGGGGCATTATTGGGATGGACCTCCCGTTGCCGGTCGTGGTCGACCACATGATCGGCAGCGAGAGGTCAAGAGCAGCGATTGCCTCCTTCTGCTAGATTGTGATAACGCAGAAGGAGGCAGGGGAGAGGGAGAGGGAAGCCGACCCGCTCTCCGCCAGAAGGCTAGCATCGGCGGGGCAACCCCGACGAGGCCGACGGCCCCCGTAAGGGGCCGCAGACGTAATGGCGGCGGTGGCACTACTTAGTACTTCCACCGCCGCCAAGGGGGGCTGGCCGTTAAGGCGCCCCCGAGGTGGACAGGTCGCGGGGGGCGAGGTGGCGCAATAATCCCCTCCCCCCCCTCTCTACAAAGATGCGACCTGCCGGTCCACCCCCCTCCTTTCATTTTATAATATTTCATTTTACTCTATATTATAAATTTTATCTTTATCTTTTATTCCCCTTTATTTTGCCACCCTTCTTATGTTTGTTGTGTTTTGTCCATTGTATTTATTTACTTATTATTATTTATTTATTTATTGACTTTTATTTTATCTATTTTATCTATACACCTTTTCATTTACTGATTTTATCTTTTATTTTATCATATTTTTATGTTTTATGCGGGTTGACCAGGGTGGTGGGACGGGGGGAGGGGACAGACGCGAGCCGGAACTCGCCTCTGTCCCCTCCTTGTCGCGTGCGGAAAAAAGTACAATGCTGCGTGTACGAGTATTTGCACATGTATAAAAATCGGATGGCGCGGTAACAAAAATTCTAAATTATACAGCACAGGTTGCAGCAATGCATGCGCATAAGTTAAATTACCTGCATACCTCCGTTTCCTCAAACTGTGTGTTCATAACTGGCATTGGGAGGATCGCAGTGCCACCACTGCGAGGAGGCCCAGGACTCTGCGCGGCATACGCTGGAAGAATGTCCAGCCTGGTCGGCACTGCGTAGAGACCTAAGGGGAGTTATTGGGATGGACCTCCCGTTGCCGGTCGTGGTCGACCACATGATCGGCAGCGAGAGGTCAAGAGCAGCGATTGCCTCCTTCTGTGAGATTGTGATAACGCAGAAGGAGGCAGCGGAGAGGGAGAGGGAAGCCGACCCGCTCTCCGCCAGAAGGCTAGCATCGGCGGGGCAACCCCGACGAGGCCGACGGCCCCCGTAAGGGGCCGCAGGCGTAATGGCGGCGGTGGTACTACTTAGTACTTCCACCGCCGCCAAGGGGGGCTGGCCGTTAAGGCGCCCCCGAGGTGGACAGGTCGCGGGGGGCGAGGTGGCGCAATAATCCCCTCCCCCCCTCTCTACAAAGATGCGACCTGCCGGTCCACCCCCCTCCTTTCATTTTATAATATTTCATTTTACTCTATATTATAAATTTTATCTTTATCTTTTATTCCCCTTTATTTTGCCACCCTTCTTATGTTTGTTGTGTTTTGTCCATTGTATTTATTTACTTATTATTATTTATTTATTTATTGACTTTTATTTTATCTATTTTATCTATACACCTTTTCATTTACTGATTTTATCTTTTATTTTATCATATTTTTAAGTTTTATGCGGGTTGACCAGGGTGGTGGGACGGGGGGAGGGGACAGACGCGAGCCGGAACTCGCCTCTGTCCCCTCCTTGTCGCGTGCGGAAAAAAGTACAATGCTGCGTGTACGAGTATTTGCACATGTATAAAAATCGGATGGCGCGGTAACAAAAATTCTAAATTATACAGCACAGGTTGCAGCAATGCATGCGCATAAGTTAAATTACCTGCATACCTCCGTTTCCTCAAACTGTGTGTTCATAACTGGCATTGGGAGGATCGCAGTGCCACCACTGCGAGGAGGCCCAGGACTCTGCGCGGCATACGCTGGAAGAATGTCCAGCCTGGTCGGCACTGCGTAGAGACCTAAGGGGAGTTATTGGGATGGACCTCCCGTTGCCGGTCGTGGTCGACCACATGATCGGCAGCGAGAGGTCAAGAGCAGCGATTGCCTCCTTCTGTGAGATTGTGATAACGCAGAAGGAGGCAGCGGAGAGGGAGAGGGAAGCCGACCCGCTCTCCGCCAGAAGGCTAGCATCGGCGGGGCAACCCCGACGAGGCCGACGGCCCCCGTAAGGGGCCGCAGGCGTAATGGCGGCGGTGGTACTACTTAGTACTTCCACCGCCGCCAAGGGGGGCTGGCCGTTAAGGCGCCCCCGAGGTGGACAGGTCGCGGGGGGCGAGGTGGAACAATAATCCCCTTCCCCCCCTCTCTACAAAGATGCGACCTGCCGGTCGACCCCCCTCCTTTTATTGTATAATATTTCATTTTACTCTATATTATAAATTTTATCTTTATCTTTTATTCCCCTTTATTTTGCCCCCTTCTTATGTTTGTTGTGTTTTGTCCATTGTATTTATTTACTTATTATTATTTATTTATTTAATGACTTTTATTTTATCTATACACCTTTTCATTTACTGATTTTATCTTTTATTTTATCATATTTTTAAGTTTTCTGCGGGTTGACAGGGGGGCGGGACGGGGGGAGGGGACAGACGCGAGCCGGAATTCGCCTCTGTCCCCTCCTTGTCGCGTGCGGAAAAAATACAATGCAGCGTGTACGAGTATTTGCACATGTATAAAAATCGGATGGCGCAGTAACAAAAATTCTAAATTATACAGCACAAGTTGCAGCAATGCATGCGCATAAGTTAAATTACCTGCATACCTCCGTTTCCTCAAACTGTGTGTTCATAACTGGCATTGGGAGGATCGCAGTGCCACCACTGCGAGGAGGCCCAGGACTCTGCGCGGCATACGCTGGAAGAATGTCCAGCCTGGTCGGCACCGCGTAGAGACCTAAGGGGAGTTATTGGGATGGACCTCCCGTTGCCGGTCGTGGTCGACCACATGATCGGCAGCGAGAGGTCAAGAGCAGCGATTGCCTCCTTCTGTGAGATTGTGATAACGCAGAAGGAGGCAGCGGAGAGGGAGAGGGAAGCCGACCCGCTCTCCGCCAGAAGGCTAGCATCGGCGGGGCAACCCCGACGAGGCCGACGGCCCCCGTAAGGGGCCGCAGGCGTAATGGCGGCGGTGGTACTACTTAGTACTTCCACCGCCGCCAAGGGGGGCTGGCCGTTAAGGCGCCCCCGAGGTGGACAGGTCGCGGGGGCGAGGTGGAGCAATAATCCCCTTCCCCCCCTCTCTACAAAGATGCGACCTGCCTGTCGACCCCCCTCCTTTTATTGTATAATATTTCATTTTACTCTATATTATAAATTTTATCTTTATCTTTTATTCCCCTTTATTTTGCCCCCCTTCTTATGTTTGTTGTGTTTTGTCCATTGTATTTATTTACTTATTATTATTTATTTATTTAATGACTTTTATTTTATCTATACACCTTTTCATTTACTGATTTTATCTTTTATTTTATCATATTTTTAAGTTTTCTGCGGGTTGACAGGGGGGCGGGACGGGGGGAGGGGACAGACGCGAGCCGGAACTCGCCTCTGTCCCTTCCTTGTCGCGTGCGGAAAAAAATACAATGCAGCGTGTACGAGTATTTGCACATGTATAAAAATCGGATGGCGCAGTAACAAAAATTCTAAATTATACAGCACAAGTTGCAGCAATGCATGCGCATAAGTTAAATTACCTGCATACCTCCGTTTCCTCAAACCGTGTGTTCATAACTGGCATTGGGAGGATCGCTGTGCCACCACTGCGAGGAGGCCCAGGACTCTGCGCGGCATACGCTGGAAGAATGTCCAGCGTGGTCGGCACCGCGCAGAGACCTAAGGGGCGTTATTGGGATGGACCTCCCGTTGCCGGTCGTGGTCGACCACATGATCGGCAGCGAGAGGTCAAGAGCAGCGATTGCCTCCTTCTGCTAGATTGTGATAACGCAGAAGGAGGCAGGGGAGAGGGAGAGGGAAGCCGACCCGCTCTCCGCCAGAAGGCTAGCATCGGCGGGGCAACCCCGACGAGGCCGACGGCCCCCGTAAGGGGCCGCAGACGTAATGGCGGCGGTGGCACTACTTAGTACTTCCACCGCCGCCAAGGGGGGCTGGCCGTTAAGGCGCCCCCGAGGTGGACAGGTCGCGGGGGGCGAGGTGGCGCAATAATCCCCTCCCCCCCCTCTCTACAAAGATGCGACCTGCCGGTCCACCCCCCTCCTTTCATTTTATAATATTTCATTTTACTCTATATTATAAATTTTATCTTCATCTTTTATTCCCCTTTATTTTGCCACCCTTCTTATGTTTGTTGTGTTTTGTCCATTGTATTTATTTACTTATTATTATTTATTTATTTATTGACTTTTATTTTATCTATTTTATCTATACACCTTTTCATTTACTGATTTTATCTTGTATTTTATCATATTTTTAAGTTTTATGCGGGTTGACCAGGGGGTGGGACGGGGGGAGGGGACAGACGCGAGCCGGAACTCGCCTCTGTCCCTTCCTTGTCGCGTGCGGAAAAAAATACAATGCAGCGTGTACGAGTATATGCACATGTATAAAAATCGGATGGCGCGGTAACAAAAATTCTAAATTATACAGCACAAGTTGCAGCAATGCATGCGCATAAGTTAAATTACCTGCATACCTCCGTTTCCTCAAACTGTGTGTTCATAACTGGCACTAGGAGGATCGCAGTGCCACCACTGCGAGGAGGCCCAGGACTCTGCGCGGCATACGCTGGAAGAATGTCCAGCCTGGTCGGCACCGCGTAGAGACCTAAGGGGAGTTATTGGGATGGACCTGCCGTTGCCGGTCGTGGTCGACCACATGATCGGCAGCGAGAGGTCAAGAGCAGCGATTGCCTCCTTCTGCTAGATTGTGATAACGCAGAAGGAGGCAGGGGAGAGGGAGAGGGAAGCCGACCCGCTCTCCGCCAGAAGGCTAGCATCGGCGGGGCAACCCCGACGAGGCCGACGGCCCCCGTAAGGGGCCGCAGGCGTAATGGCGGCGGTGGTACTACTTAGTACTTCCACCGCCGCCAAGGGGGGCGGGCGCTTAAGGCGCCCCCGAGGTGGACAGGTCGCGGGGGGCGAGGTGGAGCAATAATCCCCTTCCCCCCCTCTCTACAAAGATGCGACCTGCCGGTCGACCCCCTCCTTTTATTGTATAATATTTCATTTTACTCTATATTATAAATTTTATCTTTATCTTTTATTCCCCTTTATTTTGCCCCCCTTCTTATGTTTGTTGTGTTTTGTCCATTGTATTTATTTACTTATTATTATTTATTTATTTAATGACTTTTATTTTATCTATACACCTTTTCATTTACTGATTTTATCTTTTATTTTATCATATTTTTAAGTTTTCTGCGGGTTGACAGGGGGCCGGGACGGGGGGAGGGGACAGACGCGAGCCGGAACTCGCCTCTGTCCCCTCCTTGTCGCGTGCGGAAAAAAATACAATGCAGCGTGTACGAGTATTTGCACATGTATAAAAATCGGATGGCGCAGTAACAAAAATTCTAAATTATACAGCACAAGTTGCAGCAATGCATGCGCATAAGTTAAATTACCTGCATACCTCCGTTTCCTCAAACTGTGTGTTCATAACTGGCATTGGGAGGATCGCAGTGCCACCACTGCGAGGAGGCCCAGGACTCTGCGCGGCATACGCTGGAAGAATGTCCAGCGTGGTCGGCACCGCGCAGAGACCTAAGGGGCATTATTGGGATGGACCTCCCGTTGCCGGTCGTGGTCGACCACATGATCGGCAGCGAGAGGTCAAGAGCAGCGATTGCCTCCTTCTGCTAGATTGTGATAACGCAGAAGGAGGCAGGGGAGAGGGAGAGGGAAGCCGACCCGCTCTCCGCCAGAAGGCTAGCATCGGCGGGGCAACCCCGACGAGGCCGACGGCCCCCGTAAGGGGCCGCAGACGTAATGGCGGCGGTGGCACTACTTAGTACTTCCACCGCCGCCAAGGGGGGCTGGCCGTTAAGGCGCCCCCGAGGTGGACAGGTCGCGGGGGGCGAGGTGGCGCAATAATCCCCTCCCCCCCCTCTCTACAAAGATGCGACCTGCCGGTCCACCCCCCTCCTTTCATTTTATAATATTTCATTTTACTCTATATTATAAATTTTATCTTTATCTTTTATTCCCCTTTATTTTGCCACCCTTCTTATGTTTGTTGTGTTTTGTCCATTGTATTTATTTACTTATTATTATTTATTTATTTATTGACTTTTATTTTATCTATTTTATCTATACACCTTTTCATTTACTGATTTTATCTTTTATTTTATCATATTTTTAAGTTTTATGCGGGTTGACCAGGGTGGTGGGACGGGGGGAGGGGACAGACGCGAGCCGGAACTCGCCTCTGTCCCCTCCTTGTCGCGTGCGGAAAAAAGTACAATGCTGCGTGTACGAGTATTTGCACATGTATAAAAATCGGATGGCGCGGTAACAAAAATTCTAAATTATACAGCACAGGTTGCAGCAATGCATGCGCATAAGTTAAATTACCTGCATACCTCCGTTTCCTCAAACTGTGTGTTCATAACTGGCATTGGGAGGATCGCAGTGCCACCACTGCGAGGAGGCCCAGGACTCTGCGCGGCATACGCTGGAAGAATGTCCAGCCTGGTCGGCACTGCGTAGAGACCTAAGGGGAGTTATTGGGATGGACCTCCCGTTGCCGGTCGTGGTCGACCACATGATCGGCAGCGAGAGGTCAAGAGCAGCGATTGCCTCCTTCTGTGAGATTGTGATAACGCAGAAGGAGGCAGCGGAGAGGGAGAGGGAAGCCGACCCGCTCTCCGCCAGAAGGCTAGCATCGGCGGGGCAACCCCGACGAGGCCGACGGCCCCCGTAAGGGGCCGCAGGCGTAATGGCGGCGGTGGTACTACTTAGTACTTCCACCGCCGCCAAGGGGGGCTGGCCGTTAAGGCGCCCCCGAGGTGGACAGGTCGCGGGGGGCGAGGTGGCGCAATAATCCCCTCCCCCCCTCTCTACAAAGATGCGACCTGCCGGTCCACCCCCCTCCTTTCATTTTATAATATTTCATTTTACTCTATATTATAAATTTTATCTTTATCTTTTATTCCCCTTTATTTTGCCACCCTTCTTATGTTTGTTGTGTTTTGTCCATTGTATTTATTTACTTATTATTATTTATTTATTTATTGACTTTTATTTTATCTATTTTATCTATACACCTTTTCATTTACTGATTTTATCTTTTATTTTATCATATTTTTAAGTTTTATGCGGGTTGACCAGGGTGGTGGGACGGGGGGAGGGGACAGACGCGAGCCGGAACTCGCCTCTGTCCCCTCCTTGTCGCGTGCGGAAAAAAGTACAATGCTGCGTGTACGAGTATTTGCACATGTATAAAAATCGGATGGCGCGGTAACAAAAATTCTAAATTATACAGCACAGGTTGCAGCAATGCATGCGCATAAGTTAAATTACCTGCATACCTCCGTTTCCTCAAACTGTGTGTTCATAACTGGCATTGGGAGGATCGCAGTGCCACCACTGCGAGGAGGCCCAGGACTCTGCGCGGCATACGCTGGAAGAATGTCCAGCCTGGTCGGCACTGCGTAGAGACCTAAGGGGAGTTATTGGGATGGACCTCCCGTTGCCGGTCGTGGTCGACCACATGATCGGCAGCGAGAGGTCAAGAGCAGCGATTGCCTCCTTCTGTGAGATTGTGATAACGCAGAAGGAGGCAGCGGAGAGGGAGAGGGAAGCCGACCCGCTCTCCGCCAGAAGGCTAGCATCGGCGGGGCAACCCCGACGAGGCCGACGGCCCCCGTAAGGGGCCGCAGGCGTAATGGCGGCGGTGGTACTACTTAGTACTTCCACCGCCGCCAAGGGGGGCTGGCCGTTAAGGCGCCCCCGAGGTGGACAGGTCGCGGGGGGCGAGGTGGAACAATAATCCCCTTCCCCCCCTCTCTACAAAGATGCGACCTGCCGGTCGACCCCCCTCCTTTTATTGTATAATATTTCATTTTACTCTATATTATAAATTTTATCTTTATCTTTTATTCCCCTTTATTTTGCCCCCTTCTTATGTTTGTTGTGTTTTGTCCATTGTATTTATTTACTTATTATTATTTATTTATTTAATGACTTTTATTTTATCTATACACCTTTTCATTTACTGATTTTATCTTTTATTTTATCATATTTTTAAGTTTTCTGCGGGTTGACAGGGGGGCGGGACGGGGGGAGGGGACAGACGCGAGCCGGAATTCGCCTCTGTCCCCTCCTTGTCGCGTGCGGAAAAAATACAATGCAGCGTGTACGAGTATTTGCACATGTATAAAAATCGGATGGCGCAGTAACAAAAATTCTAAATTATACAGCACAAGTTGCAGCAATGCATGCGCATAAGTTAAATTACCTGCATACCTCCGTTTCCTCAAACTGTGTGTTCATAACTGGCATTGGGAGGATCGCAGTGCCACCACTGCGAGGAGGCCCAGGACTCTGCGCGGCATACGCTGGAAGAATGTCCAGCCTGGTCGGCACCGCGTAGAGACCTAAGGGGAGTTATTGGGATGGACCTCCCGTTGCCGGTCGTGGTCGACCACATGATCGGCAGCGAGAGGTCAAGAGCAGCGATTGCCTCCTTCTGTGAGATTGTGATAACGCAGAAGGAGGCAGCGGAGAGGGAGAGGGAAGCCGACCCGCTCTCCGCCAGAAGGCTAGCATCGGCGGGGCAACCCCGACGAGGCCGACGGCCCCCGTAAGGGGCCGCAGGCGTAATGGCGGCGGTGGTACTACTTAGTACTTCCACCGCCGCCAAGGGGGGCTGGCCGTTAAGGCGCCCCCGAGGTGGACAGGTCGCGGGGGGCGAGGTGGCGCAATAATCCCCTCCCCCCCTCTCTACAAAGATGCGACCTGCCGGTCCACCCCCCTCCTTTCATTTTATAATATTTCATTTTACTCTATATTATAAATTTTATCTTTATCTTTTATTCCCCTTTATTTTGCCACCCTTCTTATGTTTGTTGTGTTTTGTCCATTGTATTTATTTACTTATTATTATTTATTTATTTATTGACTTTTATTTTATCTATTTTATCTATACACCTTTTCATTTACTGATTTTATCTTTTATTTTATCATATTTTTAAGTTTTATGCGGGTTGACCAGGGTGGTGGGACGGGGGGAGGGGACAGACGCGAGCCGGAACTCGCCTCTGTCCCCTCCTTGTCGCGTGCGGAAAAAAGTACAATGCTGCGTGTACGAGTATTTGCACATGTATAAAAATCGGATGGCGCGGTAACAAAAATTCTAAATTATACAGCACAGGTTGCAGCAATGCATGCGCATAAGTTAAATTACCTGCATACCTCCGTTTCCTCAAACTGTGTGTTCATAACTGGCATTGGGAGGATCGCAGTGCCACCACTGCGAGGAGGCCCAGGACTCTGCGCGGCATACGCTGGAAGAATGTCCAGCCTGGTCGGCACTGCGTAGAGACCTAAGGGGAGTTATTGGGATGGACCTCCCGTTGCCGGTCGTGGTCGACCACATGATCGGCAGCGAGAGGTCAAGAGCAGCGATTGCCTCCTTCTGTGAGATTGTGATAACGCAGAAGGAGGCAGCGGAGAGGGAGAGGGAAGCCGACCCGCTCTCCGCCAGAAGGCTAGCATCGGCGGGGCAACCCCGACGAGGCCGACGGCCCCCGTAAGGGGCCGCAGGCGTAATGGCGGCGGTGGTACTACTTAGTACTTCCACCGCCGCCAAGGGGGGCTGGCCGTTAAGGCGCCCCCGAGGTGGACAGGTCGCGGGGGGCGAGGTGGAACAATAATCCCCTTCCCCCCCTCTCTACAAAGATGCGACCTGCCGGTCCACCCCCCTCCTTTCATTTTATAATATTTCATTTTACTCTATATTATAAATTTTATCTTTATCTTTTATTCCCCTTTATTTTGCCCCCTTCTTATGTTTGTTGTGTTTTGTCCATTGTATTTATTTACTTATTATTATTTATTTATTTAATGACTTTTATTTTATCTATACACCTTTTCATTTACTGATTTTATCTTTTATTTTATCATATTTTTAAGTTTTCTGCGGGTTGACAGGGGGGCGGGACGGGGGGAGGGGACAGACGCGAGCCGGAATTCGCCTCTGTCCCCTCCTTGTCGCGTGCGGAAAAAATACAATGCAGCGTGTACGAGTATTTGCACATGTATAAAAATCGGATGGCGCAGTAACAAAAATTCTAAATTATACAGCACAAGTTGCAGCAATGCATGCGCATAAGTTAAATTACCTGCATACCTCCGTTTCCTCAAACTGTGTGTTCATAACTGGCATTGGGAGGATCGCAGTGCCACCACTGCGAGGAGGCCCAGGACTCTGCGCGGCATACGCTGGAAGAATGTCCAGCCTGGTCGGCACCGCGTAGAGACCTAAGGGGAGTTATTGGGATGGACCTCCCGTTGCCGGTCGTGGTCGACCACATGATCGGCAGCGAGAGGTCAAGAGCAGCGATTGCCTCCTTCTGTGAGATTGTGATAACGCAGAAGGAGGCAGCGGAGAGGGAGAGGGAAGCCGACCCGCTCTCCGCCAGAAGGCTAGCATCGGCGGGGCAACCCCGACGAGGCCGACGGCCCCCGTAAGGGGCCGCAGGCGTAATGGCGGCGGTGGTACTACTTAGTACTTCCACCGCCGCCAAGGGGGGCTGGCCGTTAAGGCGCCCCCGAGGTGGACAGGTCGCGGGGGCGAGGTGGAGCAATAATCCCCTTCCCCCCCTCTCTACAAAGATGCGACCTGCCTGTCGACCCCCCTCCTTTTATTGTATAATATTTCATTTTACTCTATATTATAAATTTTATCTTTATCTTTTATTCCCCTTTATTTTGCCCCCCTTCTTATGTTTGTTGTGTTTTGTCCATTGTATTTATTTACTTATTATTATTTATTTATTTAATGACTTTTATTTTATCTATACACCTTTTCATTTACTGATTTTATCTTTTATTTTATCATATTTTTAAGTTTTCTGCGGGTTGACAGGGGGGCGGGACGGGGGGAGGGGACAGACGCGAGCCGGAACTCGCCTCTGTCCCTTCCTTGTCGCGTGCGGAAAAAAATACAATGCAGCGTGTACGAGTATTTGCACATGTATAAAAATCGGATGGCGCAGTAACAAAAATTCTAAATTATACAGCACAAGTTGCAGCAATGCATGCGCATAAGTTAAATTACCTGCATACCTCCGTTTCCTCAAACCGTGTGTTCATAACTGGCATTGGGAGGATCGCTGTGCCACCACTGCGAGGAGGCCCAGGACTCTGCGCGGCATACGCTGGAAGAATGTCCAGCGTGGTCGGCACCGCGCAGAGACCTAAGGGGCGTTATTGGGATGGACCTCCCGTTGCCGGTCGTGGTCGACCACATGATCGGCAGCGAGAGGTCAAGAGCAGCGATTGCCTCCTTCTGCTAGATTGTGATAACGCAGAAGGAGGCAGGGGAGAGGGAGAGGGAAGCCGACCCGCTCTCCGCCAGAAGGCTAGCATCGGCGGGGCAACCCCGACGAGGCCGACGGCCCCCGTAAGGGGCCGCAGACGTAATGGCGGCGGTGGCACTACTTAGTACTTCCACCGCCGCCAAGGGGGGCTGGCCGTTAAGGCGCCCCCGAGGTGGACAGGTCGCGGGGGGCGAGGTGGCGCAATAATCCCCTCCCCCCACTCTCTACAAAGATGCGGCCTGCCGGTCCACCCCCCTCCTTTCATTTTATAATATTTCATTTTACTCTATATTATAAATTTTATCTTCATCTTTTATTCCCCTTTATTTTGCCACCCTTCTTATGTTTGTTGTGTTTTGCCCATTGTATTTATTTACTTATTATTATTTATTTATTTATTGACTTTTATTTTATCTATTTTATCTATACACCTTTTCATTTACTGATTTTATCTTTTATTTTATCATATTTTTAAGTTTTATGCGGGTTGACCAGGGTGGTGGGACGGGGGGAGGGGACAGACGCGAGCCGGAACTCGCCTCTGTCCCCTCCTTGTCGCGTGCGGAAAAAAGTACAATGCTGCGTGTACGAGTATTTGCACATGTATAAAAATCGGATGGCGCGGTAACAAAAATTCTAAATTATACAGCACAGGTTGCAGCAATGCATGCGCATAAGTTAAATTACCTGCATACCTCCGTTTCCTCAAACTGTGTGTTCATAACTGGCATTGGGAGGATCGCAGTGCCACCACTGCGAGGAGGCCCAGGACTCTGCGCGGCATACGCTGGAAGAATGTCCAGCCTGGTCGGCACTGCGTAGAGACCTAAGGGGAGTTATTGGGATGGACCTCCCGTTGCCGGTCGTGGTCGACCACATGATCGGCAGCGAGAGGTCAAGAGCAGCGATTGCCTCCTTCTGTGAGATTGTGATAACGCAGAAGGAGGCAGCGGAGAGGGAGAGGGAAGCCGACCCGCTCTCCGCCAGAAGGCTAGCATCGGCGGGGCAACCCCGACGAGGCCGACGGCCCCCGTAAGGGGCCGCAGGCGTAATGGCGGCGGTGGTACTACTTAGTACTTCCACCGCCGCCAAGGGGGGCTGGCCGTTAAGGCGCCCCCGAGGTGGACAGGTCGCGGTGGGCGAGGTGGAGCAATAATCCCCTTCCCCCCCTCTCTACAAAGATGCGACCTGCCGGTCGACCCCCCTCCTTTTATTGTATAATATTTCATTTTACTCTATATTATAAATTTTATCTTTATCTTTTATTCCCCTTTATTTTGCCCCCTTCTTATGTTTGTTGTGTTTTGTCCATTGTATTTATTTACTTATTATTATTTATTTATTTAATGACTTTTATTTTATCTATACACCTTTTCATTTACTGATTTTATCTTTTATTTTATCATATTTTTAAGTTTTCTGCGGGTTGACAGGGGGGCGGGACGGGGGGAGGGGACAGACGCGAGCCGGAATTCGCCTCTGTCCCCTCCTTGTCGCGTGCGGAAAAAATACAATGCAGCGTGTACGAGTATTTGCACATGTATAAAAATCGGATGGCGCAGTAACAAAAATTCTAAATTATACAGCACAAGTTGCAGCAATGCATGCGCATAAGTTAAATTACCTGCATACCTCCGTTTCCTCAAACTGTGTGTTCATAACTGGCATTGGGAGGATCGCAGTGCCACCACTGCGAGGAGGCCCAGGACTCTGCGCGGCATACGCTGGAAGAATGTCCAGCCTGGTCGGCACCGCGTAGAGACCTAAGCGGAGTTATTGGGATGGACCTCCCGTTGCCGGTCGTGGTCGACCACATGATCGGCAGCGAGAGGTCAAGAGCAGCGATTGCCTCCTTCTGTGAGATTGTGATAACGCAGAAGGAGGCAGCGGAGAGGGAGAGGGAAGCCGACCCGCTCTCCGCCAGAAGGCTAGCATCGGCGGGGCAACCCCGACGAGGCCGACGGCCCCCGTAAGGGGCCGCAGGCGTAATGGCGGCGGTGGTACTACTTAGTACTTCCACCGCCGCCAAGGGGGGCTGGCCGTTAAGGCGCCCCCGAGGTGGACAGGTCGCGGGGGCGAGGTGGAGCAATAATCCCCTTCCCCCCCTCTCTACAAAGATGCGACCTGCCTGTCGACCCCCCTCCTTTTATTGTATAATATTTCATTTTACTCTATATTATAAATTTTATCTTTATCTTTTATTCCCCTTTATTTTGCCCCCCTTCTTATGTTTGTTGTGTTTTGTCCATTGTATTTATTTACTTATTATTATTTATTTATTTAATGACTTTTATTTTATCTATACACCTTTTCATTTACTGATTTTATCTTTTATTTTATCATATTTTTAAGTTTTCTGCGGGTTGACAGGGGGGCGGGACGGGGGGAGGGGACAGACGCGAGCCGGAACTCGCCTCTGTCCCTTCCTTGTCGCGTGCGGAAAAAAATACAATGCAGCGTGTACGAGTATTTGCACATGTATAAAAATCGGATGGCGCAGTAACAAAAATTCTAAATTATACAGCACAAGTTGCAGCAATGCATGCGCATAAGTTAAATTACCTGCATACCTCCGTTTCCTCAAACCGTGTGTTCATAACTGGCATTGGGAGGATCGCTGTGCCACCACTGCGAGGAGGCCCAGGACTCTGCGCGGCATACGCTGGATGAATGTCCAGCGTGGTCGGCACCGCGCAGAGACCTAAGGGGCGTTATTGGGATGGACCTCCCGTTGCCGGTCGTGGTCGACCACATGATCGGCAGCGAGAGGTCAAGAGCAGCGATTGCCTCCTTCTGTGAGATTGTGATAACGCAGAAGGAGGCAGCGGAGAGGGAGAGGGAAGCCGACCCGCTCTCCGCCAGAAGGCTAGCATCGGCGGGGCAACCCCGACGAGGCCGACGGCCCCCGTAAGGGGCCGCAGGCGTAATGGCGGCGGTGGTACTACTTAGTACTTCCACCGCCGCCAAGGGGGGCTGGTCGTTAAGGCGCCCCCGAGGTAGACAGGTCGCGGGGGGCGAGGTGGAGCAATAATCCCCTTCCCCCCCTCTCTACAAAGATGCGACCTGCCGGTCGACCCCCCTCCTTTTATTGTATAATATTTCATTTTACTCTATATTATAAATTTTATCTTTATCTTTTATTCCCCTTTATTTTGCCCCCCTTCTTATGTTTGTTGTGTTTTGTCCATTGTATTTATTTACTTATTATTATTTATTTATTTAATGACTTTTATTTTATCTATACACCTTTTCATTTACTGATTTTATCTTTTATTTTATCATATTTTTAAGTTTTCTGCGGGTTGACAGGGGGGCGGGACGGGGGGAGGGGACAGACGCGAGCCGGAATTCGCCTCTGTCCCCTCCTTGTCGCGTGCGGAAAAAATACAATGCAGCGTGTACGAGTATTTGCACATGTATAAAAATCGGTTGGCGCAGTAACAAAAATTCTAAATTATACAGCACAAGTTGCAGCAATGCATGCGCATAAGTTAAATTACCTGCATACCTCCGTTTCCTCAAACTGTGTGTTCATAACTGGCATTGGGAGGATCGCAGTGCCACCACTGCGAGGAGGCCCAGGACTCTGCGCGGCATACGCTGGAAGAATGTCCAGCCTGGTCGGCACCGCGTAGAGACCTAAGGGGAGTTATTGGGATGGACCTCCCGTTGCCGGTCGTGGTCGACCACATGATCGGCAGCGAGAGGTCAAGAGCAGCGATTGCCTCCTTCTGTGAGATTGTGATAACGCAGAAGGAGGCAGCGGAGAGGGAGAGGGAAGCCGACCCGCTCTCCGCCAGAAGGCTAGCATCGGCGGGGCAACCCCGACGAGGCCGACGGCCCCCGTAAGGGGCCGCAGGCGTAATGGCGGCGGTGGTACTACTTAGTACTTCCACCGCCGCCAAGGGGGGCTGGCCGTTAAGGCGCCCCCGAGGTGGACAGGTCGCGGGGGGCGAGGTGGAGCAATAATCCCCTTCCCCCCCTCTCTACAAAGATGCGACCTGCCGGTCGACCCCCCCTTTTATTGTATAATATTTCATTTTACTCTATATTATAAATTTTATCTTTATCTTTTATTCCCCTTCATTTTGCCGCCCTTCTTATGTTTGTTGTGTTTTGTCCATTGTATTTATTTACTTATTATTATTTATTTATTTATTGACTTTTATTTTATCTATTTTATCTTTACACCTTTTCATTTACTGATTTTATCTTTTATTTTATCATATTTTTAAGTTTTATGCGGGTTGACCAGGGTGGTGGGACGGGGGGAGGGGACAGACGCGAGCCGGAACTCGCCTCTGTCCCCTCCTTGTCGCGTGCGGAAAAAAGTACAATGCTGCGTGTACGAGTATTTGCACATGTATAAAAATCGGATGGCGCGGTAACAAAAATTCTAAATTATACAGCACAGGTTGCAGCAATGCATGCGCATAAGTTAAATTACCTGCATACCTCCGTTTCCTCAAACTGTGTGTTCATAACTGGCATTGGGAGGATCGCAGTGCCACCACTGCGAGGAGGCCCAGGACTCTGCGCGGCATACGCTGGAAGAATGTCCAGCCTGGTCGGCACTGCGTAGAGACCTAAGGGGAGTTATTGGGATGGACCTCCCGTTGCCGGTCGTGGTCGACCACATGATCGGCAGCGAGAGGTCAAGAGCAGCGATTGCCTCCTTCTGTGAGATTGTGATAACGCAGAAGGAGGCAGCGGAGAGGGAGAGGGAAGCCGACCCGCTCTCCGCCAGAAGGCTAGCATCGGCGGGGCAACCCCGACGAGGCCGACGGCCCCCGTAAGGGGCCGCAGGCGTAATGGCGGCGGTGGTACTACTTAGTACTTCCACCGCCGCCAAGGGGGGCTGGCCGTTAAGGCGCCCCCGAGGTGGACAGGTCGCGGGGGGCGAGGTGGCGCAATAATCCCCTCCCCCCCTCTCTACAAAGATGCGACCTGCCGGTCCACCCCCCTCCTTTCATTTTATAATATTTCATTTTACTCTATATTATAAATTTTATCTTTATCTTTTATTCCCCTTTATTTTGCCACCCTTCTTATGTTTGTTGTGTTTTGTCCATTGTATTTATTTACTTATTATTATTTATTTATTTATTGACTTTTATTTTATCTATTTTATCTATACACCTTTTCATTTACTGATTTTATCTTTTATTTTATCATATTTTTAAGTTTTATGCGGGTTGACCAGGGTGGTGGGACGGGGGGAGGGGACAGACGCGAGCCGGAACTCGCCTCTGTCCCCTCCTTGTCGCGTGCGGAAAAAAGTACAATGCTGCGTGTACGAGTATTTGCACATGTATAAAAATCGGATGGCGCGGTAACAAAAATTCTAAATTATACAGCACAGGTTGCAGCAATGCATGCGCATAAGTTAAATTACCTGCATACCTCCGTTTCCTCAAACTGTGTGTTCATAACTGGCATTGGGAGGATCGCAGTGCCACCACTGCGAGGAGGCCCAGGACTCTGCGCGGCATACGCTGGAAGAATGTCCAGCCTGGTCGGCACTGCGTAGAGACCTAAGGGGAGTTATTGGGATGGACCTCCCGTTGCCGGTCGTGGTCGACCACATGATCGGCAGCGAGAGGTCAAGAGCAGCGATTGCCTCCTTCTGTGAGATTGTGATAACGCAGAAGGAGGCAGCGGAGAGGGAGAGGGAAGCCGACCCGCTCTCCGCCAGAAGGCTAGCATCGGCGGGGCAACCCCGACGAGGCCGACGGCCCCCGTAAGGGGCCGCAGGCGTAATGGCGGCGGTGGTACTACTTAGTACTTCCACCGCCGCCAAGGGGGGCTGGCCGTTAAGGCGCCCCCGAGGTGGACAGGTCGCGGGGGCGAGGTGGAGCAATAATCCCCTTCCCCCCCTCTCTACAAAGATGCGACCTGCCTGTCGACCCCCCTCCTTTTATTGTATAATATTTCATTTTACTCTATATTATAAATTTTATCTTTATCTTTTATTCCCCTTTATTTTGCCCCCCTTCTTATGTTTGTTGTGTTTTGTCCATTGTATTTATTTACTTATTATTATTTATTTATTTAATGACTTTTATTTTATCTATACACCTTTTCATTTACTGATTTTATCTTTTATTTTATCATATTTTTAAGTTTTCTGCGGGTTGACAGGGGGGCGGGACGGGGGGAGGGGACAGACGCGAGCCGGAACTCGCCTCTGTCCCTTCCTTGTCGCGTGCGGAAAAAAATACAATGCAGCGTGTACGAGTATTTGCACATGTATAAAAATCGGATGGCGCAGTAACAAAAATTCTAAATTATACAGCACAAGTTGCAGCAATGCATGCGCATAAGTTAAATTACCTGCATACCTCCGTTTCCTCAAACCGTGTGTTCATAACTGGCATTGGGAGGATCGCTGTGCCACCACTGCGAGGAGGCCCAGGACTCTGCGCGGCATACGCTGGAAGAATGTCCAGCGTGGTCGGCACCGCGCAGAGACCTAAGGGGCGTTATTGGGATGGACCTCCCGTTGCCGGTCGTGGTCGACCACATGATCGGCAGCGAGAGGTCAAGAGCAGCGATTGCCTCCTTCTGCTAGATTGTGATAACGCAGAAGGAGGCAGGGGAGAGGGAGAGGGAAGCCGACCCGCTCTCCGCCAGAAGGCTAGCATCGGCGGGGCAACCCCGACGAGGCCGACGGCCCCCGTAAGGGGCCGCAGACGTAATGGCGGCGGTGGCACTACTTAGTACTTCCACCGCCGCCAAGGGGGGCTGGCCGTTAAGGCGCCCCCGAGGTGGACAGGTCGCGGGGGGCGAGGTGGCGCAATAATCCCCTCCCCCCACTCTCTACAAAGATGCGGCCTGCCGGTCCACCCCCCTCCTTTCATTTTATAATATTTCATTTTACTCTATATTATAAATTTTATCTTCATCTTTTATTCCCCTTTATTTTGCCACCCTTCTTATGTTTGTTGTGTTTTGCCCATTGTATTTATTTACTTATTATTATTTATTTATTTATTGACTTTTATTTTATCTATTTTATCTATACATCTTTTCATTTACTGATTTTATCTTTTATTTTATCATATTTTTAAGTTTTATGCGGGTTGACCAGGGTGGTGGGACGGGGGGAGGGGACAGACGCGAGCCGGAACTCGCCTCTGTCCCCTCCTTGTCGCGTGCGGAAAAAAGTACAATGCTGCGTGTACGAGTATTTGCACATGTATAAAAATCGGATGGCGCGGTAACAAAAATTCTAAATTATACAGCACAGGTTGCAGCAATGCATGCGCATAAGTTAAATTACCTGCATACCTCCGTTTCCTCAAACTGTGTGTTCATAACTGGCATTGGGAGGATCGCAGTGCCACCACTGCGAGGAGGCCCAGGACTCTGCGCGGCATACGCTGGAAGAATGTCCAGCCTGGTCGGCACTGCGTAGAGACCTAAGGGGAGTTATTGGGATGGACCTCCCGTTGCCGGTCGTGGTCGACCACATGATCGGCAGCGAGAGGTCAAGAGCAGCGATTGCCTCCTTCTGTGAGATTGTGATAACGCAGAAGGAGGCAGCGGAGAGGGAGAGGGAAGCCGACCCGCTCTCCGCCAGAAGGCTAGCATCGGCGGGGCAACCCCGACGAGGCCGACGGCCCCCGTAAGGGGCCGCAGGCGTAATGGCGGCGGTGGTACTACTTAGTACTTCCACCGCCGCCAAGGGGGGCTGGCCGTTAAGGCGCCCCCGAGGTGGACAGGTCGCGGTGGGCGAGGTGGAGCAATAATCCCCTTCCCCCCCTCTCTACAAAGATGCGACCTGCCGGTCGACCCCCCTCCTTTTATTGTATAATATTTCATTTTACTCTATATTATAAATTTTATCTTTATCTTTTATTCCCCTTTATTTTGCCCCCTTCTTATGTTTGTTGTGTTTTGTCCATTGTATTTATTTACTTATTATTATTTATTTATTTAATGACTTTTATTTTATCTATACACCTTTTCATTTACTGATTTTATCTTTTATTTTATCATATTTTTAAGTTTTCTGCGGGTTGACAGGGGGGCGGGACGGGGGGAGGGGACAGACGCGAGCCGGAATTCGCCTCTGTCCCCTCCTTGTCGCGTGCGGAAAAAATACAATGCAGCGTGTACGAGTATTTGCACATGTATAAAAATCGGATGGCGCAGTAACAAAAATTCTAAATTATACAGCACAAGTTGCAGCAATGCATGCGCATAAGTTAAATTACCTGCATACCTCCGTTTCCTCAAACTGTGTGTTCATAACTGGCATTGGGAGGATCGCAGTGCCACCACTGCGAGGAGGCCCAGGACTCTGCGCGGCATACGCTGGAAGAATGTCCAGCCTGGTCGGCACCGCGTAGAGACCTAAGCGGAGTTATTGGGATGGACCTCCCGTTGCCGGTCGTGGTCGACCACATGATCGGCAGCGAGAGGTCAAGAGCAGCGATTGCCTCCTTCTGTGAGATTGTGATAACGCAGAAGGAGGCAGCGGAGAGGGAGAGGGAAGCCGACCCGCTCTCCGCCAGAAGGCTAGCATCGGCGGGGCAACCCCGACGAGGCCGACGGCCCCCGTAAGGGGCCGCAGGCGTAATGGCGGCGGTGGTACTACTTAGTACTTCCACCGCCGCCAAGGGGGGCTGGCCGTTAAGGCGCCCCCGAGGTGGACAGGTCGCGGGGGCGAGGTGGAGCAATAATCCCCTTCCCCCCCTCTCTACAAAGATGCGACCTGCCTGTCGACCCCCCTCCTTTTATTGTATAATATTTCATTTTACTCTATATTATAAATTTTATCTTTATCTTTTATTCCCCTTTATTTTGCCCCCCTTCTTATGTTTGTTGTGTTTTGTCCATTGTATTTATTTACTTATTATTATTTATTTATTTAATGACTTTTATTTTATCTATACACCTTTTCATTTACTGATTTTATCTTTTATTTTATCATATTTTTAAGTTTTCTGCGGGTTGACAGGGGGGCGTGACGGGGGGAGGGGACAGACGCGAGCCGGAACTCGCCTCTGTCCCTTCCTTGTCGCGTGCGGAAAAAAATACAATGCAGCGTGTACGAGTATTTGCACATGTATAAAAATCGGATGGCGCAGTAACAAAAATTCTAAATTATACAGCACAAGTTGCAGCAATGCATGCGCATAAGTTAAATTACCTGCATACCTCCGTTTCCTCAAACCGTGTGTTCATAACTGGCATTGGGAGGATCGCTGTGCCACCACTGCGAGGAGGCCCAGGACTCTGCGCGGCATACGCTGGATGAATGTCCAGCGTGGTCGGCACCGCGCAGAGACCTAAGGGGCGTTATTGGGATGGACCTCCCGTTGCCGGTCGTGGTCGACCACATGATCGGCAGCGAGAGGTCAAGAGCAGCGATTGCCTCCTTCTGTGAGATTGTGATAACGCAGAAGGAGGCAGCGGAGAGGGAGAGGGAAGCCGACCCGCTCTCCGCCAGAAGGCTAGCATCGGCGGGGCAACCCCGACGAGGCCGACGGCCCCCGTAAGGGGCCGCAGGCGTAATGGCGGCGGTGGTACTACTTAGTACTTCCACCGCCGCCAAGGGGGGCTGGTCGTTAAGGCGCCCCCGAGGTAGACAGGTCGCGGGGGGCGAGGTGGAGCAATAATCCCCTTCCCCCCCTCTCTACAAAGATGCGACCTGCCGGTCGACCCCCCTCCTTTTATTGTATAATATTTCATTTTACTCTATATTATAAATTTTATCTTTATCTTTTATTCCCCTTTATTTTGCCCCCCTTCTTATGTTTGTTGTGTTTTGTCCATTGTATTTATTTACTTATTATTATTTATTTATTTAATGACTTTTATTTTATCTATACACCTTTTCATTTACTGATTTTATCTTTTATTTTATCATATTTTTAAGTTTTCTGCGGGTTGACAGGGGGGCGGGACGGGGGGAGGGGACAGACGCGAGCCGGAATTCGCCTCTGTCCCCTCCTTGTCGCGTGCGGAAAAAATACAATGCAGCGTGTACGAGTATTTGCACATGTATAAAAATCGGTTGGCGCAGTAACAAAAATTCTAAATTATACAGCACAAGTTGCAGCAATGCATGCGCATAAGTTAAATTACCTGCATACCTCCGTTTCCTCAAACTGTGTGTTCATAACTGGCATTGGGAGGATCGCAGTGCCACCACTGCGAGGAGGCCCAGGACTCTGCGCGGCATACGCTGGAAGAATGTCCAGCCTGGTCGGCACCGCGTAGAGACCTAAGGGGAGTTATTGGGATGGACCTCCCGTTGCCGGTCGTGGTCGACCACATGATCGGCAGCGAGAGGTCAAGAGCAGCGATTGCCTCCTTCTGTGAGATTGTGATAACGCAGAAGGAGGCAGCGGAGAGGGAGAGGGAAGCCGACCCGCTCTCCGCCAGAAGGCTAGCATCGGCGGGGCAACCCCGACGAGGCCGACGGCCCCCGTAAGGGGCCGCAGGCGTAATGGCGGCGGTGGTACTACTTAGTACTTCCACCGCCGCCAAGGGGGGCTGGCCGTTAAGGCGCCCCCGAGGTGGACAGGTCGCGGGGGGCGAGGTGGAGCAATAATCCCCTTCCCCCCCTCTCTACAAAGATGCGACCTGCCGGTCGACCCCCCCTTTTATTGTATAATATTTCATTTTACTCTATATTATAAATTTTATCTTTATCTTTTATTCCCCTTCATTTTGCCGCCCTTCTTATGTTTGTTGTGTTTTGTCCATTGTATTTATTTACTTATTATTATTTATTTATTTATTGACTTTTATTTTATCTATTTTATCTTTACACCTTTTCATTTACTGATTTTATCTTTTATTTTATCATATTTTTAAGTTTTATGCGGGTTGACCAGGGGGGTCGGACGGGGGGAGGGGACAGACGCGAGCCGGAACTCGCCTCTGTCCCCTCCTTGTCGCGTGCGGAAAAAAATACAATGCAGCGTGTACGAGTATTTGCATGTGTATAAAAATCGGATGGCGCGGTAACAAAAATTCTAAATTATACAGCACAGGTTGCAGCAATGCATGCGCATAAGTTAAATTACCTGCATACCTCCGTTTCCTCAAACTGTGTGTTCATAACTGGCATTGGGAGGATCGCAGTGCCACCACTGCGAGGAGGCCCAGGACTCTGCGCGGCATACGCTGGAAGAATGTCCAGCGTGGTCGGCACCGCGCAGAGACCTAAGGGGCGTTATTGGGATGGACCTCCCGTTACCGGTCGTGGTCGACCACATGATCGGCAGCGAGAGGTCAAGAGCAGCGATTGCCTCCTTCTGCTAGATTGTGATAACGCAGAAGGAGGCAGCGGAGAGGGAGAGGGAAGCCGACCCGCTCTCCGCCAGGAGGCTAGCATCGGCGGGGCAACCCCGACGAGGCCGACGGCCCCTGTAAGGGGCCGCAGACGTAATGGCGGCGGTGGTACTACTTAGTACTTCCACCGCCGCCAAGGGGGCTGGCCGTTAAGACGCCCCCGAGGTGGACTGGTCGCGGGGGGCGAGGTGGAGCAATAATCCCCTCCCCCCCTCTACAAAGATGCGACCTGCCGGTCGACCCCCCTCCTTTTATTTTATAATATTTCATTTTACTCTATATTATAAATTTTATCTTTATCTTTTATTCCCCTTTATTTTGCCACCCTTCTTATTTTTGTTGTGTTTTGTCCATTGTATTTATTTACTTATTATTATTTATTTATTTATTGACTTTTATTTTATCTTTACACCTTTTCATTTACTGATTTTATCTTTTATTTTATCATATTTTTAAGTTTTATACGGGTTGACCAGGGGGGTGGGACGGGGGGAGGGGACAGACGCGAGCCGGAACTCGCCTCTGTCCCCTCCTTGTCGCGTGCGGAAAAAAATACAATGCAGCGTGTACGAGTATTTACACATGTATAAAAATCGGATGGCGCGGTAACAAAAATTCTAAATTATACAGCACAAGTTGCAGCAATGCATGCGCATAAGTTAAATTACCTGCATACCGCCGTTTCCTCAAACTGTGTGTTCATAACTGGCACTAGGAGGATCGCAGTGCCACCACTGCGAGGAGACCCAGGACTCTGCGCGGCATACGCTGGACGAATGTCCAGCGTGGTCGGCACCGCGCAGAGACCCAAGGGGCGTTATTGGGATGGACCTCCCGTTGCCGGTCGTGGTCGACCACATGATCGGCAGCGAGAGGTCAAGAGCAGCGATTGCCTCCTTCTGCTAGATTGTGATAACGCAGAAGGAGGCAGCGGAGAGGGAGAGGGAAGCCGACCCGCTCTCCGCCAGGAGGCTAGCATCGGCGGGGCAACCCCGACGAGGCCGACGGCCCCCGTAAGGGGCCGCAGACGTAATGGTGGCGGTGGTACTACTTAGTACTTCCACCGCCGCCAAGGGGGGCTGGTCGTTAAGGCGCCCCCGAGGTGGACAGGTCGCGGGGGGCGAGGTGGAGCAATAATCCCCTCCCCCCCCTCTACAAAGATGCGACCTGCCGGTCGACCACCCTCCTTTTATTTTATAATATTTCATTTTACTCTATATTACAAATTTTATCTTTATCTTTTATTCCCCTTTATTTTGCCACCCTTCTTATGTTTGTTGTGTTTTGTCCATTGTATTTATTTACTTATTATTATTTATTTATTTATTGACTTTTATTTTATCTATTTTATCTATACACCTTTTCATTTACTGATTTTATCTTTTATTTTATCATATTTTTAAGTTTTATGCGGGTTGACCAGGATGGTGGGACGGGGGGAGGGGACAGACGCGAGCCGGAACTCGCCTCTGTCCCCTCCTTGTCGCGTGCGGAAAAAATACAATGCAGCGTGTACGAGTATTTGCACATGTATAAAAATCGAATGGCGCGGTAACAAAAATTCTAAATTATACAGCACAAGTTGCAGCAATGCATGCGCATAAGTGAAATTACCTGAATACCGCCGTTTCCTCATACAGTGTGTTCATAACTGGCACTAGGAGGATCGCAGTGCCACCACTGCGAGGAGGCCCAGGACTCTGCACGGCATACGCTGGAAGAATGTCCAGCGTGGTCGGCACTGCGCAGAGACCTAAGGGGCGTTATTGGGATGGACCTCCTGTTGCCGGTCGTGGTCGACCACACGATCGGCAGCGAGAGGTCAAGAGCAGCGATTGCCTCCTTCTGCGAGATTGTGATAGCGCAGAAGGAGGCAGCGGAGAGGGAGAGGGAAGCCGACCCGCTCTCCGCCAGAAGGCTAGCATCGGCGGGGCAACCCCGACGAGGCCGACGGCCCCCGTAAGGGGCCGCAGGCGTAATGGCGGCGGTGGTACTACTTGGGAGGCGCTCAGTTGCCCACAATACGATTGCCCACATGCACATTGCGCACATATCTTTTGGACACAGCATGATTGGGCACAAGTACAATCGGACACATCTCGATTGCGCACAAGGAGAATCGGACACATCTCGATTGCGCACAAGAAGAATCGGACACATCTCGATTGCGCACAAGAAGAATCGGACACATCTCGATTGCGCACAAATAGAATTGGATTCATCTTTATTGAGCACACATAAAATGTAAAATTGCACACACGCGAATCGTGCACAAATAGAATTGCTTACAGTAATTTTGAACGCAGATGGAAATGCGGCCGATGGCAGATGGAAATGATGGAAGTACGTATCTAGGTTTATGAATTCTTGTGAAGGATCTGGCAAATACACCTTGACGAATTAATTTTTGAAGTGTAGAAATGAATGGTTTTTGGTGTGTGCAATAAATTTTAGGTTATAATGTTTTTACTCATTAAGAGATAAAATTTGTGCAGGAAGAGTACATTAATTATATGTAGATATAACACGTGCCACGGAAAAATGAGTAGATTGTTCGATTTTTAATATTAATGTGATTGTGAATTAAAATATTGACAACGAAGAGCGAAGGACTGAAAAATTACATGAATGTATAGAATTTATTTCACAGCTCCCGAATAATTCTGTGTGAAAAAGATAATTTAGATAAGTATTTTTTGCCTATAAAATATTATCATTTTTCTGAGTTATGAATACGATACTTTGTGATTTTTTATATTTTTCTTTTACATGTGGTGTACGATGCATATCTACTAGCTGATCTATTTTAATTGGAACGCACGGTCATATCCTGATTATTGCAAGGATAATGTTCTCACAGTGAGTAATATGTAGCTTGTGATCTTGAAAACCATTATATTCTTAGATAGAAAGCATTAATAATTGAAGTTTATACGCGACATATATGATCGTGCTTTATACAATCTTTTTTAAACCAGTTAATCAGCGTGTAATGTCACAGCAGCGTTTAGAATGATAACTGTAAATGTATACTGAATTTCCCCAATCAGATGTACCTTCTTTGATATAGATACATAATCCCTTTTACTTGTCATTTTAACTACATAATATAATGTGAGAAGTAAACCTTGCGGTTGAGTTTTAATTCTTGTATTTTAAATTATCATAACCGCTCCGTAATTTGTGCGTGCCAATGTATGAAATAAGTAAAGGAAAGTAAGTAGATATAGAAAGTAAGAAAGCATGTATGTAATAATTAAAGGAAAGATTAAATAAGCAGTGCTGTGTAGAATTCAAATGTATTTGTAGAATTATAATATGTAGATACGTACATAAGTTTCTATAACAATAAAAAATGGGAATATTGAAAACTCGACTCTTAACAGTTCTGTTTTTTTTTCATTTATAAATACTTGTTTATAAAGTAAACAATCTGGTTCGTGGATTTCGAATGTGGTGTAAGCTTTGGTCTTTGTAAGTTTGACATACGTGGAATTGCAACCACGTTGTCATAATGTCGTGTTATCTGTGTTTGATCTGAAGTGCCAAGTGTTTGTTAGGAATTCTTGTGATGGGTCTGTCGCATGTACCGGGACCAATTAATGTTTGAAGTGTAGAAATGAATGCTTTTTGGAGTCTGGAATAAATTTTAGGTTACAATGTTTTACTCGATATATGGTTTCGATAGTAAATTTGTGCAGGAAGAGTACATTAATTATATGTAGATATAACACGTGCCACGGAAAAATGAGTAGATTGTTCGATTTTTAAAAATAATGTGATTTTGAATTAAAATATTGACAACGAAGAGCGAAGGACTACAAAATTACACGAATGTATAGAATTGATTTCAGAGCTCCCGAATAATTCTGTGTGAAAAAGATAATTTAGATAAGTATTTTTTGCCTATAAAATATAATCATTTTTCTGAGTAATGGATAAGATACTTTGCGATTTTTTATATTATTCGTTTACATGTGGTGTACGAAGCAGATCTACTAGCTGATCTATTTTAATTGGAACGCACGGTCATATCCTGATTATTGCAAGGATAATGTTCTCACAGTGAGTAATATGTAGCTTGTGATCTTGAAAACCATTATATTCTTAGATAGAAAGCATTAATAATTGAAGTTTATACGCGACATATATGATCGTGCTTTATACAATCTTTTTTAAACCAGTTAATCAGCGTGTAATGTCACAGCAGCGTTTAGAATGATAACTGTAAATGTATACTGAATTTCCCCAATCAGATGTACCTTCTTTGATATAGATACATAATCCCTTTTACTTGTCATTTTAACTACATAATATAATGTGAGAAGTAAACCTTGCGGTTGAGTTTTAATTCTTGTATTTTAAATTATCATAACCGCTCCGTAATTTGTGCGTGCCAATGTATGAAATAAGTAAAGGAAAGTAAGTAGATATAGAAAGTAAGAAAGCATGTATGTAATAATTAAAGGAAAGATTAAATAAGCAGTGCTGGGTAGAATTCAAATGTATTTGTAGAATTATAATATGTAGATACGTACATAAGTTTCTATAACAATAAAAAATGGGAATATAGTAATCTCAACTCTAAACAGTTCTGTTAAAATATATAAGTTTATGAAAGAAGAGTACATCAATTAAATGTAAATATAAGACATGCAACGAAATTCGTGGATTATTAAATTTTTGAAATTAATGTGATTGCGAATTAAAATAGTGACAACGAAGAGCGAAGGACTGAAAAATTACACGAATATGTAGAATTGCTTTCACAGCTCCGGAATAATTCTGTGTGAAAAAGATAATTTAGATAAGTATTTTTTGCCTATAAAATATAATCATTTTTCTGAGTAATGAATACAATACTTTGTGATTTTTTATATTTTTCTTTTACATGTGGTGTACGAAGCAGAATTACTAGCTGAACTATTTTAATTGGAACACACGGTCAGATCCTGATTATTGCAATGACAATGTTCTTACGGTAAAAAGCATTGATAATTTAACTTTCTATTCTTTGTATGTCTTGAAATATTCATAATATGAAGAATAAATAATGATTATCAGTAGATAAGAAACATTTTTTAATAAATTTTAGTGCAAATTTCATCCCGATATCTCTGATGGTTCAAGAGTTATAGTAAAATGTCAGGATCCAACCTGCTGTGTTCGGTCGTCGTATGCTGTGTATCGCGCGGTGCAGCATTCAAACAAATTTTTAACAACATTCTTTGTTAGAACTAATTTTACGGAAAGTTCCTATCTTTGCCAGCGATAATATCATCGACCATATTTTCATTTTTATGTTCTTCAGAATCATTTGTTTAGTCAGCGACCACCATTTGTTATTTCATCTGACACACGCAACGCGTAGCTAACGAATATTACAATACAATATTGTTAGAATCAATTATATTCTAGGTAATGATCGTATTTTCATATTCATTCTATAAAATGTGTAATCGTAATTTTACCGTGTCGTCAATGTTTTACCAATTTTTTTACATATGTTGAATTATGGCTGTTTAAAATTCATTGTATTGCCGATAATATTTTGTTTCTCTCAAAGTAATCATACTGTTAATAGATGGAAAAAATCGCAGGTAAAGTGAAAGGTTCTTTTGTCTTTGTACACAACGATTACGTGTACAATAAAGATCATCGCAGTGAAAATATTTATCGTTGCAACACACGACGCACCACACGATGTTGTGGGGCTGTGATGGTTCTCAGCGATGGGACTATTACGCTATTAAAACCCCATAACCACCCTGGGCAAGAATATATTGCTACGCAGCATTTTATGATAGAGGAAATGATGAAGCTGAGTCGGGAGACATTGATCCCATTTAAACAAATATTTGATGATGTTTGTAGAAAGTATGTTTATGCTTACTTTTCTTATGTGTTTCTTTTATCAACTTTTTTTTATATTTTCTCCAAATATTTTGAACAAATATTTATCTATCTATCGATATGTGACACTCTTACAGATTTCAAAGATTTTTTAATATGTTGTAGAATTGATTTGGAATAGCAGATGTACACAGGAAAGAACAACCATATGCAGTTAGTTTGTGTTAAATTTTTAGAGTGTGTGGGGGTTTTTAAAACATATTAAGAAATCACTGAAATTAATTGTTGACAGTGTCACATATATATAAATTCACTGAAATGTTATACAGATATTTATTTAAAGACATCCAGATGCTGCAGCTTACTGTTCATTTTCAAAATTAAGACCAACGTTGCACAGACAGAGAGCTAATTTCAAACCCACAATTCCGCAATCCTTAGAAATTTTGTATGATCAGATGAAAACTTATCAACCATTGGAAAAACTAAAAATATCTGTTGTGAAGTCATTAAAAGACGAATTTGCTGTTATAATTACAACTGACGGCTTGCTAGAAGGATTAAAGAATTCAAAAGAAATATTCGTTGATGGAACATTTGCAGTAAGTAGCATAAAACTCTTAGATATAATGTTTTTGTTTAACAATTTAATTAACTTAAACTCTATATATTACAGAAGCTATTTAACTTAAATGTTTATATCAAGAATATCAGACTTTTCAAAGTAAACTTACTGTGTATATATGATAATAATAGATAATAATAATAATAGTAGATAATAATAGTCGTCTGTAATTTTAGGTTTTACCCAAGAAGCCACACATGGGACAGCTCTACACCATCCATATACGCTACATGGATAATGTAAAACATAATTTATATTGGATTTACTTCTTAAATTGTATCCAATGCTCCTTCACAAACATAAAGAATTGCTTCTCTGCAGGGTATTGCAACTATACTTGTACTGTGCGAAACACGGACGGCTGCGATGTATACTGCCATATGGAAACAAATATTTACTTTAATACCCGAATTACCAAATAATATAAGATTCATAATGAGTGATTATGAAGCAGCTGCTGTTACAACTCTAAATGAGTTATTCCCTAATGCGCATATACATGGTTGCTGGTTTCACTATTGTCAGGTTGGTGATACTGTTTGAAGTTATATATTATCATATAAATTACAATTTTGTCTATGTATAGAAAGCTACATTTTTTGTCATACATATATGTACGATATATCGCAGGCTATTCTGCGAAAGTGGCGCAAACTTGGTTTGACTAATGTACCTAATACTGTTCTGCGTATGTCAATGTCTTTGGCTTTAGTACCTGAAACAAAATTTCAAGAAGCCTTATTAATTATACAAAAAGAGGCAGACAACATAGCAAGTAATTTCCCCAATGTTCTTTTATTTATGACTTACATGCGAATTAATTGGTTAAAAATGGCATCGCAAGTAAGCGTATACAATTGTCCGGTGCGCACTAACAATATTGCAGAGTCTTTCCATAATGTTGCTGGTCAAAAATTAGGAAAACAGAACATAAACGTTTGGGCATTTCTAGGTATAGTATTATTTAATTTTTTGCAATCAATTTATTTATAATTTAATAACTATATACTTACATCATTGTCATGTTACTCTAAATATGCGGCAGTATGTAGTTAAATGTTATTAAATTTTAGAAAAAATAAGAGATTTGCTTATGGATCAAGAATTAGATTTGAATCGGCTACAAAATGGTGTAGCGTCTCGAAAACCACGTACTCGTGAAAATATTAGTCGAAGGAAAAAAATTGCTAAAGCTCAAGCTGAATTTGATACTGGAAGGTTAACATTCTTTCTATTTATAATTATTTTTATTGTATATATGTTTATAAATTTATATGATTTTGTAGATTATCTCTAGAGGAGTTTTTAAATATATTTCATCATAAAGACACAATTTTTAAAATCAATCAAATCAGTGCATTGGCAGGTGTCACGTCCTGGCGGGGCTATAAGAGCAAGAGAAGAGAATACCGCGGCCCGGCTACTCTGCTCTTCCACTGACTGACATTTAATAAAAGTGTTGGTCTTTTTATCAACAGACTAGGACCCGATGCCGACACCTGCATGCGGTCTTACACAGATGAATGATGCACGCGACCCTGAAACATACGCGATAATATGTTCCACTTACTTTTACGCTTCGCTTGTTTGTCGATTGACACAAGAAATGGGTTCGCAACGGATGAACGGCTACGGTTGCGCTGATGGCCTTGAATTCGGTCCGCTCTGCTTGACAGGCGTTGATCCAAATGGCTGGAAACGACCTTCAAGGATTGACGACTGCGCCAAATTCTGTCACGTCAATATTTGACAGGAACGATCTCCAATGGTTGACAGCTGGCGGCTACGGTATTGTAGACGGATGCGCTCGTTGAGGAAACGGGCGTGGACGCTGTACGATACCGTGAATCTAACTCACGAATATCGTCCGCGTGATTGACGATATTTTAACTAGCGAAAACGGGCGTGGACGCTGTGCGATCCCGTGAATTTATCTCGCGAATATCGTCCGCGTGGTTGACGATATTTTGATTCGAGAAAACGGACGTGGATGCTGCGGAGCTTGCTATGCGAGCAAGTCTATCACTATCACGCACGTACGCGAACACGTTGAAAGGAAATTGAATAAGGAATACTATTCGCGAACTTTCCAGTGAGAACTCTATCTCTAACTAACAACGTGTCACTTCAAACTACGAAGTTAGGAGCAAGGAAATAATAATTGGGATTTAGATTGACTCTGGTAAAACAAAGTATATTATAAACGTAAAAGAATACAAAGGTAAAGATGCTTATTATTAACGAAATCGAAATACGTACTAAGTACGAAATATGAAACGCAATAAAAATGTTTAATTGAATAAACGAAGTAATGTTTGAATTAAACGAATAAGAATAAGATATTATTGAATGGTATTAGGGACTGTGTCTAAACAGTATGGATTTGGAAAGATTGTGTCTAAACAATCTGGATTTGGAAGATTGACGAAAACTCGACTGACCCACTCGGGTCCCCGGAGAGGACTGGGGAGAATCGAACGTTCGTCGACGAACAACGTTCGTCCGAAAAATGCTGACTTCGCAAAAGGGGACCGTGTCCTCTTTGTGCCGGTCTTCGTCGTAAACAGCGCGATGGCCGCCGCACTAGAGTCAGCAGTTTTCGTTCCCAGTGGTGCAGGACTCGAAAATTAAGTGGTAACCATTGGCGTACCTATTTACTTATTTAAATAAATTGGGACTTAGAATATTTTCGAGCGCTTGCTCTTGCAAGGCGTTTCGATGTAAATTTTATATGTCATATGATTAGTTGACATCATTTGTCGACCGATCATATGTTTGAAAATATTCTAAGTACTTTTGAAAATTACCAAAAATCGAAATTTTGGTAAAGTCCAAACAAACGCGAATTGAGAACATAACCTACAAATTTTTAGGTTAGTTTCATGATTTCCGCTCACGAGTCCAATGATATTTCAATCTTCGAGTTTGGGCCATTTTTGGCTATTTTAGGATTTTGACAGATTTTGGATTTTAGGTTATGTTGATGGATTTCGATCAGATGTACGTGGTGTTAAGGATTCATTGTTATGGAGGATTTTTAGGAGTTTTGGAATCTTTAAAGGGGAACGCTCGCTCTTATGTATCTAATTTTACATGTAGTCTTAAAGCTAACGTCGGAGGTGCGACCGACGTCACACAGGTAAATATATATTGATAATTTTAAAGCTACCTCATAGAATTAAAATACTTTTTGTACAGATGAAGATATTAATGACGAAATTGCTGATGCTAACTCTTTTGCCAAAACAACTTATAATCCTACAGAAACCGGTAAATAAATTAATTTTATATTATGTAGTACGTATTATCGATTGTAGATATTATATATATTATAATGTTCTCTCCGTATATAATTTGTTGTTAAAGATAAACTAGAATGGATGCATGCAAAAACGTTACCAGGTACGACTTCAGCATCATCGAATTCCTCGACAATACAGGACGGGACAGTGTCAGCAGGTTATCTCCAATCCACATATTAATCTCAACTTTTCTAAATCGTTATTATTAATATAATAAGTGGTGTCAATTATCACCAATTGTGACCGAGGTGTATCGAAAAATTAAATTTTTCATATAACCAAGCAGTACGGATAATTAATTGAACATATATTTTTTAGGCGATTATATTGTTGAAATACTTAATGATAGTTTTTGGGAATGTGAAAAAGGAGATACTAATGATCAAGAAGATAGTAATAACCACAAATCAGGATTTTGCATAATCTGTTTTATTAACAAAGCAACAGAAGTTTGTGTGCCTTGCGGTCATCTTGCTTGTTGTATAACTTGTATCAGCCAATGTGATTGCAAACGATGCCCTGTATGCAATGTCAGCTTTACGATGTACGTGACACTTCGTGAACCAGAAATATAAGTATGCTCAGAAAACATCAACACTATATATCTTAGAATAATAGAAATACGGTTATAACATATCTGGGTCACACATTCCACGCGAAAACGAATACATTTTGGAGTAAAATTTCGGATTTTGTTCATTAAATATGTGTAGTCTTTAGTGATCTATGAACGAATCTCAAAGGATTTTTCGATGTCTTAAAAATTGTTGATTTTACACACGTGTAAACAAACGTGTTATCTTTTTGTCATTGAGTCATAAGTATAAAACTATCCCAGTATTCATTGTAGTGAAAACACAAGAGTATCTACTAAAAATGTTTTTTCACCATTTACTTTGCAATTGTTTTAAACAAATAACGTGTTTTCATAGCAGACCAAATTTGTTGTTTTAAAATAAAATTAAAAATTGTACATTTGTTACTCTTCGGTTATAAATTAACCAGATACATTGATATCTTTGGTTATAAATTTCTCTGTATTTCTTGACATTTATTTTTCATATTATGAATACTTCAAGAAATACAGAGTTTATAACCAAAGACATTGGCTGATTTAAATTATCTGAAAAAATACTGAATAAGTAACAAATTAACAATTTTAAATTCCATTTTAAGACAACAAAATTTGAACAATTAATTAAAAATGATTACAAAAAGTATATATTTATTACAAGAATTATCAACGCATAAAAATCATTTTATAATGAATTTTAGTGCAAATTTTATCTCGATATCTTTTATGGTTCAGCAGTTATAATAAAATGTCACGATCCAGCCCACTGTGTTTGGCTGTCTGAGGCAGTATATCTTTTTTAATAGAGGTCCGTAAAGGGGACACGGGTCTATTGAAAATTCGGAATATGTTTAAAATGATAGCAAAAGAAATGGTGAAAAAAACATTTTTAGTAGATACTCTTATGGTTTCACTACAAGTTCCCAAAAACCCATTTCCATCGCTTTGATAATTCTAAACTTATGACTCAATGAAAAAAGGTTAACACGTTTTGTTAAGATATCAAAAATCACCATATTTAAATTTGAACAAAATCTGAAATTTTACTCCAAAATGTGTCCGTTTTCGCGTGGAATGACCCATCTGTGAAGGTCAATTGGAATCTCTTTGTAAATATTGAAGATCTCTTTGTAACGTACATCCAAAATGGCCAAACGACAAAAATTGTGTTAAAAACTCAAATATTGAGTTTTTCCAATATTACAAGTGGCATTTTTAAGTTTGTGAATTTAGCCTTTTTGCCCAGCAATTCTGCATGTCCACGTACGTTCAGATTATCTGTAAAAAAACAATTTAGTAAGAGAGAAATGAGTTCTTCTCTAGCAATACTAAGTTTAGTCCATATAAATTGTACCTTTGTCCTCCAATTCTTGGTTGACTCTTTTCTTCGTACATTTTTTATATGCACCTGGAATTGTTAAAATAATTATTAAGAAATAATTATTAAGATTGTAGATTTACCGGTTGTCATAAAATTTTCACTAAATTCTGTTTCTCAACTATATCCAGATAGCACTGACAATGAGACGTCTTAAAGATGTCTTTAAACGAGTAAATTCGTTTTTCCTGGATTGCGAGGGTGCGGGATTCGCGTTCTCATTTCTCGATAATACAAAAATGGGGGTTTTCAGTAGACAAAATCGCTAGATAGCTCGATCTAGGCCGCTCTCGCCCTCAAGAGTTCTATTTTTTTATTTGCGGGCGTAATTTGCATTATTCGGAAGCATACAACTAACGTATGTAGCTGATTTCATAGCTATTTTCATAGCTACATGCTTGTCGAATAATGCAAATTACGCCTCATAAACGTAAAAATAGGACTATAGAGGGCGATCGCAGCCCAGATTACTCTTTTATCTAGCGCTTTTCACTACTTAAAATCCCATCTTTGTATTATCGAGAAATGAGAACGCGCATCCCGCATCCTTGCAATTCTGGAAACAAGTCTACCGCCTTAGGGTGGATTTATAGTGGAGCAGCGAGGTGAGCTGTGCGGTGAAAAAAAAAGAAAAACAATGAAAATACATATGTACTTTTTCATTAGTATGTGTCGAAATGTTGTCACGCATGTTGGTTTGTTTTCACCGCGCCGCTATCATCGATGCTCGCAGCTCCACTATAAATCCACACTTAAGTATTAACTTACTTCGATTTTGATCAGTAATTTCATTTTTTATAACACAAATCGGTTCTGGAGTAGTGCAAACATGTACCGCTATAAATAAGGAAAATATTTTATATATTTTATTAAAGTGATTATTAATTTAATATTAATTAGATTATCTATTATAAGTAAAATGTTGAAAATTTTGCAACCTCGGTAAATCATGACAAGAGTATTAAAAGACTTTTTTTATGAGAATCCTCATTACACACTGTTTTAACCAGTCCCGCGTGTTTAAATTATTAATAGATTCAAGACAGGTAACCTAGTCCTACGACATTTCAAATTCTGTAGCTGTATACCGATAGCGTAGTCGTAGACCTATGTTTGTGACCTTACGGTATTCAGCTATAGGCGGTACATAGCTATAAGTCTCACTTAATAACCGCCGGTCGTGAATGTGTTAACAGTTCGAAGTAAAAATGGATGGTGTTACGTCCCGGAGTCTGACTTTTGCGAAAACTATCGTTCCACGACCCATTCCCCTTACTGGACGCTCTCAAATGCGATACAACCTTTTGTCCACGCGGCACGTTACGTCCGACGTCTGACTGGGAACCACGACTTTCGCGAACATGCGTATTCTACTTAACGCTTACAGTAGATTCGCCCCAAAGCGGCGGACGAGAACAGAGATAACTGAGACGGCACGAATCTTCGCAGGGAAATATCTAGCAACTTATCGAACAGTTGAGTATAGCGATCGGTGAAGACAGGCAGGCTTCCTTTATGCGAGCTGCTTCCGTTGCTCGCTGACGGCTGCAGTCGAATCAGGCTGGATCGTCGTAGGAAGGACGATGATCCTCACTCGTCCTGGGAAGATCACGTCGTCGGTGATCCTCGGTTGGCGGGAGATACCCCGCTGTTGTCCTTCGTCTCGCGTTCGTTGACGCGCACGAGCTTTCGTAATTGATAGCGACGAACGCGAATTGAATAGGAGAGTATTGCAAACGCGAGGATGTAGGGAGAAGAACTAAGCGAGACTCACTTATTAAATTAATAACTGGGAATATATTTGTAACGTATGAAATGAAATTATAATGAACTAGAAGCGCGTGTTATAGCAGGACCGCTCAAAGGCGGATGAGAGCGAGGACTCGTCGGAGTCTGGACCGGGACATCCAGGAGGCGGCGAGCCTCGCTGGAGTCTTGAACGAACGTATCAGACTGGCTGTCCGAATTGAACTGAACTAACTGAACTCTTTTTAGGATCGTGAGGTCGAATACATAGGTGTCTTATTTTCTACCGGATGTCTCGTTAGACATAACGCTATGGATGTTATGAGAAGCGCGCGATTAATGATTACGGTGAATGCTACGTGATACTGCTACGGGGAATACATTAAGATATGATTATTATACAAGGGTTAAGATAAGAATGGGTATATGGTATGAGGTGAGAATCGGATCTGATGAACGGAGCGAAGTATGACTACTTATAACTAATCAATATTCTTAATAATTACGGTTACAATATCCTACTCTGATTGGCTATGCTTATAACCTATGGCAACACGTCGGCAGACGTGACACCTCACCCCTTGGGAGTTTCGTGCCGAAAATTATTTCTCATCCTCGGAGTCGAACGTCGCGGTTCAACGTAACGTTTCATAAAATGTCGTCTTGGACTCGCATCGTCAAACATGTCGGACGAGTCGTAATCCATCGTAGAGGAAATAGGGAAGGGTTGACGCGTCATCGTCTTCGCTGAAAATGTATATCGCTTGCGACTTATCGGCTGTAACACAAACATCTTAGATTTCGGAGAGTTTACAATATGCATGTTACGCTTCGCGGCTATCGCTCTAAATGTAAACGTTTTTGATTTCACGGGTTTCGGTTTCGTGCGAATGACTCGGTCTGTCTTGTATAAGCGGTCGCTGGAGAGGTGAGATTTATCGTGATTATCGCGCGTTGAACTTTGAATATTTCTCTTCTTGCTGAGATGGTCGGTACTAATTATGTCCGTGACCTCGTCGCAGCGGGAATCGAGAGAATATGAATTGGAAAGAGAATTAGATGAATTGGGACGAAGATTTAGGATTTTTAGATTTGGATTGGACTTGGGATACGCGTTGGTATCTAAAATGGAAGAATCGAGATTCAACAATGAATTCGGTTTTGAATTCGAAATAGAAATTGAATCTGAATTTGAATGATACTTGTTCGTATCGGAATTAGTAGAATTGAGATTCAACGATGAGTTCTGCTTTGAACTCGAAATAGAAATTGAATCTGAATTGGAATGATACTTGTTCGTATCGGAATTAGTAGAATTGAGATTCAACGATGAGTTCTGCTTTGAACTCGGAATAGAAATTGAATCTGAATTGGAATGATACTTGTTCGTATCGGAATTAGTAGAATTGAGATTCAACGATGAGTTCTGCTTTGAACTCGGAATAGAAATTGAATCTGAATTGGAATGATTCGCTCGCGAATCTGGATGCTCATGGGCATTGGATATAGTAGACTGAGAATTTGAAATTGGGATTGAATTTGAAATAGAATTCGTAAATTCTGACTCCGGATCGGCGATTTCCACGATACTTTCTACTTCCTCCAGCTCCATGTTCGGCGTGGAGAGTTCGATCGGTTCGCTCGTGGTGTTGACGCTCTGTATGTACGTGTCACGTCCGTCACTGTGTTTTTGTTACAGGTACCAGGAGAGAGAAAAGAGAACAGTGACAGACGGACGGTTGAGATATTATGATTAAAATGAGGAGTGGTCTTTCGTGCCGAGACAGCCGCGGGCTGTCATATGCACTAGGACAACCGATATTGCTATGGATGCAGTCAAGAAAAGAACGTCCGACGCGGTTACAAGAAGTGTCCCGACAAGAATCGCGCGCGAGAGGATGCAACGAGAACGGTGAGTTTACAGGATTCAACAATTATACAAGATATTATACGACTCACCGCAATGTTGTATTAACGCCTAATAATATTGTTGCAGCAGGAACTGGCGGTACTGACAGTAGGTGTCGTACATCGGATCTTCTATACAGATGTCCTCGAGGTGGGGAAGATCCGGCAGAGTTGCTGCTGCTCGGTTCGGGACGACGTTAGTGGCCTTGGATGCTGGCCGCAAGACGACACGTTGATGAGCTGGCAGAGGAACGTCACGGATGATTCGGCAACGGACCCTGGGAACGATGATCGTGTCTCGGCTGTCGTCGTCGTCGGCTATGTCGATCACCTCTGGACAATCAACCGGATGTAGAACTGGCGTCGGAGCTCGCGAGAGGTCCGCGTGGTTGACCTCTTTAGGAGGGTTGCAAGGGCAACCGTATACAGAAACGTAATCGGACGCGTCACACGGAATGTGCTCGGTGGTTCCCAGAAGTTCTGTCCACTCGGTAGTGGCAATGTTTAGATCGAGCACCGCTTTATTTCTCAACGCGCGTCTCAATTCAGCAAGTTGATACTTGCGTCCCGCTCGACGTGGGCGTCGCATGGGTAAGGAATAGTAATGATGGAATATTAATAATATAATGAAAATGAACTTCCACTTGTTATTAACCTTTTTGGTAGTTAACTCGCTTCACGTCTATAGTGGCGGCTCAGCGTTTCCACTGCGCACTTTAGACCAATTCTAGACGTGGCACGAGAACTTCTCTATGACTCGCTTCAAATTCCTTATTGGCGGCTCAGCGTTTCCACTGCGCACTTTAGACCAAGTCCGGATATGTCACGAGTTTAATATATTCGATGCAAGAACTGAATTGGAAGATGGTGTTGAACTAACACAAGAATAACAAGATCGAAGCACTGGTATAACAACAATATATTAAATAAGAACTGGTAAGTACACTGGTATACAATATGTAAGTAGTATTATAATAGGAGTAGTAATTGGATTAATGAATAATGGATATTGTAATATGTTATAGGAATAATGTATGAGAATTAGGACTTGAGTTGAGTTGAGTTAGAGTTGGAATTGGAATTGGAATTAGGAGTGAAGGATCGACACACTTCACTTTCGCGGAGCTAGACTGAACACGTCTGCTCTTGAAGTCGGAAGAAGCCGGACTGACTCTGAGGCCAGGTAGGCACGTCTGTGCGAGTCGCTGGCTGAAGGCGGACTGCTCGAGTCGCGAGATGGAGGCGGACTGATGCAAGCGTCCGCTCTGCCTTGCCTCCTTCGTTCGGAGTGGGGATAGCTGACGCTGCAGTCTCTTTGTTCTTCAGTCGTCGGAGTGGGAGAACCGCTGACGCAGCAGCGTCTTTGCTCCCGGGGACTGCACGTGCATTTCTGCTGACGCTGCAGTCTCGTGGCTGTCCTATTGCCCTCTACGAGCGTGGGACTGCTGATGCAGCAGTCTTTGGACTTCTCGACGTTTCTAGAAGCTTCTAGATGCTTCCAGAGTGATGCAATACTTTATTGCATTATGTGTCGTGGTGATGGGTTGAAACTGAGGTAAGGTGTTGATCAAGGAGAAGTTATGGTGATGGGTAGAGACGGAGATAAGGATTAGAACAATACAATAATGAGATCTTAATACTATGCTCTTATGTCTAGGGGACGGTGTATGGATCTTATGCAGATCAGACCTTGTATACATAGTGTGTGTACAAGGCCAACGTCGTACATCGGACGACGTAACATACGCTTTACCGTCGGAGATGCGCTTTGAACAATTCGGAATTATAACGCCGGGCGCGATTTCGCATTTTCGCAGGTAACCTATCCTAGGTACGGCGGCGTTCATCGCTGTGTATACCGCGGCTCGCGGTTCGGTATGGCAACTCTCGCGTGAGATAAAAGGAAACTCGTTTCCTTGCCATGTCATGCACCGGTTTCTATACGAAATGTCTGCGCCTTGGACTAAGAACGCAGATCCAAGAACTCCTTCGGATGGAATTGCAGATGAATCTGGCACAACTTGAAATTCTACGGGCGTACCAGATATTGTTAAACATACGGATCCTACAGTCGACACGATTTCGTCGGTAATGCCAGACATTAGAATTTTATTTCCCGTGTCGATTACAATATCGGGCTTTAATACTGAGGCTCTGATCAGGTTCGGTTCTGATCCTGTGTCTAGCATGATCTTAATATCTTTCATCAACTCGGGGATCATAACAATTATATGCGGGATTGCGGTATTGTCGCTGAGAGTTATTCTCGTTACTCTCTGGCCCTTTCTGTGCTCGGCTCGGTCGCGATTATTCAAGCGAATCGTTTGAGAGGTGCCTCCTGTCGTGGACTCGCGGCGGACAGGAGGCTTGGTCCGTTTCCCGACCGTTCGGTTTCGCGTTTGCGGCATTCGTAAATATCATGCTCGGACGTCTCGCAATAATTGCAGTACTTTGCTGGTGCAAAAGAGCTCGCGTAATCATCTTCGCGGCGTTGGGAGGAGGTGTACGCATCGTGATATGACTCGAGATGACATTCTCCGCGTGGTCTGTTTGAAAACAGGTCGGCACGCGTGCGATAAGGAGAGTCGTCGCGTGGCCCATCGTGGTATCGGTCCGGGCGATAACGGTCGTCGCGATAGCGCTCGGGTGTCGGACTACGGTCGACTCTGAAGTTGCGATATTGTTGTGCCGAAGAATCCCTATCGTATGAAAATGCGTATACGTCGGATTGGCGACTTCGGTAGGAAGAATATGATTGATCGAATCTCGGGTTCGACTGTGGGTGCTGCGGCGACGTCATCCTATCGGGGGTTCTGTCGCGTGACGCGTCCGAAAATCGTATTCGTTCGTCGAATCGTTCGTAACGGTCTCTGTCTATTTCGGCCTCTTTATATAATTCTATCGCTTTATTGAATACGTGATTCAGTGATCCGTGTCGAAGGCGCCGGATTTCACTTCGGAGGTTCGGGATTAACCCGCGGATGAAACTATCTATCGTGAGATCGTCTACGTTCGCTATGTTCGGTCGATCGCGATCGCAGTCGAGGATCGCGGCGCGGAGATCTTTTACGCGGCAAATGTAATCGAGAATATGCTCGTTTTGCCGCATGAAAATATTTGCCATCTGACCTCGGTAGTGGTCGACGGTGTGACAGGTGCCGAAAACGTCTTTGAGACGGTTGCACAGTTCGGTTACTGTTTCGACGTTTTCGTCTTCGATTGCGGTATACGCGATTCCGCGGAGTTTAATGATAATCAATTTCGACAGCGTTCTTTCCGCATGTCGAGGAACGAGATCGCGGGCGCGCTTGCAGGCTCGCGTGAATTGCAGCACAGAAATGTTCGTGCCATCGAATGAAGGAATCGAATCTATTGCGGCTTTTATAACTAGTCGCGAATCTTCTCGCTCGGGCGAGTAATCTCTACGAGATGGCATCGGATCGTCTTGAAGAGGCTTTGCTAACAGGTGCAACGGAAAGTTAATCAAATTTTCTGTTCGCTGAGAACGCGTGTTTCTCGTTGGGTTCGCCCTTTCGTCGTGGTGGTTGATCGATCCCACCGCTGCCACCAATTTGTTACGTCCCGGAGTCTGACTTTTGCGAAAACTATCGTTCCGCGACCCATTCCCCTTACTGGACGCTCTCAAATGCGATACAACCTTTTGTCCACGCGGCACGTTACGTCCAACGTCTGACTGGGAACCACGACTTTCGCGAACATGCGTATTCTACTTAACGCTTACAGTAGATTCGCCCCAAAGCGGCGGACGAGAACAGAGATAACTGAGACGGCACGAATCTTCGCAGGGAAATATCTAGCAACTTATCGAACAGTTGAGTATAGCGATCGGTGAAGACAGGCAGGCTTCCTTTATGCGAGCTGCTTCCGTTGCTCGCTGACGGCTGCAGTCGAATCAGGCTGGATCGTCGTAGGAAGGACGATGATCCTCACTCGTCCTGGGAAGATCACGTCGTCGGTGATCCTCGGTTGGCGGGAGATACCCCGCTGTTGTCCTTCGTCTCGCGTTCGTTGACGCGCACGAGCTTTCGTAATTGATAGCGACGAACGCGAATTGAATAGGAGAGTATTGCAAACGCGAGGATTTAGGGAGAAGAACTAAGCGAGACTCACTTATTAAATTAATAACTGGGAATATATTTGTAACGTATGAAATGAAATTATAATGAACTAGAAGCGCGTGTTATAGCAGGACCGCTCAAAGGCGGATGAGAGCGAGGACTCGTCGGAGTCTGGACCGGGACATCCAGGAGGCGGCGAGCCTCGCTGGAGTCTTGAACGAACGTATCAGACTGGCTGTCCGAATTGAACTGAACTAACTGAACTCTTTTTAGGATCGTGTGACGTCGGTCGCACCTCCGACGTTAGCTTTAAGACTACATGTAAAATTAGATACATAAGAGCGAGCGTTCCCCTTTAAAGATTCCAAAACTCCTAAAAATCCTTCATAACAATGAATCCTTAACACCACGTACATCTGTTTGAAATCCATCAACATAACCTGAAATCCAAAATCTGTCAAAATCCTAAAATAGCCAAAAATGGCCCAAACTCGAAGATTGAAATATCATTGGACTCGTGAGCGAAAATCATGAAACTAACCTAAAAATTTGTAGGTTATGTTCTCAATTCGCGTTTGTTTAGACTTTACCAAAATTTCGATTTTTGGTAATTTTCAAAAGTACTTAGAATATTTTCAAACATATGATCGGTCGACAAATGATGTCAACTAATCATATGACATATAAAATTTACATCGAAACGCCTTGCAAGAGCAAGCGCTCGAAAATATTCTAAGTCCCAATTTATTTAAATAAATAAATAGGTACGCCAATGGTTACCACTTAATTTTCGAGTCCTGCACCACTGGGAACGAAAACTGCTGACTCTAGTGCGGCGGCCATCGCGCTGTTTACGACGAAGACCGGCACAAAGAGGACACGGTCCCCTTTTGCGAAGTCAGCATTTTTCGGACGAACGTTGTTCGTCGACGAACGTTCGATTTTCCTCAGTCCTCTCCGGGGACCCGAGTGGGTCAGTCGAGTTTTCGTCAATCTTCCAAGTCCAGACTATTTAGACATAGTCTTTCCAAATCCAGATTGTTTAGACACAATCTTTCCAAATCCATACTGTTTAGACACAGTCCCTAATACCATTCAGTAATATCGTATTCTTATTCGTTTAATTCAAATATTACTTCGTTTATTCAATTAAACATTTTTATTGCGTTTCATATTTCGTACTTAGTACGTATTTCGATTTCGTTAATAATAAGCATCTTTACCGTTGTATTCTTTTACGTTTATAATATACTTTGTTTTACCAGAGTCAATCTAAATCCCAATTATTATTTCCTTGCTCCTAACTTCGTAGTTTGAAGTGACACGTTGTTAGTTAGAGATAGAGTTCTCGCTGGAAAGTTCGCGAAGAGTATTCCTTATTCAATTTCCTTTCAACGTGTTCGCGTACGTGCGTGATAGTGATAGACTTGCTCGCATAGCAAGCTCCGCAGCATCCACGTCCGTTTTCTCGAATCAAAATATCGTCAACCACGCGGACGATATTCGCGAGATAAATTCACGGGATCGCACAGCGTCCACGCCCGTTTTCGCTAGTTAAAATATCGTCAATCACGCGGACGATATTCGTGAGTTAGATTCACGGTATCGTACAGCGTCCACGCCCGTTTCCTCAACGAGCGCATCCGTCTACAATACCGTAGCCGCCAGCTGTCAGCCATTGGAGATCGTTCCTGCCAAATATTGACGTGACAGAATTTGGCGCAGTAGTCAATCCTTGAAGGTCGTTTCCAGCCATTTGGATCAACGCCTGTCAAGCAGAAAGGACCGAATTCAAGGCCATCAGCGCAACCGTAGCTGTTCATCCGTTGCGAATTCATTTCTCGTGTCAATCGACAAACAAGCGAAGCGTAAAAGTAAGTGGAACATATTACCGCGTATGTTTCAGGGTCGCGTGCATCATTCATCAGTGTAAGACTGCATGCAGGTGTCGGCATCGGGTCCTAGTCTGTTGATAAAAAGACCAACACTTTTATTAAATGTCAGTCAGTGGAAGAGTAGAGTAGCCGGGCCGCGGTATTCTCTTCTCTTGCTCTTATAGCCCCGCCAGGACGTGACAATTTTTGGCGCAGTCGGTAGGACAGTCGTTGGTCACCGATGTTAGAAGCACGGCATCGAGGAATAAAAATAGAATCAGTGTTAGCACGCGAACCCCTGCGCGTTCCATCATTGTTTGACAATTTAACGCAGTAGACTTAGAGTCCGTGAAAGCATAGTGTCAGTTAAAAGTGCGACGGGCAGTGAAGGAAATGCCCTTTCGCCCACGTTACATACTCAAATTATTTTTCGCGATGCTCGTACTCAGTACAAATTCATCGAGAGTTTTAGTGAACGTTAAAGTGCGACGGGCGGTTTAGAAAACGCCCCTTCGCCCACGTTATATAGTCGGATTATTTTTCGCGAATTTCATACTTAGAAATTTTCAAGCGACGCAATCATGGAAACGCGTAGCGAGGCTAGAAAGAAGGTTCCTCCTACGGAAGAGGAATTAATTGAATTCCAGAAAGATTTAGCTCGTATAGAATCAGCTCTCATTAATCAAACCGCCGCGTTGACTCAACTCAAATTGCAATACGAAACAGAAACGCGTGAGCAGAGAGTAACGTACGAGGATATACGCCGCGAGATAGCAGAAATCCGATCGGCCAGAGATTCTCAATCAATTCCAGCTAGCCCAGTCGTTGCGCCCCGCGAACCCATAATGCACGATTCTTCGAATTTCACCGTTAAACAAGCGGTTGAACTTGTGCCTACCTTTGACGGCACCTCCATAACCGTGCTACAATTCGTTCGCGCGTGCAAGCGAGCCTTGGAAGCTGTTCCAGCCACAGCTGAGCGTACCCTCACTAGATTAGTATGCAATAAGCTTAGAGGACAGGCATACGCCGCGATTGAAGACGTAAATATTAACACAATCTCTGAATTGTGCAACCGCCTGAAAGATGTACTAGGCCCATATAAATTCATCGATCAGTATCGCGGAGAATTAGCTTCGATACACCAGGGACAGTCCGAGCACGTGTTGAATTATATTACGCGAGTAAAGGACCTTAGAACGGCGATCATAGATTCAGGCCGCGGGGTCCCCAATCTAGACGAGATTGACAAATTCACAATTGATTGTTTCATGCGTGGTCTTATCCCAGCGCTTCGAGCCGAGGTCAGGCTCTGTGCGTCACTCGAATTACAGAAAATATTCGATGAAGCAGTAACCGCGTACAAACAGTACGAGCTTGACCGTGTTCGTTATCGCGACGACGGACGCCGCGTTGCATTCTCCGACTCTCGTAATCGCACACCAGAGCGATCAAGCAACTCTTATTATGATAGGAATGCGCCTGAGCAGCGCAACAGATCTTCGGAAAGGAAAGATCAACGACCTTCCTTTTCACCTCGTGAATCCTGGCGAGACAGGAAATCCGATAACAGAGACGCGTATCGCTCTCCTCCTCCGCGACGTCACGAACCGTCGCAATCAAATCAGCGCGAAACGTATAAACGCGAAGATCGCGCTTCCCAGTCCCCAGGTCGCGATCGCTTTCCTACGGAGAATCGGAAGTATTGTAAATATTGTAAGCGCACGGGACATGACATACACGAATGTCGCCGCCGCGAATATTACAATAAAAATGAGTCGGGAAACGAATCAAGCCTCCCGACAAACGCGACCAAAGGACGGGAGGCATCCCAAGAGAATCGCCAAAAGGCAACACAGCTGGCCGTCATCAGCGACGACCAGCAGTAGATGAAATTCGAGTAGATAGGAGAGATAACCCGGACGGTCAGCAGAATGAACGACCATCCGCGAAATTAGTCTCGGCAATAAATCTCGCGCCGGACTCCCCTATCCCTCGAATAAAAGCAAGATCGTCACTCTTCTCAAAAGAGTGTGAGTTCCTCTTGGACACCGGGTCCGAGGTCAACTTAATCCGAGCGTCTGGTATCAAATCTGACGTTCATCTAAAAACTGACAGCGTCATACACGTCCATGGCGTGACAGAAGGAGAAATTGCGACCCTCGGTTATATCAATGCGGAGCTAGCAGATTCCATTAAAGTCACGCTACACGTTCTGCCTGACAGTTTTCCAATTAATATAGATGGTATCTTAGGCTCCCCCTTCTTCAGAGAGGGAGCAGAGATATCATTTGCGAAGGAATGCGTAGAGTATAAAACCCTACGTATTACCTTTTCGAATCCTCGGGAATATTCCATCGAAAGCCGTACCGCCGCCTGCATAGCCGTCAACGTAAAGGGCCCAAGCGAAGGGTATGTGCGAAAAGTAGATGTAAAACCCGATGTGTTCTTAGGTGATTGTTTAGTCACCAACCGTAACGGAAAGGCATACCTGCGATGCTTTAACGCATCGTCCGAAGTGGCGTCCTTCTCCCTGCCTACGTTGGAGGTGGAAGAGATCGAGGTTCCCTTTTCGAATATTCAAGCCGAAGTCAATTCGGACTTATTCAATGCTCGTGCGTGCCGCGCGCACGAGACGATCGTTAACGATCAACTCGCGTCTTCTATTAATTCGGGTAACCATTCCGACGATTCCGGTAGCCATCCCGATTCTTTAAATAATTCCGGTAACCATCCCGACGATTCCGGTAGCCATCCCGATTCTTTAAATAATTCCGGTAACCATCCCGACGATTCCGGTAGCCATCCCGATTTCTTAAATAATTCCGGTAACCATTCCGACGATTCCGGTAGCCATCCCGATTCTTTAAATAATTCCGGTAACCATCCCGACGATTCCGGTAGCCATCCCGATACTTTAAAGAATTCCGGTAACCATCCCGACGATTTATATTCAAAGTCCTGTGTGGAAAGAAACATCAACGCCTTCGCCTCAGATGAACTTTTAGAATGTTCATATGAGAACAATTTAGAAAACATTTCTATTCCTAAAGTTAAATCAAAAGGAGTTTATGTTTTGCCGCAAACTCCTATCTTCAAATCCTCGCCGGAACAACACCTCTTCCAGCTTCAACGATCAGGTATCCGTGCGACCGAAAACAAAGTCCATGCGTCTGGCAAATACAATTCCGCGAGATTCGCGTCAGCAAGAAAAAGAAATAAAGCCGATACATTATACTCGCCCGAGACAACTAAGTCTGATTATAAGCTTTCGTTATGTATCTTGCGAAACGAATTCAATCTTCCTAGCGTTAACAGAGTCTCCAATATCGTTACGCCAACGATAAACTATCGCAGCGACCCAAGAGCGAAATTTAAAACCTCTGGTCAGCATCACCCCACTCCACAGCAGGAAGACGATATCCCTGCGACGCAACGAGATCTTCAAGGAGAAACCGTCACCCCTGAAGATCATCAGTCTCTCGACAACGCTATAACAGCAACCATGCAGCCGATACAAGCAGCTATCTTGCTCTCTATTGCCACGCAAGCCTCAACACTCATTGGATATGACTGTGGAGGTTCAACCTTGAATATTACCACGTATTCAACTATTGACACTCTTAACTGCGAGCCAGAAGACATCGCACCAGCTGAAAATTTAGAAAGAATTCAGCTCCTGCAGCTAGCTGAATTCTCGCAAGCTCGTGTTTTGCAATGCCATATCGGAATAGACAGAACCATATACTATTGTGGCATGCATTCACATAATTCGGTAGTATCCAATGGTCGACAAGACTATATATTACCGATCTCCAGCGAAACCTGTTCGAGCCTACACACGACGGGGACAATATTCATCACCCCAGCCGCCCAGATCACAGGTATTCAGCCGAACTCGACCTCCTCTCACGGCCTCACGTTAGCAGGAGTTATTCAGAACGATGGTAGCTGCGCTGGAACCACGTATAGTGATCCGTTTGGGACTTGGACCGATGTCGTGGTACAAGCTTTAGTCCGAATCACGATCCGCGACTACATCGCTCCAATCAGATTGTCAACCGGACAGATTCATCTACAAACTGGGCAAACCTGCCCCCTTCAAAAAGGAAGCTGCTTAGACGCACAAGATGGCCATACGTTCTGGGAAACCACGCCGACGGACTCGTGCAAATTCAATAATTATGATGTCTTGTACGAAGGGATAGCCACTAAACTATCCTCCAAGGTGAATCCTTCTCCAACCCTGTATACCGTAGCATCGCAGGACACGACTTTTGCACTCACGGAGACAGGCAGATCGTCAGTTTGCGGATATGTCATAATCCGAACGGAACACCCCAAGCTGTTCATTCTGGAAGTTGGAAGTTCAGGAAAATTCAAGGAGAAAACACACACCTTGGTCAACAATCTGGACATCTTCACGTATGTCAACAGCAAATTTGTCTACGTGGAGAAGCACCTCCGGAAACAATTTTCTCAACTCTACAAAGATGTAATCCGTCAGAAGTGTGAGCTAGAGCGTCAGATTCTCCAGAACGCCCTCACATTATTACATTCAGCACCCGAAGAAGTTGCCACTGCCATCATGAAGGATGTCGGATTTATCGCAGTTCCAGCAGGAGAGGTAGTGCACATAATAAAGTGCATACCAGTCACGGTCCAAGTGAGGAAAACCGAACGGTGTTATGATGAGCTACCCATCACGTATCGGAACACATCAAAATTCCTGAAGCCAAGGGACCACATCATTTCAAATACGGGGACAGAAAAGCCATGCAATGAGCTACTTCCCCCATATTATAGACTGCACGGAACATGGTATCGCCTAACACCGTCATTGATGGAGGCCATCACTCCTTCGGAGCTTCACCCCCTCGCCAAGCCAACCTGGAAATACATAGATCCGAAGAACTTGGCAACGGGAGGCATTTATTCACAAGACGACCTGGACAAACTACAGGATCATATAATGTTTCCTGTAGAGAAGGTAGCAGTCATAAATTCAATCGCACAGGGTGCGACGGGAAGACAGTTTGCAGCAGGAAACATCAACATGTTCAACCTGCTCGATGAAAACTCCCTACAGCAGATAGCGGAGTCTACAGCACAGAAATTATGGTCCGGATTCACTACATTCGGATCAATAAGTGCTGGAATAATCGGAGTGTATGTAGCGATCCGCACGATCAAAACAATCATCAGTACGATCGTTAACGGCATCGCATTACACTCACTATACGGCTGGAGCCTGCATCTCGTTGTCGCCATCTGGAGTTCACTGACCCGGTTCTTTATATTCATGAAGCAGAGGGACAACAAGACTTCAGCGGCCATCGAGGACAAAGATAGTGATAGTGCCAGTGTCGGAGAAATCCGAACCCGTCCTCCCTTGACGAAACGAACGTTAATTTGCGATTCCCTTGACCCAGCGTCGCGAGACAGGGATGACATTTCAGTGCATCCTGTCTACCGCCACCCAGAGGCAGAGATTCCACTGCGTGAAATCTCTTCTCTAAGGGGGGAGGTGTGACGTCGGTCGCACCTCCGACGTTAGCTTTAAGACTACATGTAAAATTAGATACATAAGAGCGAGCGTTCCCCTTTAAAGATTCCAAAACTCCTAAAAATCCTTCATAACAATGAATCCTTAACACCACGTACATCTGTTTGAAATCCATCAACATAACCTAAAATCCAAAATCTGTCAAAATCCTAAAATAGCCAAAAATGGCCCAAACTCGAAGATTGAAATATCATTGGACTCGTGAGCGAAAATCATGAAACTAACCTAAAAATTTGTAGGTTATGTTCTCAATTCGCGTTTGTTTAGACTTTACCAAAATTTCGATTTTTGGTAATTTTCAAAAGTACTTAGAATATTTTCAAACATATGATCGGTCGACAAATGATGTCAACTAATCATATGACATATAAAATTTACATCGAAACGCCTTGCAAGAGCAAGCGCTCGAAAATATTCTAAGTCCCAATTTATTTAAATAAATAAATAGGTACGCCAATGGTTACCACTTAATTTTCGAGTCCTGCACCACTGGGAACGAAAACTGCTGACTCTAGTGCGGCGGCCATCGCGCTGTTTACGACGAAGACCGGCACAAAGAGGACACGGTCCCCTTTTGCGAAGTCAGCATTTTTCGGACGAACGTTGTTCGTCGACGAACGTTCGATTTTCCTCAGTCCTCTCCGGGGACCCGAGTGGGTCAGTCGAGTTTTCGTCAATCTTCCAAGTCCAGACTATTTAGACATAGTCTTTCCAAATCCAGATTGTTTAGACACAATCTTTCCAAATCCATACTGTTTAGACACAGTCCCTATTACCATTCAGTAATATCGTATTCTTATTCGTTTAATTCAAACATTACGTCGTTTATTCAATTAAACATTTTTATTGCGTTTCATATTTCGTACTTAGTACGTATTTCGATTTCGTTAATAATAAGCACCTTTACCTTTGTATTCTTTTACGTTTATAATATACTTTGTTTTACCAGAGTCAATCTAAATCCCAATTATTATTTCCTTGCTCCTAACTTCGTAGTTTGAAGTGACACGTTGTTAGTTAGAGATAGAGTTCTCACTGGAAAGTTCGCGAATAGTATTCCTTATTCAATTTCCTGTTACGTGTTCGCGTACGTGCGTGATAGTGATAGACTTGCTCGCATAGCAAGCTCCGCAGCATCCACGTCCGTTTTCTCGAATCAAAATATCGTCAACCACGCGGACGATATTCGCGAGATAAATTCACGGGATCGCACAGCGTCCACGCCCGTTTTCGCTAGTTAAAATATCGTCAATCACGCGGACGATATTCGTGAGTTAGATTCACGGTATCGTACAGCGTCCACGCCCGTTTCCTCAACGAGCGCATCCGTCTACAATACCGTAGCAGCCGGCTGTCAATCATTGGAGGTCGTTCCTGTCAAATATTGACGTGACAGAGTTTGGCGCAGTCGTCAATCCTTGAAGGTCGTTTCCAGCCATTTGGATCAACGCCTGTCGAGCAGAGGGGACCGAATTCAAGGTCATCAGCGCAACCGTAGCCGTTCATCCGTTGCGAATTCATTTCTCGTGTCAATCGACAAACAAGCGAAGCGTAAAAGTAAGTGGAACATATTATCGCGTATGTTTCAGGGTCGCGTGCATCTTTCATCTGTGTAAGACTGCATGCAGGTGTCGGCATCGGGTCCTAGTCTGTTGATAAAAAGACCAACACTTTTATTAAATGTCAGTCAGTGGAAGAGTAGAGTAGCCGGGCCGCGGTATTCTCTTCTCTTGCTCTTATAGCCCCGCCAGGACGTGACACCTCCTCGGGATTCGATCGAGTGCTCCCTAGAGAAAAACGCCGTGAAAAGCCGGCCGGAATCGAAGGAGACTCGAGAGATATCGGAGTACACTGCGAGAAGTCGGATCGTGGAGCGTGAGGATCGAGTCCGAACAAAGACTCCTCCGAAATCCGAAGAATTCGTCCTCGAACCTCGTACCGTTGCGTGCATAGCGGTCGACGTCGAAGGACCCAAACAGGGATATATCCGCCGTGTTAACGTAGCGCCGGATGTATTCCTGGGTGACTGCGTCGTCACCAATCGTAAAGGCAAAGCGAGCCTCCGGTGTTTTAACACCTCGTCGGAAAGAGTTTCATTTCGATTGCCCCCATTGGAGATGGAAAAAATCGAGTCGTACTCTTCCGACCTTTCTAATTCCGGGTATCATCCCGACGTATTCGGTAACCATCCCGACCTTTCTAATTCCGGGAACCATCCCGACGCATTCGGTAACCATCCCGACCTTACTAATTCCGGGAACCATCCCGACGCATTCGGTAACCATCCCGACCTTTCTAATTCCGGGAACCATCCCGACGTATTCGGTAACCATTGTCACGTCCTGGCGGGGCTATAAGAGCAAGAGAAGAGAATACCGCGGCCCGGCTACTCTGCTCTTCCACTGACTGACATTTAATAAAAGTGTTGGTCTTTTTATCAACAGACTAGGACCCGATGCCGACACCTGCATGCAGTCTTACACAGATGAATGATGCACGCGACCCTGAAACATACGCGATAATATGTTCCACTTACTTTTACGCTTCGCTTGTTTGTCGATTGACACGAGAAATGAGTTCGCAACGGATGAACAGCTACGGTTGCGCTGATGGCCTTGAATTCGGTCCTCTCTGCTTGACAGGCGTTGATCCAAATGGCTGGAAACGACCTTCAAGGATTGACGACTGCGCCAAATTCTGTCACGTCAATATTTGGCAGGAACGACCTCCAATGGTGGACAGCTGGCGGCTACGGTATTGTAGACGGATGCGCTCGTTGAGGAAACGGGCGTGGACGCTGTACGATACCGTGAATCTAACTCACGAATATCGTCCGCGTGATTGACGATATTTTAACTAGCGAAAACGGACGTGGACGCTGTACGATCCCGTGAATTTATCTCGCGAATATCGTCCGCGTGGTTGACGATATTTTGATTCGAGAAAACGGACGTGGATGCTGCGGAGCTTGCTATGCGAGCAAGTCTATCACTATCACGCACGTACGCGAACACGTAACAGGAAATTGAATAAGGAATACTATTCGCGAACTTTCCAGTGAGAACTCTATCTCTAACTAACAACGTGTCACTTCAAACTACGAAGTTAGGAGCAAGGAAATGATAATTGGGATTTAGATTGACTCTGGTAAAACAAAGTATATTATAAACGTAAAAGAATACAAAGGTAAAGATGCTTATTATTAACGAAATCGAAATACGTACTAAGTACGAAATATGAAACGCAATAAAAATGTTTAATTGAATAAACGACGTAATGTTTGAATTAAACGAATAAGAATACGATATTACTGAATGGTAATAGGGACTGTGTCTAAACAGTATGGATTTGGAAAGATTGTGTCTAAACAATCTGGATTTGGAAAGACTATGTCTAAATAGTCTGGACTTGGAAGATTGACGAAAACTCGACTGACCCACTCGGGTCCCCGGAGAGGACTGGGGAGAATCGAACGTTCGTCGACGAACAACGTTCGTCCGAAAAATGCTGACTTCGCAAAAGGGGACCGTGTCCTCTTTGTGCCGGTCTTCGTCGTAAACAGCGCGATGGCCGCCGCACTAGAGTCAGCAGTTTTCGTTCCCAGTGGTGCAGGACTCGAAAATTAAGTGGTAACCATTGGCGTACCTATTTATTTATTTAAATAAATTGGGACTTAGAATATTTTCGAGCGCTTGCTCTTGCAAGGCGTTTCGATGTAAATTTATATGTCATATGATTAGTTGACATCATTTGTCGACCGATCATATGTTTGAAAATATTCTAAGTACTTTTGAAAATTACCAAAAATCGAAATTTTGGTAAAGTCTAAACAAACGCGAATTGAGAACCTAACCTACAAATTTTTAGGTTAGTTTCATGATTTTCGCTCACGAGTCCAATGATATTTCAATCTTCGAGTTTGGGCCATTTTTGGCTATTTTAGGATTTTGACAGATTTTGGATTTTAGGTTATGTTGGTGGATTTCGATCAGATGTACGTGGTGTTTAGGATTCATTGTTATGAAGGATTTTTTGGAGTTTTGGAATCTTTAAAGGGGAACGCTCGCTCTTATGTATCTAATTTTACATGTAGTCTTAAAGCTAACGTCGGAGGTGCGACCGACGTCACACCTCCCCCCTTAGAGAAGAGATTTCACGCAGTGGAATCTCTGCCTCTGGGTGGCGGTAGACAGGATGCACTGAAATGTCATCCCTGTCTCGCAACGCTGGGTCAAGGGAATCGCAAATTAACGTTCGTTTCGTCAAGGGAGGACGGGTTCGGAATTCTCCGACACTGGCACTATCACTGGCTTCCGCTTAAATGTCACCATTGTCTGAATCGGTGTCATCGCTGGAACTATCGGATATCCAGTCAGGGTCGTCCCGTTGTGCGATCCATCTTGCCGATAGAATCTGTCCGCAAGGGATGCACTCCAATACTGGTGTTTCGGTGCATAGCCTTATTCCGCAATACTCGCATCTATTTGGGATGTTATACATCCGCTGATGCTCCCATCGTTCCACTCTAACAATTCGGGTGTATTGGCTGCAGTTGCGGCACAGCAACTTGCCGTTGCAAGCCACTCGAACTATCCCATTGTAACAGATAGTGTTGTTGTATCGTCTCATGTATCGGTGAGCTTTCAGCACGGTCGGCCGTCTTCCTCCCATCGGTCCGCACATTTTTCTGTCGTGGATAGCTATGGGATCCGCAATGTGACTCGGAGCTTGATCGGATGAGGAGTGAAGAGTCTCGTAAGCTGACTCCTCTGGTTGGACCCTTGGCTCGCTATCGTCTTTCTTAGAAGGATCAGAGATTAAGTTTGCAGTTACAATATTTCGCTGACGCGTGTCCTGTCTCGGGCTACCTGGAAGACGTTTAATCTTATTTGCATGGACAATTTTGAAATGGTTTCCTATTCGTAATTTGACATTGTTCGTATCAAGCATTTCTATTATCTCATGCGGTCCAGTATATTGCGCGTCGAATTTTCCTTTACGAGGTTCTTTTAACAAGTATACCTGTTCGCCTACCGTGAACTGCACGGGGTTAATCTTCCTATCATAATAAGTCTTTGATTTCTGCTTTGCCGCTACTAAATTATCGCGCGCGCGGGATTGTGTCTCGCTTATCTTTCTTTGTAGGTCAAAGAGGTAACCTGCGTAGGACTCGTTCTCTACTGCGTAGAGATGGGAATCAGAGGAAGGAACACGGGCCAGGGAACCGAATACCAACTCGTGTGGGGTGAAGTCTGTTCCCTCGTGTACGCTGGTATTGTAGCTAAACATTGCCAAGTTTATCCATTTATCCCAGTTATTTTTGTTGACGTACTGCTTCAAATATTCCGTCAGTACATGATGCGATCTCTCAATGGATCCGTTGCTTTGTGGGTGGAAAGCAGTGGTTTGGAGGCGTGTAATCCTGAATCTTTTTGCGATAGCCTTCATAAGGGAGCTTGTGAAGTTAGTCCCTTGATCCGTTAATATTGCCTTAGGCGTTCCAAAGCGACATATCAGGTGGTCGATGAAGGCGTTTGCTGTACTGACGGAGTCGGTAGATTTGAGCGGCACTGCGACGGAGTACTTTGTAAGAAGGTCTTGCATCGTCATTACATACGTGTTGCCATCTTCGGTAGTGGGTAATGGTCCCACGATGTCTAGCGAGACCTTATCAAACGCCCTGCCGGGCGTATCCGTTAACTTCATTGGTAGGCGAGTTTTTACTCTTGTTAACTTGTTACGCTGGCAACTCAGGCAATTGTTAACGTAGTTGGTTACGTCCTTTTTGAGGCTGTTCCACCAGTATTTTTCTCTTATCCTTTTGTATGTCTTGGTTATGCCTTTATGGCCGGCATACGCTGATACATGGTTCTCCGTGATGATCTCCATCCTTCTATCCTCAGCGGGGATTTGGACCTCGTTCGAACAGAGAAATATTTGGACTGGTGTGTCCTCGAATGTTTCTGTGAGTAGATTGACCACGTATTCTCTCGACAAATGGTCGAGGAATGTTTTAGAGATTGAAAAGGATTCCAACGCGAGCTCGTTGACAACGTCGATCAACGTTCTAAGACATTCTTTGAGGTCGTCTGCAGATACCTCATGAAGCGGTGATTGTTTAATCGGTATCTGGATTAACTTGTATTTACCGTGATCTGTTACCCTAGCTCTATGTAGGAGTAAGTCTTGGGATTTGGCCAGTTTGCCTTGTCTATAGAGATCTACGGCCCCGAGATCGATGGGCCGTCCGTCCATCGTTATGAAGCAAACTAAATTGTCCCTTCTCATTATTAATCGGTCTCTTGTATGAATTATTCTTCTTCTACGTGGTGTAGGATTGCTTTCTTCTTCTTCTTCTTCTTCTTCTTCTTCTTCTTCTTCTTCTTCTTCTTCTTCTGAGGGAATACTCTCTTCTCGCTCATCGAAGACATCTGGTCCGGTCAAGGAAGGCGGAAATATAGGAGAAAAGGAAAGAGTTTCTTCGACTCCCAGATCCCGTAGTAATCCTTGATCGGCGATTGAAATAAGAGGCGGGGATGCTGCGCGGGGGTCATCAGAATGCGATGGCGTACCCATCGATGGTCCCGGTGACGAGGCTGCCGATGATCTTCTCCTTTTTGGGGGCATTGACTTCGGTGGAGGCATGAGAATTGAATCGTCTCTATCTTTCTTCCTGCGGCGTGCGTCGAAAAGAGGAGTCCCCGGGCTTGACAATGGCGTCCTAGGCGGAGTCGTTTCCTCTGAATCGGTCCATGAGATGGGCAATGCCACCGGATTCCGGGATAGGGCATCCGCATTAGAGTTGGCTCTGCCAGGTTTGTAGATAACCTGGTATTCGAACTCTGCCAATTTTAATCTCCACCGGAGGAGCCGGGATGTGGGATCCTTTACGGATGTCATCCACACCAGCGGTCTGTGATCGGTGATGAGTAAGAATTTCCTGCCGTAAATGTACGGGCGGAAATATTGGACGGCGAATATTATGGCTAAACACTCCTTTTCTATTGTGGAGTAGTTTAGTTCAGCGCCGTGAAGGATACGTGACGCGTACGCGATAGGGCGATCCTTTCCCACGTCGCCTTGGCTTAGGACAGCGCCGATCGCGTACCCTGAGGCGTCGCAAGTTACGTTGAATGGTTTCCCAAAATCTGGGTACTGGAGGACAGGCTCCGTACACAATGCCTGTCGTAAAGTCTCGAAGGCTTCCTCCTGCTTTGACCCCCACACGAATTTCGTATCCTTGGTAAGGAGTTGGGTGAGGGGTTTGGAAATATGAGCGAATCTATCTATGAATCTGCGGTAATAGCCCGCTAGACCTAAAAATTCGCGGACGTTCTTTGCGTTTTTCGGTCGAGGATAATTTTGGACCGCGTTAATTTTTTTAGGGCATGGCCGTACGCCATCCTCGCTAATCTGGTGTCCTAGGTAAGCTACCTCTCTGTGCAAAAACCCGCATTTAGACGGTTGTAATTTCAAATTGGCGGCTCTCAATCGGCGAGCCAATTTATCAAATTTCGCTTTGTGTTCTTCTAGGGAACGCGCGTATATGACTATATCGTCAAGATAAACGAAGAGTTCGTTACCCTGGAGACCGGTTAGAATCGTATCCATTAGTCGCTGGAACGTAGCCGGCGCATTACGCAATCCGAACGGCATTCTATTATACTGGTAATGTCCGAACGGAGTTGAGAAGGCGGTTTTTGCGGCGTCCTCCTTTTCCATGCCTATTTGGTGAAACCCGCTTGCCAGATCAAATACGCTAAAATATTTGGCACTACCCAGCTGATCTAAGATCTCGTTTATGCTGGGCAGTGGATAAGCGTCTGCTATTGACTTCTCGTTTAAAGCGCGATAGTCAATTACCATTCTCCATTTCTTATTTCCTTCGGCATCCGCTTTCTTCGGTACGATCCACAAAGGGGAGTTATACGGTGAACTAGAGGGTGCGACTATATCATTTTGTAAGAGTTCACACATTTGTTTGTCGATCTCCTCCTTGTGAATCGGCGGATACCGGTATTGCTTGGTATGTACGGGGATGTCGTCCGTCGTGGGGATTTTATGTGTTACAGCGTTAGTTTTCCCCAGACGATCCCCTTGAAGGTGGAAGAGATCATTATTCTCCTCCAATAAAGATTTGACATGGTCTATCTCGTCGTGATCGAGGTGATCCATGGGAATAGTTTCCATAAGCTCATTAACGCGAGCATTACGGGACTTGGTAATGGAATGGACCCTTTTGGGTATGAATTCGAAGCCTTTCATAAAGGGTTTCGAGTATGAGTGATCGGGATGGTTACCGGAATTGTTTAGGAAATCGGGATGGCTACCGGAATCGTCGGAATGGTTACCGGAATTAATAGAAGACGCGAGTTGATCGTTAACGATCGTCTCGTGCGCGCGGCACGCACGAGCATTGAATAAGTCCGAATTGACTTCGGCTTGAATATTCGAAAAGGGAACCTCGATCTCTTCCACCTCCAACGTAGGCAGGGAGAAGGACGCCACTTCGGACGATGCGTTAAAGCATCGCAGGTATGCCTTTCCGTTACGGTTGGTGACTAAACAATCACCTAAGAACACATCGGGTTTTACATCTACTTTTCGCACATACCCTTCGCTTGGGCCCTTTACGTTGACGGCTATGCAGGCGGCGGTACGGCTTTCGACGGTATATTCCCGAGGATTCGAAAAGGGAATACGTAGGTTTTTATACTCTACGCATTCCTTCGCAAATGATATCTCTGCTCCCTCTCTGAAGAAGGGGGAGCCTAAGATACCATCTATATTAATTGGAAAACTGTCAGGCAGAACGTGTAGCGTGACTTTAATGGAATCTGCTAGCTCCGCATTGATATAACCGAGGGTCGCAATTTCTCCTTCTGTCACGCCATGGACGTGTATGACGCTGTCAGTTTTTAGATGAACGTCAGATTTGATACCAGACGCTCGGATTAAGTTGACCTCGGACCCGGTGTCCAAGAGGAACTCACACTCTTTTGAGAAGAGTGACGATTTTGCTTTTATTCGAGGGATAGGGGAGTCCGGCGCGAGATTTATTGCCGAGACTAATTTCGCGGATGGTCGTTCATTCTGCTGACCGTCCGGGTTATCTCTCCCATCTACTCGAATTTCATCTACTGCTGGTCGTCGCTGATGACGGCCAGCTGTGTTGCCTTTTGGCGATTCTCTTGGGATGCCTCCCGTCCTTTGGTCGCGTTTGTCGGGAGGCTTGATTCGTTTCCCGACTCATTTTTATTGTAATATTCGCGGCGGCGACATTCGTGTATGTCATGTCCCGTGCGCTTACAATATTTACAATACTTCCGATTCTCCGTAGGAAAGCGATCGCGACCTGGGGACTGGGAAGCGCGATCTTCGCGTTTATACGTTTCGCGCTGATTTGATTGCGACGGTTCGTGACGTCGCGGAGGAGGAGAGCGATACGCGTCTCTGTTATCGGATTTCCTGTCTCGCCAGGATTCACGAGGTGAAAAGGAAGGTCGTTGATCTTTCCTTTCCGAAGATCTGTTGCGCTGCTCAGGCGAATTCCTATCATAATAAGAGTTGCTTGATCGCTCTGGTGTGCGATTACGAGAGTCGGAGAATGCAACGCGGCGTCCGTCGTCGCGATAACGAACACGGTCAAGCTCGTACTGTTTGTACGCGGTTACTGCTTCATCGAATATTTTCTGTAATTCGAGTGACGCACAGAGCCTGACCTCGGCTCGAAGCGCTGGGATAAGACCACGCATGAAACAATCAATTGTGAATTTGTCAATCTCGTCTAGATTGGGGACCCCGCGGCCTGAATCTATGATCGCCGTTCTAAGGTCCTTTACTCGCGTAATATAATTCAACACGTGCTCGGACTGTCCCTGGTGTATCGAAGCTAATTCTCCGCGATACTGATCGATGAATTTATATGGGCCTAGTACATCTTTCAGGCGGTTGCACAATTCAGAGATTGTGTTAATATTTACGTCTTCAATCGCGGCGTATGCCTGTCCTCTAAGCTTATTGCATACTAATCTAGTGAGGGTACGCTCAGCTGTGGCTGGAACAGCTTCCAAGGCTCGCTTGCACGCGCGAACGAATTGTAGCACGGTTATGGAGGTGCCGTCAAAGGTAGGCACAAGTTCAACCGCTTGTTTAACGGTGAAATTCGAAGAATCGTGCATTATGGGTTCGCGGGGCGCAACGACTGGGCTAGCTGGAATTGATTGAGAATCTCTGGCCGATCGGATTTCTGCTATCTCGCGGCGTATATCCTCGTACGTTACTCTCTGCTCACGCGTTTCTGTTTCGTATTGCAATTTGAGTTGAGTCAACGCGGCGGTTTGATTAATGAGAGCTGCTTCTCTACGAGCTAAATCTTTCTGGAATTCAATTAATTCCTCTTCCGTAGGAGGAACCTTCTTTCTAGCCTCGCTACGCGTTTCCATGATTGCGTCGCTTGAAAATTTCTAAGTATGAAATTCGCGAAAAATAATCCGACTATATAACGTGGGCGAAGGGGCGTTTTCTAAACCGCCCGTCGCACTTTAACGTTCACTAAAACTCTCGATGAATTTGTACTGAGTACGAACATCGCGAAAAATAATTTGAGTATGTAACGTGGGCGAAAGGGCATTTCCTTCACTGCCCGTCGCACTTTTAACTGACACTATGCTTTCACGGACTCTAAGTCTACTGCGTTAAATTGTCAAACAATGATGGAACGCGCAGGGGTTCGCGTGCTAACACTGATTCTATTTTTATTCCTCGATGCCGTGCTTCTAACATCGGTGACCAACGACTGTCCTACCGACTGCGCCAAATTTGTCACAACAAATTTTGGCAGAGGTAGGACACATGACGTATCCTACAAAAGTGTTGACGGTGTCTCTAACATCGGTGACCAACGAGTGTCCTACCGACTGCGCCAAATTTGTCACGTCCTGGCGGGGCTATAAGAGCAAGAGAAGAGAATACCGCGGCCCGGCTACTCTGCTCTTCCACTGACTGACATTTAATAAAAGTGTTGGTCTTTTTATCAACAGACTAGGACCCGATGCCGACACCTGCATGCAGTCTTACACAGATGAAAGATGCACGCGACCCTGAAACATACGCGATAATATGTTCCACTTACTTTTACGCTTCGCTTGTTTGTCGATTGACACGAGAAATGAATTCGCAACGGATGAACGGCTACGGTTGCGCTGATGACCTTGAATTCGGTCCCCTCTGCTCGACAGGCGTTGATCCAAATGGCTGGAAACGACCTTCAAGGATTGACGACTGCGCCAAACTCTGTCACGTCAATATTTGACAGGAACGACCTCCAATGATTGACAGCCGGCTGCTACGGTATTGTAGACGGATGCGCTCGTTGAGGAAACGGGCGTGGACGCTGTACGATACCGTGAATCTAACTCACGAATATCGTCCGCGTGATTGACGATATTTTAACTAGCGAAAACGGGCGTGGACGCTGTGCGATCCCGTGAATTTATCTCGCGAATATCGTCCGCGTGGTTGACGATATTTTGATTCGAGAAAACGGACGTGGATGCTGCGGAGCTTGCTATGCGAGCAAGTCTATCACTATCACGCACGTACGCGAACACGTAACAGGAAATTGAATAAGGAATACTATTCGCGAACTTTCCAGTGAGAACTCTATCTCTAACTAACAACGTGTCACTTCAAACTACGAAGTTAGGAGCAAGGAAATGATAATTGGGATTTAGATTGACTCTGGTAAAACAAAGTATATTATAAACGTAAAAGAATACAAAGGTAAAGATGCTTATTATTAACGAAATCGAAATACGTACTAAGTACGAAATATGAAACGCAATAAAAATGTTTAATTGAATAAACGACGTAATGTTTGAATTAAACGAATAAGAATACGATATTACTGAATGGTAATAGGGACTGTGTCTAAACAGTATGGATTTGGAAAGATTGTGTCTAAACAATCTGGATTTGGAAAGACTATGTCTAAATAGTCTGGACTTGGAAGATTGACGAAAACTCGACTGACCCACTCGGGTCCCCGGAGAGGACTGGGAAGAATCGAACGTTCGTCGACGAACAACGTTCGTCCGAAAAATGCTGACTTCGCAAAAGGGGACCGTGTCCTCTTTGTGCCGGTCTTCGTCGTAAACAGCGCGATGGCCGCCGCACTAGAGTCAGCAGTTTTCGTTCCCAGTGGTGCAGGACTCGAAAATTAAGTGGTAACCATTGGCGTACCTATTTATTTATTTAAATAAATTGGGACTTAGAATATTTTCGAGCGCTTGCTCTTGCAAGGCGTTTCGATTTAAATTTTATATGTCATATGATTAGTTGACATCATTTGTCGACCGATCATATGTTTGAAAATATTCTAAGTACTTTTGAAAATTACCAAAAATCGAAATTTTGGTAAAGTCTAAACAAACGCGAATTGAGAACATAACCTACAAATTTTTAGGTTAGTTTCATGATTTTCGCTCACGAGTCCAATGATATTTCAATCTTCGAGTTTGGGCCATTTTTGGCTATTTTAGGAATTTGACAGATTTTGGATTTTAGGTTATGTTGATGGATTTCAATCAGATGTACGTGGTGTTAAGGATTCATTGTTATGAAGGATTTTTAGGAGTTTTGGAATCTTTAAAGGGGAACGCTCGCTCTTATGTATCTAATTTTACATGTAGTCTTAAAGCTAACGTCGGAGGTGCGACCGACGTCACAAGACTATATATTACCGATCTCCAGCGAAACCTGTTCGAGCCTACACACGACGGGGACAATATTCATCACCCCAGCCGCCCAGATCACAGGTATTCAGCCGAACTCGACCTCCTCTCACGGCCTCACGTTAGCAGGAGTTATTCAGAACGATGGTAGCTGCGCTGGAACCACGTATAGTGATCCGTTTGGGACTTGGACCGATGTCGTGGTACAAGCTTTAGTCCGAATCACGATCCGCGACTACATCGCTCCAATCAGATTGTCAACCGGACAGATTCATCTACAAACTGGGCAAACCTGCCCCCTTCAAAAAGGAAGCTGCTTAGACGCACAAGATGGCCATACGTTCTGGGAAACCACGCCGACGGACTCGTGCAAATTCAATAATTATGATGTCTTGTACGAAGGGATAGCCACTAAACTATCCTCCAAGGAGAATCCTTCTCCAACCCTGTATACCGTAGCATCGCAGGACACGACTTTTGCACTCACGGAGACAGGCAGATCGTCAGTTTGCGGATATGTCATAATCCGAACGGAACACCCCAAGCTGTTCATTCTGGAAGTTGGAAGTTCAGGAAAATTCAAGGAGAAAACACACACCTTGGTCAACAATCTGGACATCTTCACGTATGTCAACAGCAAATTTGTCTACGTGGAGAAGCACCTCCGGAAACAATTTTCTCAACTCTACAAAGATGTAATCCGTCAGAAGTGTGAGCTAGAGCGTCAGATTCTCCAGAACGCCCTCACATTATTACATTCAGCACCCGAAGAAGTTGCCACTGCCATCATGAAGGATGTCGGATTTATCGCAGTTCCAGCAGGAGAGGTAGTGCACATAATAAAGTGCATACCAGTCACGGTCCAAGTGAGGAAAACCGAACGGTGTTATGATGAGCTACCCATCACGTATCGGAACACATCAAAATTCCTGAAGCCAAGGGACCACATCATTTCAAATACGGGGACAGAAAAGCCATGCAATGAGCTACTTCCCCCATATTATAGACTGCACGGAACATGGTATCGCCTAACACCGTCATTGATGGAGGCCATCACTCCTTCGGAGCTTCACCCCCTCGCCAAGCCAACCTGGAAATACATAGATCCGAAGAACTTGGCAACGGGAGGCATTTATTCACAAGACGACCTGGACAAACTACAGGATCATATAATGTTTCCTGTAGAGAAGGTAGCAGTCATAAATTCAATCGCACAGGGTGCGACGGGAAGACAGTTTGCAGCAGGAAACATCAACATGTTCAACCTGCTCGATGAAAACTCCCTACAGCAGATAGCGGAGTCTACAGCACAGAAATTATGGTCCGGATTCACTACATTCGGATCAATAAGTGCTGGAATAATCGGAGTGTATGTAGCGATCCGCACGATCAAAACAATCATCAGTACGATCGTTAACGGCATCGCATTACACTCACTATACGGCTGGAGCCTGCATCTCGTTGTCGCCATCTGGAGTTCACTGACCCGGTTCTTTATATTCATGAAGCAGAGGGACAACAAGACTTCAGCGGCCATCGAGGACAAAGATAGTGATAGTGCCAGTGTCGGAGAAATCCGAACCCGTCCTCCCTTGACGAAACGAACGTTAATTTGCGATTCCCTTGACCCAGCGTCGCGAGACAGGGATGACATTTCAGTGCATCCTGTCTACCGCCACCCAGAGGCAGAGATTCCACTGCGTGAAATCTCTTCTCTAAGGGGGGAGGTGTGACGTCGGTCGCACCTCCGACGTTAGCTTTAAGACTACATGTAAAATTAGATACATAAGAGCGAGCGTTCCCCTTTAAAGATTCCAAAACTCCTAAAAATCCTTCATAACAATGAATCCTTAACACCACGTACATCTGTTTGAAATCCATCAACATAACCTAAAATCCAAAATCTGTCAAAATCCTAAAATAGCCAAAAATGGCCCAAACTCGAAGATTGAAATATCATTGGACTCGTGAGCGAAAATCATGAAACTAACCTAAAAATTTGTAGGTTATGTTCTCAATTCGCGTTTGTTTAGACTTTACCAAAATTTCGATTTTTGGTAATTTTCAAAAGTACTTAGAATATTTTCAAACATATGATCGGTCGACAAATGATGTCAACTAATCATATGACATATAAAATTTACATCGAAACGCCTTGCAAGAGCAAGCGCTCGAAAATATTCTAAGTCCCAATTTATTTAAATAAATAAATAGGTACGCCAATGGTTACCACTTAATTTTCGAGTCCTGCACCACTGGGAACGAAAACTGCTGACTCTAGTGCGGCGGCCATCGCGCTGTTTACGACGAAGACCGGCACAAAGAGGACACGGTCCCCTTTTGCGAAGTCAGCATTTTTCGGACGAACGTTGTTCGTCGACGAACGTTCGATTTTCCTCAGTCCTCTCCGGGGACCCGAGTGGGTCAGTCGAGTTTTCGTCAATCTTCCAAGTCCAGACTATTTAGACATAGTCTTTCCAAATCCAGATTGTTTAGACACAATCTTTCCAAATCCATACTGTTTAGACACAGTCCCTAATACCATTCAGTAATATCGTATTCTTATTCGTTTAATTCAAATATTACTTCGTTTATTCAATTAAACATTTTTATTGCGTTTCATATTTCGTACTTAGTACGTATTTCGATTTCGTTAATAATAAGCATCTTTACCGTTGTATTCTTTTACGTTTATAATATACTTTGTTTTACCAGAGTCAATCTAAATCCCAATTATTATTTCCTTGCTCCTAACTTCGTAGTTTGAAGTGACACGTTGTTAGTTAGAGATAGAGTTCTCGCTGGAAAGTTCGCGAAGAGTATTCCTTATTCAATTTCCTTTCAACGTGTTCGCGTACGTGCGTGATAGTGATAGACTTGCTCGCATAGCAAGCTCCGCAGCATCCACGTCCGTTTTCTCGAATCAAAATATCGTCAACCACGCGGACGATATTCGCGAGATAAATTCACGGGATCGCACAGCGTCCACGCCGGTTTTCGCTAGTTAAAATATCGTCAATCACGCGGACGATATTCGTGAGTTAGATTCACGGTATCGTACAGCGTCCACGCCCGTTTCCTCAACGAGCGCATCCGTCTACAATACCGTAGCCGCCAGCTGTCAGCCATTGGAGATCGTTCCTGCCAAATATTGACGTGACAGAATTTGGCGCAGTCGTCAATCCTTGAAGGTCGTTTCCAGCCATTTGGATCAACGCCTGTCAAGCAGAAAGGACCGAATTCAAGGCCATCAGTGCAACCGTAGCTGTTCATCCGTTGCGAATTCATTTCTCGTGTCAATCGACAAACAAGCGAAGCGTAAAAGTAAGTGGAACATATTACCGCGTATGTTTCAGGGTCGCGTGCATCATTCATCAGTGTAAGACTGCATGCAGGTGTCGGCATCGGGTCCTAGTCTGTTGATAAAAAGACCAACACTTTTATTAAATGTCAGTCAGTGGAAGAGTAGAGTAGCCGGGCCGCGGTATTCTCTTCTCTTGCTCTTATAGCCCCGCCAGGACGTGACAATCGTGAGGTCGAATACATAGGTGTCTTATTTTCTACCGGATGTCTCGTTAGACATAACGCTGTGGATGTTATGAGAAGCGCGCGATTAATGATTACGGTGAATGCTACGTGATACTGCTACGGGGAATACATTAAGATATGATTATTATACAAGGGTTAAGATAAGAATGGGTATATGGTATGGGGTGAGAATCGGATCTGATGAACGGAGCGAAGTATGACTACTTATAACTAATCAATATTCTTAATAATTACGGTTACAATATCCTACTCTTATTGGCTATGCTTATAACCTATGGCAACACGTCGGCAGACGTGACAGATGGTAGTTTATTTTGATTGAGGTCATTACGGTTCTGGGAAAAACTTATGTGCAATGAAAACAATGCGCGATTAGGACAATCCCTATTTTTGTTTACATTAACACCAATTTTCATACTTTACCTTCATGATCTCCATACATTAATATCTTATGACCTTTATGAAACGATAATAAAAACTCTTTCAAAGTTAATCTAAAAACCAATAAGTAAATATCTTTTATGTATAATTATATTTTTTAACATTTAGGACAAAATCAAACCTTTCACTAGCAAGATGTTTCTGTAGTAATCCAATCTTATTATCTCTTATTACACTTTTCTTGTTGCTTTTGCGACGTACACATTGTCCTTCATTGAGTCTTTTTAATTTAATTTCTTCATCCATTATTAGTTGCTTTATAGTTTCTGTAAAGTTTACACAGTTAACTTGGCTTGGATGAGAAATCGTTCTTTTAAATTTAGTTTTATACGCAAATAAAAATGTATAAATGAAATAACATTAATGAAAGAATTACCCAAAAATATCCATATGTTTTTTTTCCCTTTTCCTAACTTCAATGAAACAACATTATTGTAAGACTCGGTGGTATTGTTTGTTCTCATGGGACAATCATATACTGAAACTTTTTCTGCTTTTGGCAACCACGTGGATCGTATGTATTCGATAAAAATTTTGATTGGAGGATGCTCAGCGGTAAAAGAAGCTGATTCTCTTTCAATTTCAGCAAACCCTTTTTTAAAGAGGTCTGCAGGAGCTAAAGCTAATGTCATTGCCATTGACAATACTTTAGTTGGTGCATCTGCGAGACCTAAATGGCGCCATTTTCGTAATAAAGCCTGTAAAACGTACACTTGGTTTAAAATTATATCTTTTTATGGGCAGTAAATTTATTCCCTATAAAATTATATTAACCTGATTATAGTGGAACCAGCAGCCTTTTACACTGCTCAATGGAAACTGCTGCTCCAATGCAATCATTGCTGCACTTTCATAATCAGTCATTGTAAACTTCAAATTCTCATGAAGCGTTGGAGCTAATTCTTTTATCTTGCTCCATATTGCTATATACATAGCTTTTGTTAATGTTTCGCACAATATAAATATTGTACCCACTCCCTTTCAAAGCAAAACTTTCATAAGTATAATATAAGCTGTTAAATTTGGTACCACTATCAATACGATGTGAATTTTTACCCTGGTCATAGGGCAGCAGTTACCATGTATTAAAGGGAAAGAATAAAAATTATATGCACTTTTATGCTTGTAGTAAAATTACAAAATAAATAATGTTACAATGGGATATTTAAAACAAACGTCTAAATGCTAATTTCTATATTACATAACAAAACATTACGATAACCTGTAAATGCTCTCTCAATTTAGGGTACTTCGTCAATTATCAAACGTTAACTCGAAAAATATTTCACCTAAAGTGCTATTAACATCTGTCAGTGTTGAGTGCATTTTGATCTTCAAATCTATTTGTCGTGAACTAATTTCGAATAACAAAACATAGTATTTATTTATTACGATACAGATTTATTCGTTACTAATAAATAATTTTTCTCCAAATAATATCGTTACTCGTGATTCAGGAATAAATTCTTACATTATTCTTTGTACGATAATCAAAATAAAATTTGCCCAACATTGCCTATACACATCATATAATTATAGTATAACAAACTAAAATAACATACTTTGGTAATGTATATTATACTTACGGTATCCATGTATACAATGTGAATAATATAAAGTTGTGCAATTGGTGGTTTAGGAGGTAAAACCTTGAATAGAAATAAAATGCAAATTGTATAGAATTGAATAGAAATAAAATATAATATATGTATATACATCTTTTCCATTATTTCGTATTAAAAGAATATTTGTATCACATTATGTCCCCCTTCATATGAAACAACTTTCGGAAGAACATTTTTTAACATTTTCTGTTCCTTCTAAGAAATTAAAAACAGTCCAACTATTATATAATTCGTTGATACATAATACATATATACATTCAGTATTATGTCTATACTACATATTATATGAATACCAGGTATTTCGTTTATCTCATCCATTTTAATGTCTTCATTACTTTTACAAATAACAAAATATACAAAACAATAGTTGTTTTCATTTTCATGTTTTTTTCCGTCAAGAAAATTTTTTTCAAGTTTTAAAGTTTATCGACGATTTTTTTTGTAACAGCGACACATTTTTACTAGTGTAGCTGATTTAAAAAAATGGATTTTAAACACGTATGTTGATCTTGAAATGACCAGACAATTCATAATAATTTGAAGGACTAATGAATTTTAATATTTTCTTGTCTGACCAATATCTTTGTTATCTTACAAGAAGCGGTCCTTGCCTGTCCAAGTAGCGTAAGTTCAGGGTAATGAAATACCGTGCTGGAAGTAAGGATGCTACATCTGGTCAGCAGTCGCTCGAAAAATATTTGACTTGGAACATAATTAATAAAGTAAATCTCTATAGAAATATTTTCATTGTCTTGAGAGTAATAGAGGTCATATCAAGTGTATTTCTTGATAGCCTCATTCAAATTATCATGAATTTTCGGCACAGAGGCATTCCAATATCAACACATTTATACTCATTTATTAGTGAAAAATCGTCGATTACTTCAAAAAGTTGAAAAAACACGAATCGCACAATTTGCTAATTCTTTTACAAGTTACTTCTCAGTGTAATAAACATTTGGATTTGCAAAAACAACAGCAATATTAGAGTAGACAAAATCCTAGAAATACCTTATATATTAATAATAATATACACTATACACACTTTAAACACTGACATAATGTTGTGTGTTTGTCTTATGTGTCTATACATACACATATATTATACAAGGTGTAACAGAATATGTGAGACCCACTTCAGAAACTGATTGTACGTCTAAAACAATGAAAAGAATTCATATAAACATATGCTTGATCTATCTTTGTTTACGAGATATAAAGGATTTTGTAAAAAGAGCAAACTCTCTCTGTCCATAAACTGCACAGTAAACCGGTATATCTCATAAGCAAGAATTCACGCAAGCTTCAGACTACAATAAGCTTCTCAACAAATTCGGCAAACACCAGGAGTCTTTCAGAGTGTAACCGGATCCATAACAAGACTTCTACAAGTTTTCTGGAAATTGGCAAGATAGTCATTTTCAATATCTTATGCACACACAGATGGAATTAGATAAGACAAAATTAAAACAGAAAAATCTCATCAAGACAGATAGACATACATTTATATGAATATTTCTCAATGTTTTTAAATATAGTACAATTACAGTTCCTGAGTTGATTCTCATGTTACGTCGTCCGATGTACGACGTTGGCCTTGTACACACACTATGTATACAAGGTCTGATCTGCATAAGATCCATACACCGTCCCCTAGACATAAGAGCATAGCATTAAGATCTCATTATTCTATTGTTCTAATCCTTATCTCCGTCTTTACCCATCACCATAACTTCACCTTGATCAACACCTTACCTCAGTTTCAACCCATCACCACGACACATAATGCAATAAAGTATTGCATCACTCTGGAAGCATCTAGAAGCTTCTAGAAACGTTGAGAAGTCCAAAGACTGCTGCATCAGCAGTCCCACGCTCGTAGAGGGCAATAGGACAGCCACGAGACTGCAGCGTCAGCAGAAATGCACGTGCAGTCCCCGGGAGCGAAGACGCTGCTGCGTCAGCGGTTCTCCCACTCCGACGACTGAAGAACAAAGAGACTGCAGCGTCAGCTATCCCCACTCCGAACGAAGGAGGCAAGGCAGAGCAGGCGCTTGCATCAGTCCGCCTTCAGCCAGCGACTCGCACAGACGTGCCTACCTGGCCTCAGAGTCAGTTCGGCTTCAAGAGCAGACATGTTCAGTCTAGCTCCGCGAAAGTGAAGTGTGTCGATCCTTCACTCCTAATTCCAATTCCAATTCCAACTCTAACTCAACTCAACTCAAGTCCTAATTCTCATACGTTATTCCTATAACATATTACAATATCCATTATTCATTAATCCAATTACCACTCCTATTATAATACTACTTACATATTGTATACCAGTGTACTTACCAGTTCTTATTTAATATATCGTTGTTATACCAGTGCTTCGATCTTGTTATTCTTGTGTTAGTTCAACACCATCTTCCAATTCAGTTCTTGCATCGAATATATTAAACTCGTGACATATCCGGACTTGGTCTAAAGTGCGCAGTGGAAACGCTGAGCCGCCAATAAGGAATTTGAAGCGAGTCATAGAGAAGTTCTCGTGCCACGTCTAGAATTGGTCTAAAGTGCGCAGTGGAAACGCTGAGCCGCCACTATAGACGTGAAGCGAGTTAACTACCAAAAAGGTTAATAACAAGTGGAAGTTCATTTTCATTATATTATTAATATTCCATCATTACTATTCCTTACCCATGCGACGCCCACGTCGAGCGGGACGCAAGTATCAACTTGCTAAATTGAGACGCGCGTTGAGAAATAAAGCGGTGCTCGATCAAATCATTGCCACTACCGAGTGGACAGAACTTCTGGGAACCACCGAGCACATTCCGTGTGACGCGTCCGATTACGTTTCTGTATACGGTTGCCCTTGCAACCCTCCTAAAGAGGTCAACCACGCGGACCTCTCGCGAGCTCCGACGCCAGTTCTGCATCCGGTCGATCGTCCTGAGGTGATCGACATAGCCGACGACGACGACAGCCGAGACACGATCATCGTTCCCAGGGTCCGTTGCCGAATCATCCGTGACGTTCCTCTGCCAGCTCATCAACGTGTCATCTTGCGGCCAGCATCCAAGGGCACTAATGTCGTCCCGAGGAGAGCAGCAGCAACTCTGCCAGATCTTCCCCACCTCGAGGACATCTGTATAGAAGACCCGATGTACGACACCTACTGTCAGTACCGCCAGTTCCTGCTGCAACAATATTATTAGGCGTTAATACAGCATTGCGGTGAGTCATATAATGTCTTGTATAATTGCTGAATCCTGTAAACTCACCGTTTTCGTTGCATCATCTCGCGCGTGATTCTTGTCGGGACACTTCTTGTAACCGCGTCGGACGTTCTTTTCTTGACTGCATCCATAGCAATATCGGTTGTCCTAGTGCATATGACAGCCCGCGGCTGTCTCGGCACGAAAGACCACTCCTCATTTTAATCATAATATCTCAACCGTCCGTCTGTCACTGTTCTCTTTTCTCTCTCCTGGTACCTGTAACAAAAACACAGTGACGGACGTGACACTCACATGTTCTCTGTTACACCCTACATATATACTTTACTTTCACTTGTATACTACTTACGGAGAAAATACCATCAGCATAGATACAGTGGGAGGTATCAAGAACGTTCAAAAGTGTGCCTGTAGTGAACAAAATGGCTGCTTTACCCTCTTCATCCTTTATTACTATTTTAGTAATGTTATCCATGATAGAATGAGTCTCAATGCAGGCATTTATGGCGATTAAATTAGGCGCAACTTGTGGATAGCTTTTTTGTCTTTCTCGGAAAAGTACAGCTTTTATACTGTTATATGATAATGTGCTTGCAGCAATAGGATACCTACACAAAAAAAGAATTTTATTTAGTTTTCTGATAATTTTTAAATCTATTTCATATTGTTCAAAGTTTCTTTCAAAAATATGGTACAACAATTACTGTCTACAGATGTCATCGAAGATTTTTTTTAATGGGATCAATGTCTCCCGACATAGTTGAAGCATATCACTTTTCATTTTCTCCCGCTGGATTGTATTGTGACGTCGGTCGCACCTCCGACGTTAGCTTTAAGACTACATGTAAAATTAGATACATAAGAGCGAGCGTTCCCCTTTAAAGATTCCAAAACTCCTAAAAATCCTTCATAACAATGAATCCTAAACACCACGTACATCTGATCGAAATCCACCAACATAACCTAAAATCCAAAATCTGTCAAAATCCTAAAATAGCCAAAAATGGCCCAAACTCGAAGATTGAAATATCATTGGACTCGTGAGCGAAAATCATGAAACTAACCTAAAAATTTGTAGGTTAGGTTCTCAATTCGCGTTTGTTTAGACTTTACCAAAATTTCGATTTTTGGTAATTTTCAAAAGTACTTAGAATATTTTCAAACATATGATCGGTCGACAAATGATGTCAACTAATCATATGACATATAAATTTACATCGAAACGCCTTGCAAGAGCAAGCGCTCGAAAATATTCTAAGTCCCAATTTATTTAAATAAATAAATAGGTACGCCAATGGTTACCACTTAATTTTCGAGTCCTGCACCACTGGGAACGAAAACTGCTGACTCTAGTGCGGCGGCCATCGCGCTGTTTACGACGAAGACCGGCACAAAGAGGACACGGTCCCCTTTTGCGAAGTCAGCATTTTTCGGACGAACGTTGTTCGTCGACGAACGTTCGATTCTTCCCAGTCCTCTCCGGGGACCCGAGTGGGTCAGTCGAGTTTTCGTCAATCTTCCAAGTCCAGACTATTTAGACATAGTCTTTCCAAATCCAGATTGTTTAGACACAATCTTTCCAAATCCATACTGTTTAGACACAGTCCCTATTACCATTCAGTAATATCGTATTCTTATTCGTTTAATTCAAACATTACGTCGTTTATTCAATTAAACATTTTTATTGCGTTTCATATTTCGTACTTAGTACGTATTTCGATTTCGTTAATAATAAGCATCTTTACCTTTGTATTCTTTTACGTTTATAATATACTTTGTTTTACCAGAGTCAATCTAAATCCCAATTATCATTTCCTTGCTCCTAACTTCGTAGTTTGAAGTGACACGTTGTTAGTTAGAGATAGAGTTCTCACTGGAAAGTTCGCGAATAGTATTCCTTATTCAATTTCCTGTTACGTGTTCGCGTACGTGCGTGATAGTGATAGACTTGCTCGCATAGCAAGCTCCGCAGCATCCACGTCCGTTTTCTCGAATCAAAATATCGTCAACCACGCGGACGATATTCGCGAGATAAATTCACGGGATCGCACAGCGTCCACGCCCGTTTTCGCTAGTTAAAATATCGTCAATCACGCGGACGATATTCGTGAGTTAGATTCACGGTATCGTACAGCGTCCACGCCCGTTTCCTCAACGAGCGCATCCGTCTACAATACCGTAGCAGCCGGCTGTCAATCATTGGAGGTCGTTCCTGTCAAATATTGACGTGACAGAGTTTGGCGCAGTCGTCAATCCTTGAAGGTCGTTTCCAGCCATTTGGATCAACGCCTGTCGAGCAGAGGGGACCGAATTCAAGGTCATCAGCGCAACCGTAGCCGTTCATCCGTTGCGAATTCATTTCTCGTGTCAATCGACAAACAAGCGAAGCGTAAAAGTAAGTGGAACATATTATCGCGTATGTTTCAGGGTCGCGTGCATCTTTCATCTGTGTAAGACTGCATGCAGGTGTCGGCATCGGGTCCTAGTCTGTTGATAAAAAGACCAACACTTTTATTAAATGTCAGTCAGTGGAAGAGTAGAGTAGCCGGGCCGCGGTATTCTCTTCTCTTGCTCTTATAGCCCCGCCAGGACGTGACAAATTTGGCGCATTCGGTAGGACACTCGTTGGTCACCGATGTTAGAGACACCGTCAACACTTTTGTAGGATACGTCATGTGTCCTACCTCTGCCAAAATTTGTTGTGACAAATTTGGCGCAGTCGGTAGGACAGTCGTTGGTCACCGATGTTAGAAGCACGGCATCGAGGAATAAAAATAGAATCAGTGTTAGCACGCGAACCCCTGCGCGTTCCATCATTGTTTGACAATTTAACGCAGTAGACTTAGAGTCCGTGAAAGCATAGTGTCAGTTAAAAGTGCGACGGGCAGTGAAGGAAATGCCCTTTCGCCCACGTTACATACTCAAATTATTTTTCGCGATGTTCGTACTCAGTACAAATTCATCGAGAGTTTTAGTGAACGTTAAAGTGCGACGGGCGGTTTAGAAAACGCCCCTTCGCCCACGTTATATAGTCGGATTATTTTTCGCGAATTTCATACTTAGAAATTTTCAAGCGACGCAATCATGGAAACGCGTAGCGAGGCTAGAAAGAAGGTTCCTCCTACGGAAGAGGAATTAATTGAATTCCAGAAAGATTTAGCTCGTAGAGAAGCAGCTCTCATTAATCAAACCGCCGCGTTGACTCAACTCAAATTGCAATACGAAACAGAAACGCGTGAGCAGAGAGTAACGTACGAGGATATACGCCGCGAGATAGCAGAAATCCGATCGGCCAGAGATTCTCAATCAATTCCAGCTAGCCCAGTCGTTGCGCCCCGCGAACCCATAATGCACGATTCTTCGAATTTCACCGTTAAACAAGCGGTTGAACTTGTGCCTACCTTTGACGGCACCTCCATAACCGTGCTACAATTCGTTCGCGCGTGCAAGCGAGCCTTGGAAGCTGTTCCAGCCACAGCTGAGCGTACCCTCACTAGATTAGTATGCAATAAGCTTAGAGGACAGGCATACGCCGCGATTGAAGACGTAAATATTAACACAATCTCTGAATTGTGCAACCGCCTGAAAGATGTACTAGGCCCATATAAATTCATCGATCAGTATCGCGGAGAATCAGCTTCGATACACCAGGGACAGTCCGAGCACGTGTTGAATTATATTACGCGAGTAAAGGACCTTAGAACGGCGATCATAGATTCAGGCCGCGGGGTCCCCAATCTAGACGAGATTGATAAATTCACAATTGATTGTTTCATGCGTGGTCTTATCCCAGCGCTTCGAGCCGAGGTCAGGCTCTGTGCGTCACTCGAATTACAGAAAATATTCGATGAAGCAGTAACCGCGTACAAACAGTACGAGCTTGACCGTGTTCGTTATCGCGACGACGGACGCCGCGTTGCATTCTCCGACTCTCGTAATCGCACACCAGAGCGATCAAGCAACTCTCCTTATGATAGGAATGCGCCAGAGCAGCGCAACAGATCTTCGGAAAGGAAAGATCAACGACCTTCCTTTTCACCTCGTGAATCCTGGCGAGACAGGAAACCCGATAACAGAGACGCGTATCGCTCTCCTCCTCCGCGACGTCACGAACCGTCGCAATCAAATCAGCGCGAAACGTATAAACGCGAAGATCGCGCTTCCCAGTCCCCAGGTCGCGATCGCTTTCCTACGGAGAATCAGAAGTATTGTAAATATTGTAAGCGCACGGGACATGACATACACGAATGTCGCCGCCGCGAATATTACAATAAAAATGAGTCGGGAAACGAATCAAGCCTCCCGACAAACGCGACCAAAGGACGGGAGGCATCCCAAGAGAATCGCCAAAAGGCAACACAGCTGGCCGTCATCAGCGACGACCAGCAGTAGATGAAATTCGAGTAGATAGGAGAGATAACCCGGACGGTCAGCAGAATGAACGACCATCCGCGAAATTAGTCTCGGCAATAAATCTCGCGCCGGACTCCCCTATCCCTCGAATAAAAGCAAGATCGTCACTCTTCTCAAAAGAGTGTGAGTTCCTCTTGGACACCGGGTCCGAGGTCAACTTAATCCGAGCGTCTGGTATCAAATCTGACGTTCATCTAAAAACTGACAGCGTCATACACGTCCATGGCGTGACAGAAGGAGAAATTGCGACCCTCGGTTATATCAATGCGGAGCTAGCAGATTCCATTAAAGTCACGCTACACGTTCTGCCTGACAGTTTTCCAATTAATATAGATGGTATCTTAGGCTCCCCCTTCTTCAGAGAGGGAGCAGAGATATCATTTGCGAAGGAATGCGTAGAGTATAAAACCCTACGTATTCCCTTTTCGAATCCTCGGGAATATTCCATCGAAAGCCGTACCGCCGCCTGCATAGCCGTCAACGTAAAGGGCCCAAGCGAAGGGTATGTGCGAAAAGTAGATGTAAAACCCGATGTGTTCTTAGGTGATTGTTTAGTCACCAACCGTAACGGAAAGGCATACCTGCGATGCTTTAACGCATCGTCCGAAGTGGCGTCCTTCTCCCTGCCTACGTTGGAGGTGGAAGAGATCGAGGTTCCCTTTTCGAATATTCAAGCCGAAGTCAATTCGGACTTATTCAATGCTCGTGCGTGCCGCGCGCACGAGACGATCGTTAACGATCAACTCGCGTCTTCTATTAATTCGGGTAACCATTCCGACGATTCCGGTAGCCATCCCGATTCTTTAAATAATTCCGGTAACCATCCCGACGATTCCGGTAGCCATCCCGATTCTTTAAATAATTCCGGTAACCATCCCGACGATTCCGGTAGCCATCCCGATTTCTTAAATAATTCCGGTAACCATTCCGACGATTCCGGTAGCCATCCCGATTCTTTAAATAATTCCGGTAACCATCCCGACGATTCCGGTAGCCATCCCGATACTTTAAAGAATTCCGGTAACCATCCCGACGATTTATATTCAAAGTCCTGTGTGGAAAGAAACATCAACGCCTTCGCCTCAGATGAACTTTTAGAATGTTCATATGAGAACAATTTAGAAAACATTTCTATTCCTAAAGTTAAATCAAAAGGAGTTTATGTTTTGCCGCAAACTCCTATCTTCAAATCCTCGCCGGAACAACACCTCTTCCAGCTTCAACGATCAGGTATCCGTGCGACCGAAAACAAAGTCCATGCGTCTGGCAAATACAATTCCGCGAGATTCGCGTCAGCAAGAAAAAGAAATAAAGCCGATACATTATACTCGCCCGAGACAACTAAGTCTGATTATAAGCTTTCGTTATGTATCTTGCGAAACGAATTCAATCTTCCTAGCGTTAACAGAGTCTCCAATATCGTTACGCCAACGATAAACTATCGCAGCGACCCAAGAGCGAAATTTAAAACCTCTGGTCAGCATCACCCCACTCCACAGCAGGAAGACGATATCCCTGCGACGCAACGAGATCTTCAAGGAGAAACCGTCACCCCTGAAGATCATCAGTCTCTCGACAACGCTATAACAGCAACCATGCAGCCGATACAAGCAGCTATCTTGCTCTCTATTGCCACGCAAGCCTCAACACTCATTGGATATGACTGTGGAGGTTCAACCTTGAATATTACCACGTATTCAACTATTGACACTCTTAACTGCGAGCCAGAAGACATCGCACCAGCTGAAAATTTAGAAAGAATTCAGCTCCTGCAGCTAGCTGAATTCTCGCAAGCTCGTGTTTTGCAATGCCATATCGGAATAGACAGAACCATATACTATTGTGGCATGCATTCACATAATTCGGTAGTATCCAATGGTCGACAAGACTATATATTACCGATCTCCAGCGAAACCTGTTCGAGCCTACACACGACGGGGACAATATTCATCACCCCAGCCGCCCAGATCACAGGTATTCAGCCGAACTCGACCTCCTCTCACGGCCTCACGTTAGCAGGAGTTATTCAGAACGATGGTAGCTGCGCTGGAACCACGTATAGTGATCCGTTTGGGACTTGGACCGATGTCGTGGTACAAGCTTTAGTCCGAATCACGATCCGCGACTACATCGCTCCAATCAGATTGTCAACCGGACAGATTCATCTACAAACTGGGCAAACCTGCCCCCTTCAAAAAGGAAGCTGCTTAGACGCACAAGATGGCCATACGTTCTGGGAAACCACGCCGACGGACTCGTGCAAATTCAATAATTATGATGTCTTGTACGAAGGGATAGCCACTAAACTATCCTCCAAGGTGAATCCTTCTCCAACCCTGTATACCGTAGCATCGCAGGACACGACTTTTGCACTCACGGAGACAGGCAGATCGTCAGTTTGCGGATATGTCATAATCCGAACGGAACACCCCAAGCTGTTCATTCTGGAAGTTGGAAGTTCAGGAAAATTCAAGGAGAAAACACACACCTTGGTCAACAATCTGGACATCTTCACGTATGTCAACAGCAAATTTGTTTACGTGGAGAAGCACCTCCGGAAACAATTTTCTCAACTCTACAAAGATGTAATCCGTCAGAAGTGTGAGCTAGAGCGTCAGATTCTCCAGAACGCCCTCACATTATTACATTCAGCACCCGAAGAAGTTGCCACTGCCATCATGAAGGATGTCGGATTTATCGCAGTTCCAGCAGGAGAGGTAGTGCACATAATAAAGTGCATACCAGTCACGGTCCAAGTGAGGAAAACCGAACGGTGTTATGATGAGCTACCCATCACGTATCGGAACACATCAAAATTCCTGAAGCCAAGGGACCACATCATTTCAAATACGGGGACAGAAAAGCCATGCAATGAGCTACTTCCCCCATATTATAGACTGCACGGAACATGGTATCGCCTAACACCGTCATTGATGGAGGCCATCACTCCTTCGGAGCTTCACCCCCTCGCCAAGTCAACCTGGAAATACATAGATCCGAAGAACTTGGCAACGGGAGGCATTTATTCACAAGACGACCTGGACAAACTACAGGATCATATAATGTTTCCTGTAGAGAAGGTAGCAGTCATAAATTCAATCGCACAGGGTGCGACGGGAAGACAGTTTGCAGCGGGAAACATCAATATGTTCAATCTGCTCGATGAAAACTCCCTACAGCAGATAGCGGAGTCTACAGCACAGAAATTATGGTCCGGATTCACTACATTCGGATCAATAAGTGCTGGAATAATCGGAGTGTATGTAGCGATCCGCACGATCAAAACAATCATCAGTACGATCGTTAACGGCATCGCATTACACTCACTATACGGCTGGAGCCTGCATCTCGTTGTCGCCATCTGGAGTTCACTGACCCGGTTCTTTATATTCATGAAGCAGAGAGACAACAAGACTTCAGCGGCCATCGAGGACAAAGATAGTGATAGTGCCAGTGTCGGAGAATTCCGAACCCGTCCTCCCTTGACGAAACGAACGTTAATTTGCGATTCCCTTGACCCAGCGTTGCGAGACAGGGATGACATTTCAGTGCATCCTGTCTACCGCCACCCAGAGGCAGAGATTCCACTGCGTGAAATCTCTTCTCTAAGGGGGGAGGTGTGACGTCGGTCGCACCTCCGACGTTAGCTTTAAGACTACATGTAAAATTAGATACATAAGAGCGAGCGTTCCCCTTTAAAGATTCCAAAACTCCTAAAAATCCTTCATAACAATGAATCCTAAACACCACGTACATCTGATCGAAATCCACCAACATAACCTAAAATCCAAAATCTGTCAAAATCCTAAAATAGCCAAAAATGGCCCAAACTCGAAGATTGAAATATCATTGGACTCGTGAGCGAAAATCATGAAACTAACCTAAAAATTTGTAGGTTAGGTTCTCAATTCGCGTTTGTTTAGACTTTACCAAAATTTCGATTTTTGGTAATTTTCAAAAGTACTTAGAATATTTTCAAACATATGATCGGTCGACAAATGATGTCAACTAATCATATGACATATAAATTTACATCGAAACGCCTTGCAAGAGCAAGCGCTCGAAAATATTCTAAGTCCCAATTTATTTAAATAAATAAATAGGTACGCCAATGGTTACCACTTAATTTTCGAGTCCTGCACCACTGGGAACGAAAACTGCTGACTCTAGTGCGGCGGCCATCGCGCTGTTTACGACGAAGACCGGCACAAAGAGGACACGGTCCCCTTTTGCGAAGTCAGCATTTTTCGGACGAACGTTGTTCGTCGACGAACGTTCGATTCTTCCCAGTCCTCTCCGGGGACCCGAGTGGGTCAGTCGAGTTTTCGTCAATCTTCCAAGTCCAGACTATTTAGACATAGTCTTTCCAAATCCAGATTGTTTAGACACAATCTTTCCAAATCCATACTGTTTAGACACAGTCCCTATTACCATTCAGTAATATCGTATTCTTATTCGTTTAATTCAAACATTACGTCGTTTATTCAATTAAACATTTTTATTGCGTTTCATATTTCGTACTTAGTACGTATTTCGATTTCGTTAATAATAAGCATCTTTACCTTTGTATTCTTTTACGTTTATAATATACTTTGTTTTACCAGAGTCAATCTAAATCCCAATTATCATTTCCTTGCTCCTAACTTCGTAGTTTGAAGTGACACGTTGTTAGTTAGAGATAGAGTTCTCACTGGAAAGTTCGCGAATAGTATTCCTTATTCAATTTCCTGTTACGTGTTCGCGTACGTGCGTGATAGTGATAGACTTGCTCGCATAGCAAGCTCCGCAGCATCCACGTCCGTTTTCTCGAATCAAAATATCGTCAACCACGCGGACGATATTCGCGAGATAAATTCACGGGATCGCACAGCGTCCACGCCCGTTTTCGCTAGTTAAAATATCGTCAATCACGCGGACGATATTCGTGAGTTAGATTCACGGTATCGTACAGCGTCCACGCCCGTTTCCTCAACGAGCGCATCCGTCTACAATACCGTAGCAGCCGGCTGTCAATCATTGGAGGTCGTTCCTGTCAAATATTGACGTGACAGAGTTTGGCGCAGTCGTCAATCCTTGAAGGTCGTTTCCAGCCATTTGGATCAACGCCTGTCCAGCAGAGGGGACCGAATTCAAGGTCATCAGCGCAACCGTAGCCGTTCATCCGTTGCGAATTCATTTCTCGTGTCAATCGACAAACAAGCGAAGCGTAAAAGTAAGTGGAACATATTATCGCGTATGTTTCAGGGTCGCGTGCATCTTTCATCTGTGTAAGACTGCATGCAGGTGTCGGCATCGGGTCCTAGTCTGTTGATAAAAAGACCAACACTTTTATTAAATGTCAGTCAGTGGAAGAGTAGAGTAGCCGGGCCGCGGTATTCTCTTCTCTTGCTCTTATAGCCCCGCCAGGACGTGACAGTATGAAACAATTTAGAATGATTGTGGGATTTTAATAGCGTAATAGTCCCATCGCTGAGAACCATCACAGCCTCACAACATCGTGTGGTGCGTCGTGTGTTGCAACGATAAATATTTTCACTGCGATGATCTTTATTGTACACGTAATCGTTGTGTACAAAGACAAAAGAACCTTTCACTTTACCTGTGTCACGTCCTGGCGGGGCTATAAGAGCAAGAGAAGAGAATACCGCGGCCCGGCTACTCTACTCTTCCACTGACTGACATTTAATAAAAGTGTTGGTCTTTTTATCAACAGACTAGGACCCGATGCCGACACCTGCATGCAGTCTTACACAGATGAAAGATGCACGCGACCCTGAAACATACGCGATAATATGTTCCACTTACTTTTACGCTTCGCTTGTTTGTCGATTGACACGAGAAATGAATTCGCAACGGATGAACGGCTACGGTTGCGCTGATGACCTTGAATTCGGTCCCCTCTGCTGGACAGGCGTTGATCCAAATGGCTGGAAACGACCTTCAAGGATTGACGACTGCGCCAAACTCTGTCACGTCAATATTTGACAGGAACGACCTCCAATGATTGACAGCCGGCTGCTACGGTATTGTAGACGGATGCGCTCGTTGAGGAAACGGGCGTGGACGCTGTACGATACCGTGAATCTAACTCACGAATATCGTCCGCGTGATTGACGATATTTTAACTAGCGAAAACGGGCGTGGACGCTGTGCGATCCCGTGAATTTATCTCGCGAATATCGTCCGCGTGGTTGACGATATTTTGATTCGAGAAAACGGACGTGGATGCTGCGGAGCTTGCTATGCGAGCAAGTCTATCACTATCACGCACGTACGCGAACACGTAACAGGAAATTGAATAAGGAATACTATTCGCGAACTTTCCAGTGAGAACTCTATCTCTAACTAACAACGTGTCACTTCAAACTACGAAGTTAGGAGCAAGGAAATGATAATTGGGAATTAGATTGACTCTGGTAAAACAAAGTATATTATAAACGTAAAAGAATACAAAGGTAAAGATGCTTATTATTAACGAAATCGAAATACGTACTAAGTACGAAATATGAAACGCAATAAAAATGTTTAATTGAATAAACGACGTAATGTTTGAATTAAACGAATAAGAATACGATATTACTGAATGGTAATAGGGACTGTGTCTAAACAGTATGGATTTGGAAAGATTGTGTCTAAACAATCTGGATTTGGAAAGACTATGTCTAAATAGTCTGGACTTGGAAGATTGACGAAAACTCGACTGACCCACTCGGGTCCCCGGAGAGGACTGGGGAGAATCGAACGTTCGTCGACGAACAACGTTCGTCCGAAAAATGCTGACTTCGCAAAAGGGGACCGTGTCCTCTTTGTGCCGGTCTTCGTCGTAAACAGCGCGATGGCCGCCGCACTAGAGTCAGCAGTTTTCGTTCCCAGTGGTGCAGGACTCGAAAATTAAGTGGTAACCATTGGCGTACCTATTTATTTATTTAAATAAATTGGGACTTAGAATATTTTCGAGCGCTTGCTCTTGCAAGGCGTTTCGATGTAAATTTATATGTCATATGATTAGTTGACATCATTTGTCGACCGATCATATGTTTGAAAATATTCTAAGTACTTTTGAAAATTACCAAAAATCGAAATTTTGGTAAAGTCTAAACAAACGCGAATTGAGAACCTAACCTACAAATTTTTAGGTTAGTTTCATGATTTTCGCTCACGAGTCCAATGATATTTCAATCTTCGAGTTTGGGCCATTTTTGGCTATTTTAGGATTTTGACAGATTTTGGATTTTAGGTTATGTTGGTGGATTTCGATCAGATGTACGTGGTGTTTAGGATTCATTGTTATGAAGGATTTTTAGGAGTTTTGGAATCTTTAAAGGGGAACGCTCGCTCTTATGTATCTAATTTTACATGTAGTCTTAAAGCTAACGTCGGAGGTGCGACCGACGTCACACCTCCCCCCTTAGAGAAGAGATTTCACGCAGTGGAATCTCTGCCTCTGGGTGGCGGTAGACAGGATGCACTGAAATGTCATCCCTGTCTCGCAACGCTGGGTCAAGGGAATCGCAAATTAACGTTCGTTTCGTCAAGGGAGGACGGGTTCGGAATTCTCCGACACTGGCACTATCACTATCTTTGTCCTCGATGGCCGCTGAAGTCTTGTTGTCTCTCTGCTTCATGAATATAAAGAACCGGGTCAGTGAACTCCAGATGGCGACAACGAGATGCAGGCTCCAGCCGTATAGTGAGTGTAATGCTATGCCGTTAACGATCGTACTGATGATTGTTTTGATCGTGCGGATCGCTACATACACTCCGATTATTCCAGCACTTATTGATCCGAATGTAGTGAATCCGGACCATAATTTCTGTGCTGTAGACTCCGCTATCTGCTGTAGGGAGTTTTCATCGAGCAGATTGAACATATTGATGTTTCCCGCTGCAAACTGTCTTCCCGTCGCACCCTGTGCGATTGAATTTATGACTGCTACCTTCTCTACAGGAAACATTATATGATCCTGTAGTTTGTCCAGGTCGTCTTGTGAATAAATGCCTCCCGTTGCCAAGTTCTTCGGATCTATGTATTTCCAGGTTGACTTGGCGAGGGGGTGAAGCTCCGAAGGAGTGATGGCCTCCATCAATGACGGTGTTAGGCGATACCATGTTCCGTGCAGTCTATAATATGGGGGAAGTAGCTCATTGCATGGCTTTTCTGTCCCCGTATTTGAAATGATGTGGTCCCTTGGCTTCAGGAATTTTGATGTGTTCCGATACGTGATGGGTAGCTCATCATAACACCGTTCGGTTTTCCTCACTTGGACCGTGACTGGTATGCACTTTATTATGTGCACTACCTCTCCTGCTGGAACTGCGATAAATCCGACATCCTTCATGATGGCAGTGGCAACTTCTTCGGGTGCTGAATGTAATAATGTGAGGGCGTTCTGGAGAATCTGACGCTCTAGCTCACACTTCTGACGGATTACATCTTTGTAGAGTTGAGAAAATTGTTTCCGGAGGTGCTTCTCCACGTAAACAAATTTGCTGTTGACATACGTGAAGATGTCCAGATTGTTGACCAAGGTGTGTGTTTTCTCCTTGAATTTTCCTGAACTTCCAACTTCCAGAATGAACAGCTTGGGGTGTTCCGTTCGGATTATGACATATCCGCAAACTGACGATCTGCCTGTCTCCGTGAGTGCAAAAGTCGTGTCCTGCGATGCTACGGTATACAGGGTTGGAGAAGGATTCACCTTGGAGGATAGTTTAGTGGCTATCCCTTCGTACAAGACATCATAATTATTGAATTTGCACGAGTCCGTCGGCGTGGTTTCCCAGAACGTATGGCCATCTTGTGCGTCTAAGCAGCTTCCTTTTTGAAGGGGGCAGGTTTGCCCAGTTTGTAGATGAATCTGTCCGGTTGACAATCTGATTGGAGCGATGTAGTCGCGGATCGTGATTCGGACTAAAGCTTGTACCACGACATCGGTCCAAGTCCCAAACGGATCACTATACGTGGTTCCAGCGCAGCTACCATCGTTCTGAATAACTCCTGCTAACGTGAGGCCGTGAGAGGAGGTCGAGTTCGGCTGAATACCTGTGATCTGGGCGGCTGGGGTGATGAATATTGTCCCCGTCGTGTGTAGGCTCGAACAGGTTTCGCTGGAGATCGGTAATATATAGTCTTGTCGACCATTGGATACTACCGAATTATGTGAATGCATGCCACAATAGTATATGGTTCTGTCTATTCCGATATGGCATTGCAAAACACGAGCTTGCGAGAATTCAGCTAGCTGCAGGAGCTGAATTCTTTCTAAATTTTCAGCTGGTGCGATGTCTTCTGGCTCGCAGTTAAGAGTGTCAATAGTTGAATACGTGGTAATATTCAAGGTTGAACCTCCACAGTCATATCCAATGAGTGTTGAGGCTTGCGTGGCAATAGAGAGCAAGATAGCTGCTTGTATCGGCTGCATGGTTGCTGTTATAGCGTTGTCGAGAGACTGATGATCTTCAGGGGTGACGGTTTCTCCTTGAAGATCTCGTTGCGTCGCAGGGATATCGTCTTCCTGCTGTGGAGTGGGGTGATGCTGACCAGAGGTTTTAAATTTCGCTCTTGGGTCGCTGCGATAGTTTATCGTTGGCGTAACGATATTGGAGACTCTGTTAACGCTAGGAAGATTGAATTCGTTTCGCAAGATACATAACGAAAGCTTATAATCAGACTTAGTTGTCTCGGGCGAGTATAATGTATCGGCTTTATTTCTTTTTCTTGCTGACGCGAATCTCGCGGAATTGTATTTGCCAGACGCATGGACTTTGTTTTCGGTCGCACGGATACCTGATCGTTGAAGCTGGAAGAGGTGTTGTTCCGGCGAGGATTTGAAGATAGGAGTTTGCGGCAAAACATAAACTCCTTTTGATTTAACTTTAGGAATAGAAATGTTTTCTAAATTGTTCTCATATGAACATTCTAAAAGTTCATCTGAGGCGAAGGCGTTGATGTTTCTTTCCACACAGGACTTTGAATATAAATCGTCGGGATGGTTACCGGAATTCTTTAAAGTATCGGGATGGCTACCGGAATCGTCGGGATGGTTACCGGAATTATTTAAAGAATCGGGATGGCTACCGGAATCGTCGGAATGGTTACCGGAATTATTTAAGAAATCGGGATGGCTACCGGAATCGTCGGGATGGTTACCGGAATTATTTAAAGAATCGGGATGGCTACCGGAATCGTCGGGATGGTTACCGGAATTATTTAAAGAATCGGGATGGCTACCGGAATCGTCGGAATGGTTACCCGAATTAATAGAAGACGCGAGTTGATCGTTAACGATCGTCTCGTGCGCGCGGCACGCACGAGCATTGAATAAGTCCGAATTGACTTCGGCTTGAATATTCGAAAAGGGAACCTCGATCTCTTCCACCTCCAACGTAGGCAGGGAGAAGGACGCCACTTCGGACGATGCGTTAAAGCATCGCAGGTATGCCTTTCCGTTACGGTTGGTGACTAAACAATCACCTAAGAACACATCGGGTTTTACATCTACTTTTCGCACATACCCTTCGCTTGGGCCCTTTACGTTGACGGCTATGCAGGCGGCGGTACGGCTTTCGATGGAATATTCCCGAGGATTCGAAAAGGGAATACGTAGGGTTTTATACTCTACGCATTCCTTCGCAAATGATATCTCTGCTCCCTCTCTGAAGAAGGGGGAGCCTAAGATACCATCTATATTAATTGGAAAACTGTCAGGCAGAACGTGTAGCGTGACTTTAATGGAATCTGCTAGCTCCGCATTGATATAACCGAGGGTCGCAATTTCTCCTTCTGTCACGCCATGGACGTGTATGACGCTGTCAGTTTTTAGATGAACGTCAGATTTGATACCAGACGCTCGGATTAAGTTGACCTCGGACCCGGTGTCCAAGAGGAACTCACACTCTTTTGAGAAGAGTGACGATCTTGCTTTTATTCGAGGGATAGGGGAGTCCGGCGCGAGATTTATTGCCGAGACTAATTTCGCGGATGGTCGTTCATTCTGCTGACCGTCCGGGTTATCTCTCCTATCTACTCGAATTTCATCTACTGCTGGTCGTCGCTGATGACGGCCAGCTGTGTTGCCTTTTGGCGATTCTCTTGGGATGCCTCCCGTCCTTTGGTCGCGTTTGTCGGGAGGCTTGATTCGTTTCCCGACTCATTTTTATTGTAATATTCGCGGCGGCGACATTCGTGTATGTCATGTCCCGTGCGCTTACAATATTTACAATACTTCTGATTCTCCGTAGGAAAGCGATCGCGACCTGGGGACTGGGAAGCGCGATCTTCGCGTTTATACGTTTCGCGCTGATTTGATTGCGACGGTTCGTGACGTCGCGGAGGAGGAGAGCGATACGCGTCTCTGTTATCGGATTTCCTGTCTCGCCAGGATTCACGAGGTGAAAAGGAAGGTCGTTGATCTTTCCTTTCCGAAGATCTGTTGCGCTGCTCAGGCGCATTCCTATCATAATAAGAGTTGCTTGATCGCTCTGGTGTGCGATTACGAGAGTCGGAGAATGCAACGCGGCGTCCGTCGTCGCGATAACGAACACGGTCAAGCTCGTACTGTTTGTACGCGGTTACTGCTTCATCGAATATTTTCTGTAATTCGAGTGACGCACAGAGCCTGACCTCGGCTCGAAGCGCTGGGATAAGACCACGCATGAAACAATCAATTGTGAATTTGTCAATCTCGTCTAGATTGGGGACCCCGCGGCCTGAATCTATGATCGCCGTTCTAAGGTCCTTTACTCGCGTAATATAATTCAACACGTGCTCGGACTGTCCCTGGTGTATCGAAGCTAATTCTCCGCGATACTGATCGATGAATTTATATGGGCCTAGTACATCTTTCAGGCGGTTGCACAATTCAGAGATTGTGTTAATATTTACGTCTTCAATCGCGGCGTATGCCTGTCCTCTAAGCTTATTGCATACTAATCTAGTGAGGGTACGCTCAGCTGTGGCTGGAACAGCTTCCAAGGCTCGCTTGCACGCGCGAACGAATTGTAGCACGGTTATGGAGGTGCCGTCAAAGGTAGGCACAAGTTCAACCGCTTGTTTAACGGTGAAATTCGAAGAATCGTGCATTATGGGTTCGCGGGGCGCAACGACTGGGCTAGCTGGAATTGATTGAGAATCTCTGGCCGATCGGATTTCTGCTATCTCGCGGCGTATATCCTCGTACGTTACTCTCTGCTCACGCGTTTCTGTTTCGTATTGCAATTTGAGTTGAGTCAACGCGGCGGTTTGATTAATGAGAGCTGCTTCTCTACGAGCTAAATCTTTCTGGAATTCAATTAATTCCTCTTCCGTAGGAGGAACCTTCTTTCTAGCCTCGCTACGCGTTTCCATGATTGCGTCGCTTGAAAATTTCTAAGTATGAAATTCGCGAAAAATAATCCGACTATATAACGTGGGCGAAGGGGCGTTTTCTAAACCGCCCGTCGCACTTTAACGTTCACTAAAACTCTCGATGAATTTGTACTGAGTACGAACATCGCGAAAAATAATTTGAGTATGTAACGTGGGCGAAAGGGCATTTCCTTCACTGCCCGTCGCACTTTTAACTGACACTATGCTTTCACGGACTCTAAGTCTACTGCGTTAAATTGTCAAACAATGATGGAACGCGCAGGGGTTCGCGTGCTAACACTGATTCTATTTTTATTCCTCGATGCCGTGCTTCTAACATCGGTGACCAACGACTGTCCTACCGACTGCGCCAAATTTGTCACAACAAATTTTGGCAGAGGTAGGACACATGACGTATCCTACAAAAGTGTTGACGGTGTCTCTAACATCGGTGACCAACGAGTGTCCTACCGACTGCGCCAAATTTGTCACGTCCTGGCGGGGCTATAAGAGCAAGAGAAGAGAATACCGCGGCCCGGCTACTCTACTCTTCCACTGACTGACATTTAATAAAAGTGTTGGTCTTTTTATCAACAGACTAGGACCCGATGCCGACACCTGCATGCAGTCTTACACAGATGAAAGATGCACGCGACCCTGAAACATACGCGATAATATGTTCCACTTACTTTTACGCTTCGCTTGTTTGTCGATTGACACGAGAAATGAATTCGCAACGGATGAACGGCTACGGTTGCGCTGATGACCTTGAATTCGGTCCCCTCTGCTCGACAGGCGTTGATCCAAATGGCTGGAAACGACCTTCAAGGATTGACGACTGCGCCAAACTCTGTCACGTCAATATTTGACAGGAACGACCTCCAATGATTGACAGCCGGCTGCTACGGTATTGTAGACGGATGCGCTCGTTGAGGAAACGGGCGTGGACGCTGTACGATACCGTGAATCTAACTCACGAATATCGTCCGCGTGATTGACGATATTTTAACTAGCGAAAACGGGCGTGGACGCTGTGCGATCCCGTGAATTTATCTCGCGAATATCGTCCGCGTGGTTGACGATATTTTGATTCGAGAAAACGGACGTGGATGCTGCGGAGCTTGCTATGCGAGCAAGTCTATCACTATCACGCACGTACGCGAACACGTAACAGGAAATTGAATAAGGAATACTATTCGCGAACTTTCCAGTGAGAACTCTATCTCTAACTAACAACGTGTCACTTCAAACTACGAAGTTAGGAGCAAGGAAATGATAATTGGGATTTAGATTGACTCTGGTAAAACAAAGTATATTATAAACGTAAAAGAATACAAAGGTAAAGATGCTTATTATTAACGAAATCGAAATACGTACTAAGTACGAAATATGAAACGCAATAAAAATGTTTAATTGAATAAACGACGTAATGTTTGAATTAAACGAATAAGAATACGATATTACTGAATGGTAATAGGGACTGTGTCTAAACAGTATGGATTTGGAAAGATTGTGTCTAAACAATCTGGATTTGGAAAGACTATGTCTAAATAGTCTGGACTTGGAAGATTGACGAAAACTCGACTGACCCACTCGGGTCCCCGGAGAGGACTGGGGAGAATCGAACGTTCGTCGACGAACAACGTTCGTCCGAAAAATGCTGACTTCGCAAAAGGGGACCGTGTCCTCTTTGTGCCGGTCTTCGTCGTAAACAGCGCGATGGCCGCCGCACTAGAGTCAGCAGTTTTCGTTCCCAGTGGTGCAGGACTCGAAAATTAAGTGGTAACCATTGGCGTACCTATTTATTTATTTAAATAAATTGGGACTTAGAATATTTTCGAGCGCTTGCTCTTGCAAGGCGTTTCGATGTAAATTTATATGTCATATGATTAGTTGACATCATTTGTCGACCGATCATATGTTTGAAAATATTCTAAGTACTTTTGAAAATTACCAAAAATCGAAATTTTGGTAAAGTCTAAACAAACGCGAATTGAGAACCTAACCTACAAATTTTTAGGTTAGTTTCATGATTTTCGCTCACGAGTCCAATGATATTTCAATCTTCGAGTTTGGGCCATTTTTGGCTATTTTAGGATTTTGACAGATTTTGGATTTTAGGTTATGTTGGTGGATTTCGATCAGATGTACGTGGTGTTTAGGATTCATTGTTATGAAGGATTTTTAGGAGTTTTGGAATCTTTAAAGGGGAACGCTCGCTCTTATGTATCTAATTTTACATGTAGTCTTAAAGCTAACGTCGGAGGTGCGACCGACGTAACACCTGCGATTTTTTCCATCTATTAACAGTATGATTACTTTGAGAGAAACAAAATATTATCGGCAATACAATGAATTTTAAACAGCCATAATTCAACATATGTAAAAAAATTGGTAAAACATTGACGACACGGTAAAATTACGATTACACATTTTATAGAATGAATATGAAAATACGATCATTACCTTGAATATAATTGATTCTAACAATATTGTATTGTAATATTCGTTAGCTACGCGTTGCGTGCGTCAGATGAAATAACAAATGGTGGCCGCTGACTAAACATATGATTCTGAAGAACATAAAAATGAAAATATGGTCGATGATATTATCGCTGACATAGATAGAAACTTTCCGTAAAATTAGTTCTAACAAGGAATGTTGTTAAAAATTTGTTTGAATGCTGTGTCACGTCCTGGCGGGGCTATAAGAGCAAGAGAAGAGAATACCGCGGCCCGGCTACTCTACTCTTCCACTGACTGACATTTAATAAAAGTGTTGGTCTTTTTATCAACAGACTAGGACCCGATGCCGACACCTGCATGCAGTCTTACACAGATGAATGATGCACGCGACCCTGAAACATACGCGGTAATATGTTCCACTTACTTTTACGCTTCGCTTGTTTGTCGATTGACACGAGACATGAATTCGCAACGGATGAACAGCTACGGTTGCGCTGATGGCCTTGAATACGGTCCGCTCTGCTTGACAGGGGTTGATCCAAATGGCTGGAAACGACCTTCAAGGATTGACGACTGCGCCAAACTCTGTCACGTCAATATTTGACAGGAACGACCTCCAATGATTGACAGCTGGCTGCTACGGTATTGTAGACGGATGCGCTCGTTGAGGAAACGGGCGTGGACGCTGTACGATACCGTGAATCTAACTCACGAATATCGTCCGCGTGGTTGACGATATTTTGATTCGAGAAAACGGACGTGGATGCTGCGGAGCTTGCTATGCGAGCAAGTCTATCACTATCACGCACGTACGCGAACACGTAACAGGAAATTGAATAAGGAATACTATTCGCGAACTTTCCAGTGAGAACTCTATCTCTAACTAACAACGTGTCACTTCAAACTACGAAGTTAGGAGCAAGGAAATAATAATTGGGATTTAGATTGACTCTGGTAAAACAAAGTATATTATAAACGTAAAAGAATACAAAGGTAAAGATGCTTATTATTAACGAAATCGAAATACGTACTAAGTACGAAATATGAAACGCAATAAAAATGTTTAATTGAATAAACGAAGTAATATTTGAATTAAACGAATAAGAATACGATATTACTGAATGGTATTAGGGACTGTGTCTAAACAGTATGGATTTGGAAAGATTGTGTGTAAACAATCTGGATTTGGAAAGACTATGTCTAAATAGTCTGGACTTGGAAGATTGACGAAAACTCGACTGACCCACTCGGGTCCCCGGAGAGGACTGAGGAAAATCGAACGTTCGTCGACGAACAACGTTCGTCCGAAAAATGCTGACTTCGCAAAAGGGGACCGTGTCCTCTTTGTGCCGGTCTTCGTCGTAAACAGCGCGATGGCCGCCGCACTAGAGTCAGCAGTTTTCGTTCCCAGTGGTGCAGGACTCGAAAATTAAGTGGTAACCATTGGCGTACCTATTTATTTATTTAAATAAATTGGGACTTAGAATATTTTCGAGCGCTTGCTCTTGCAAGGCGTTTCGATGTAAATTTTATATGTCATATGATTAGTTGACATCATTTGTCGACCGATCATATGTTTGAAAATATTCTAAGTACTTTTGAAAATTACCAAAAATCGAAATTTTGGTAAAGTCTAAACAAACGCGAATTGAGAACATAACCTACAAATTTTTAGGTTAGTTTCATGATTTTCGCTCACGAGTCCAATGATATTTCAATCTTCGAGTTTGGGCCATTTTTGGCTATTTTAGGATTTTGACAGATTTTGGATTTTAGGTTATGTTGATGGATTTCAAACAGATGTACGTGGTGTTAAGGATTCATTGTTATGAAGGATTTTTAGGAGTTTTGGAATCTTTAAAGGGGAACGCTCGCTCTTATGTATCTAATTTTACATGTAGTCTTAAAGCTAACGTCGGAGGTGCGACCGACGTCACACCTCCCCCCTTAGAGAAGAGATTTCACGCAGTGGAATCTCTGCCTCTGGGTGGCGGTAGACAGGATGCACTGAAATGTCATCCCTGTCTCGCGACGCTGGGTCAAGGGAATCGCAAATTAACGTTCGTTTCGTCAAGGGAGGACGGGTTCGGATTTCTCCGACACTGGCACTATCACTATCTTTGTCCTCGATGGCCGCTGAAGTCTTGTTGTCCCTCTGCTTCATGAATATAAAGAACCGGGTCAGTGAACTCCAGATGGCGACAACGAGATGCAGGCTCCAGCCGTATAGTGAGTGTAATGCGATGCCGTTAACGATCGTACTGATGATTGTTTTGATCGTGCGGATCGCTACATACACTCCGATTATTCCAGCACTTATTGATCCGAATGTAGTGAATCCGGACCATAATTTCTGTGCTGTAGACTCCGCTATCTGCTGTAGGGAGTTTTCATCGAGCAGGTTGAACATGTTGATGTTTCCTGCTGCAAACTGTCTTCCCGTCGCACCCTGTGCGATTGAATTTATGACTGCTACCTTCTCTACAGGAAACATTATATGATCCTGTAGTTTGTCCAGGTCGTCTTGTGAATAAATGCCTCCCGTTGCCAAGTTCTTCGGATCTATGTATTTCCAGGTTGGCTTGGCGAGGGGGTGAAGCTCCGAAGGAGTGATGGCCTCCATCAATGACGGTGTTAGGCGATACCATGTTCCGTGCAGTCTATAATATGGGGGAAGTAGCTCATTGCATGGCTTTTCTGTCCCCGTATTTGAAATGATGTGGTCCCTTGGCTTCAGGAATTTTGATGTGTTCCGATACGTGATGGGTAGCTCATCATAACACCGTTCGGTTTTCCTCACTTGGACCGTGACTGGTATGCACTTTATTATGTGCACTACCTCTCCTGCTGGAACTGCGATAAATCCGACATCCTTCATGATGGCAGTGGCAACTTCTTCGGGTGCTGAATGTAATAATGTGAGGGCGTTCTGGAGAATCTGACGCTCTAGCTCACACTTCTGACGGATTACATCTTTGTAGAGTTGAGAAAATTGTTTCCGGAGGTGCTTCTCCACGTAGACAAATTTGCTGTTGACATACGTGAAGATGTCCAGATTGTTGACCAAGGTGTGTGTTTTCTCCTTGAATTTTCCTGAACTTCCAACTTCCAGAATGAACAGCTTGGGGTGTTCCGTTCGGATTATGACATATCCGCAAACTGACGATCTGCCTGTCTCCGTGAGTGCAAAAGTCGTGTCCTGCGATGCTACGGTATACAGGGTTGGAGAAGGATTCACCTTGGAGGATAGTTTAGTGGCTATCCCTTCGTACAAGACATCATAATTATTGAATTTGCACGAGTCCGTCGGCGTGGTTTCCCAGAACGTATGGCCATCTTGTGCGTCTAAGCAGCTTCCTTTTTGAAGGGGGCAGGTTTGCCCAGTTTGTAGATGAATCTGTCCGGTTGACAATCTGATTGGAGCGATGTAGTCGCGGATCGTGATTCGGACTAAAGCTTGTACCACGACATCGGTCCAAGTCCCAAACGGATCACTATACGTGGTTCCAGCGCAGCTACCATCGTTCTGAATAACTCCTGCTAACGTGAGGCCGTGAGAGGAGGTCGAGTTCGGCTGAATACCTGTGATCTGGGCGGCTGGGGTGATGAATATTGTCCCCGTCGTGTGTAGGCTCGAACAGGTTTCGCTGGAGATCGGTAATATATAGTCTTGTCGACCATTGGATACTACCGAATTATGTGAATGCATGCCACAATAGTATATGGTTCTGTCTATTCCGATATGGCATTGCAAAACACGAGCTTGCGAGAATTCAGCTAGCTGCAGGAGCTGAATTCTTTCTAAATTTTCAGCTGGTGCGATGTCTTCTGGCTCGCAGTTAAGAGTGTCAATAGTTGAATACGTGGTAATATTCAAGGTTGAACCTCCACAGTCATATCCAATGAGTGTTGAGGCTTGCGTGGCAATAGAGAGCAAGATAGCTGCTTGTATCGGCTGCATGGTTGCTGTTATAGCGTTGTCGAGAGACTGATGATCTTCAGGGGTGACGGTTTCTCCTTGAAGATCTCGTTGCGTCGCAGGGATATCGTCTTCCTGCTGTGGAGTGGGGTGATGCTGACCAGAGGTTTTAAATTTCGCTCTTGGGTCGCTGCGATAGTTTATCGTTGGCGTAACGATATTGGAGACTCTGTTAACGCTAGGAAGATTGAATTCGTTTCGCAAGATACATAACGAAAGCTTATAATCAGACTTAGTTGTCTCGGGCGAGTATAATGTATCGGCTTTATTTCTTTTTCTTGCTGACGCGAATCTCGCGGAATTGTATTTGCCAGACGCATGGACTTTGTTTTCGGTCGCACGGATACCTGATCGTTGAAGCTGGAAGAGGTGTTGTTCCGGCGAGGATTTGAAGATAGGAGTTTGCGGCAAAACATAAACTCCTTTTGATTTAACTTTAGGAATAGAAATGTTTTCTAAATTGTTCTCATATGAACATTCTAAAAGTTCATCTGAGGCGAAGGCGTTGATGTTTCTTTCCACACAGGACTTTGAATATAAATCGTCGGGATGGTTACCGGAATTCTTTAAAGTATCGGGATGGCTACCGGAATCGTCGGGATGGTTACCGGAATTATTTAAAGAATCGGGATGGCTACCGGAATCGTCGGAATGGTTACCGGAATTATTTAAGAAATCGGGATGGCTACCGGAATCGTCGGGATGGTTACCGGAATTATTTAAAGAATCGGGATGGCTACCGGAATCGTCGGGATGGTTACCGGAATTATTTAAAGAATCGGGATGGCTACCGGAATCGTCGGAATGGTTACCCGAATTAATAGAAGACGCGAGTTGATCGTTAACGATCGTCTCGTGCGCGCGGCACGCACGAGCATTGAATAAGTCCGAATTGACTTCGGCTTGAATATTCGAAAAGGGAACCTCGATCTCTTCCACCTCCAACGTAGGCAGGGAGAAGGACGCCACTTCGGACGATGCGTTAAAGCATCGCAGGTATGCCTTTCCGTTACGGTTGGTGACTAAACAATCACCTAAGAACACATCGGGTTTTACATCTACTTTTCGCACATACCCTTCGCTTGGGCCCTTTACGTTGACGGCTATGCAGGCGGCGGTACGGCTTTCGATGGAATATTCCCGAGGATTCGAAAAGGGAATACGTAGGTTTTTATACTCTACGCATTCCTTCGCAAATGATATCTCTGCTCCCTCTCTGAAGAAGGGGGAGCCTAAGATACCATCTATATTAATTGGAAAACTGTCAGGCAGAACGTGTAGCGTGACTTTAATGGAATCTGCTAGCTCCGCATTGATATAACCGAGGGTCGCAATTTCTCCTTCTGTCACGCCATGGACGTGTATGACGCTGTCAGTTTTTAGATGAACGTCAGATCTGATACCAGACGCTCGGATTAAGTTGACCTCGGACCCGGTGTCCAAGAGGAACTCACACTCTTTTGAAAAGAGTGACGATTTTGCTTTTATTCGAGGGATAGGGGAATCCGGCGCGAGATTTATTGCCGAGACTAATTTCGCGGATGGTCGTTCATTCTGCTGACCGTCCGGGTTATCTCTCCTATCTACTCGAATTTCATCTACTGCTGGTCGTCGCTGATGACGGCCAGCTGTGTTGCCTTTTGGCGATTCTCTTGGGATGCCTCCCGTCCTTTGGTCGCGTTTGTCGGGAGGCTTGATTCGTTTCCCGACTCATTTCTATTGTAATATTCGCGGCGGCGACATTCGTGTACGTCATGTCCCGTGCGCTTACAATATTTACAATACTTCTGATTCTCCGTAGGAAAGCGATCGCGACCTGGGGACTGGGAAGCGCGATCTTCGCGTTTATACGTTTCGCGCTGATTTGATTGCGACGGTTCGTGACGTCGCGGAGGAGGAGAGCGATACGCGTCTCTGTTATCGGGTTTCCTGTCTCGCCAGGATTCACGAGGTGAAAAGGAAGGTCGTTGATCTTTCCTTTCCGAAGATCTGTTGCGCTGCTCTGGCGCATTCCTATCATAAGGAGAGTTGCTTGATCGCTCTGGTGTGCGATTACGAGAGTCGGAGAATGCAACGCGGCGTCCGTCGTCGCGATAACGAACACGGTCAAGCTCGTACTGTTTGTACGCGGTTACTGCTTCATCGAATATTTTCTGTAATTCGAGTGACGCACAGAGCCTGACCTCGGCTCGAAGCGCTGGGATAAGACCACGCATGAAACAATCAATTGTGAATTTATCAATCTCGTCTAGATTGGGGACCCCGCGGCCTGAATCTATGATCGCCGTTCTAAGGTCCTTTACTCGCGTAATATAATTCAACACGTGCTCGGACTGTCCCTGGTGTATCGAAGCTAATTCTCCGCGATACTGATCGATGAATTTATATGGGCCTAGTACATCTTTCAGGCGGTTGCACAATTCAGAGATTGTGTTAATATTTACGTCTTCAATCGCGGCGTATGCCTGTCCTCTAAGCTTATTGCATACTAATCTAGTGAGGGTACGCTCAGCTGTGGCTGGAACAGCTTCCAAGGCTCGCTTGCACGCGCGAACGAATTGTAGCACGGTTATGGAGGTGCCGTCAAAGGTAGGCACAAGTTCAACCGCTTGTTTAACGGTGAAATTCGAAGAATCGTGCATTATGGGTTCGCGGGGCGCAACGACTGGGCTAGCTGGAATTGATTGAGAATCTCTGGCCGATCGGATTTCTGCTATCTCGCGGCGTATATCCTCGTACGTTACTCTCTGCTCACGCGTTTCTGTTTCGTATTGCAATTTGAGTTGAGTCAACGCGGCGGTTTGATTAATGAGAGCTGCTTCTCTACGAGCTAAATCTTTCTGGAATTCAATTAATTCCTCTTCCGTAGGAGGAACCTTCTTTCTAGCCTCGCTACGCGTTTCCATGATTGCGTCGCTTGAAAATTTCTAAGTATGAAATTCGCGAAAAATAATCCGACTATATAACGTGGGCGAAGGGGCGTTTTCTAAACCGCCCGTCGCACTTTAACGTTCACTAAAACTCTCGATGAATTTGTACTGAGTACGAACATCGCGAAAAATAATTTGAGTATGTAACGTGGGCGAAAGGGCATTTCCTTCACTGCCCGTCGCACTTTTAACTGACACTATGCTTTCACGGACTCTAAGTCTACTGCGTTAAATTGTCAAACAATGATGGAACGCGCAGGGGTTCGCGTGCTAACACTGATTCTATTTTTATTCCTCGATGCCGTGCTTCTAACATCGGCGACCAACGAGCGTCCTACCGACTGCGCCAAAAATTGTCACGTCCTGGCGGGGCTATAAGAGCAAGAGAAGAGAATACCGCGGCCCGGCTACTCTACTCTTCCACTGACTGACATTTAATAAAAGTGTTGGTCTTTTTATCAACAGACTAGGACCCGATGCCGACACCTGCATGCAGTCTTACACTGATGAATGATGCACGCGACCCTGAAACATACGCGGTAATATGTTCCACTTACTTTTACGCTTCGCTTGTTTGTCGATTGACACGAGAAATGAATTCGCAACGGATGAACAGCTACGGTTGCGCTGATGGCCTTGAATTCGGTCCTTTCTGCTTGACAGGCGTTGATCCAAATGGCTGGAAACGACCTTCAAGGATTGACGACTGCGCCAAATTCTGTCACGTCAATATTTGGCAGGAACGATCTCCAATGGCTGACAGCTGGCGGCTACGGTATTGTAGACGGATGCGCTCGTTGAGGAAACGGGCGTGGACGCTGTACGATACCGTGAATCTAACTCACGAATATCGTCCGCGTGATTGACGATATTTTAACTAGCGAAAACGGGCGTGGACGCTGTGCGATCCCGTGAATTTATCTCGCGAATATCGTCCGCGTGGTTGACGATATTTTGATTCGAGAAAACGGACGTGGATGCTGCGGAGCTTGCTATGCGAGCAAGTCTATCACTATCACGCACGTACGCGAACACGTTGAAAGGAAATTGAATAAGGAATACTCTTCGCGAACTTTCCAGCGAGAACTCTATCTCTAACTAACAACGTGTCACTTCAAACTACGAAGTTAGGAGCAAGGAAATAATAATTGGGATTTAGATTGACTCTGGTAAAACAAAGTATATTATAAACGTAAAAGAATACAACGGTAAAGATGCTTATTATTAACGAAATCGAAATACGTACTAAGTACGAAATATGAAACGCAATAAAAATGTTTAATTGAATAAACGAAGTAATATTTGAATTAAACGAATAAGAATACGATATTACTGAATGGTATTAGGGACTGTGTCTAAACAGTATGGATTTGGAAAGATTGTGTCTAAACAATCTGGATTTGGAAAGACTATGTCTAAATAGTCTGGACTTGGAAGATTGACGAAAACTCGACTGACCCACTCGGGTCCCCGGAGAGGACTGAGGAAAATCGAACGTTCGTCGACGAACAACGTTCGTCCGAAAAATGCTGACTTCGCAAAAGGGGACCGTGTCCTCTTTGTGCCGGTCTTCGTCGTAAACAGCGCGATGGCCGCCGCACTAGAGTCAGCAGTTTTCGTTCCCAGTGGTGCAGGACTCGAAAATTAAGTGGTAACCATTGGCGTACCTATTTATTTATTTAAATAAATTGGGACTTAGAATATTTTCGAGCGCTTGCTCTTGCAAGGCGTTTCGATGTAAATTTTATATGTCATATGATTAGTTGACATCATTTGTCGACCGATCATATGTTTGAAAATATTCTAAGTACTTTTGAAAATTACCAAAAATCGAAATTTTGGTAAAGTCTAAACAAACGCGAATTGAGAACATAACCTACAAATTTTTAGGTTAGTTTCATGATTTTCGCTCACGAGTCCAATGATATTTCAATCTTCGAGTTTGGGCCATTTTTGGCTATTTTAGGATTTTGACAGATTTTGGATTTTAGGTTATGTTGATGGATTTCAAACAGATGTACGTGGTGTTAAGGATTCATTGTTATGAAGGATTTTTAGGAGTTTTGGAATATTTAAAGGGGAACGCTCGCTCTTATGTATCTACTTTTACATGTAGTCTTAAAGCTAACGTCGGAGGTGCGACCGACGTCACACTTTGATATCCTTCTCTGGTTTAGAACTGTTACTGGGTTTATTGTGCAATATAGAACAGACCTGCTTACATATGGGTCTTGAAGATCTTTGATTGTCGTAGGAATGGAGTTGGTCTTGGAATTGCTCGGGCTGGTTACCGGAGTTAGTATAATGATCGGGCTGGTTACCGGAGTTAGTATGAGAATCGGGCTGGTTACCGGAGTTAGTATAAGAATCGGGCTGGTTACCGGAGTTAGAATAAGAATCGGGCTGGTTACCGGAGTTAGTAATGTCGGGATGGTTACCGAATGCGTCGGGATGATACCCGGAAGTAGAAAGGTCGGGATGGTTACCGAATGCGTCGGGATGGTTCCCGGAATTGGAAAGGTCGGGATGGTTACCGAGTACGTCGGGATGGTTCCCGGAATTAGATAGGTCGGAAGAGTACGACTCGATTTCTTCCATCTCCAATGGGGGCAATCGAAATGAAACTCTTTCCGACGAGGTGTTAAAACACCGGAGGCTCGCTTTGCCTTTACGATTGGTGACGACGCAGTCACCCAGGAATACATCCGGCGCTACGTTAACACGGCGGATATATCCCTGTTTAGGTCCATCGACGTCGACCGCTATGCACGCAACGGTACGAGGTTCGAGGACGAATTCTTCGGATTTCGGAGGAGTCTTTGTTCGGACTCGATCCTCACGCTCCACGATCCGACTTCTCGCAGTGTACTCCGATATCTCTCGAGTCTCCTTCGATTCCGGCCGGCTTTTCACGGCGTTTTTCTCTAGGGAGTACTCGATCGAATCCCGAGGAGGCATTGAAATAACCTCCGTCACCGGGGCTCTGCAAGGTCTGACCGCAGGTGCACGAGGATTTGAGGAAGACACTCGAACGTTCCTTGCCGAATGTTCCTCACGCTTGGCGGCTGGAGTTTTAACGAGATCGTTGGTCATAGACGAAGGCATTGAAATAACCTCTGCTGCCAATTTATCGCGAGGCTCAGCCGTGGGCGCGCGAGGGTTCGAGAAGGGAACCCGAATGTTTCCTATCATAATGTATTCATTCGCAAAGGAGATCTCGGCTCCTGTTCTGAAGAAGGGAGAACCGAGGATTCCGTCGATGTTAATTGGGAAGTTTTCTTCCAAGACATGAAATTCAATAGGGTTTTGACCCTGTAAGTATATTTTAATTTGACCGAGAGTTGGAATGGATCCCTCGGTTATTCCTTGGACTTCTATAGTGTTCGTTTGATCTATAGGTAGATTTGGTTCTAGACTTGACGCACGAATTAAATTGATCTCCGATCCCGTGTCTAACAAAAATTCACACTTCTTTTGTAATTGAGGGGCGGAGATTTTTACGCGCGGGATTGGTGAGTCTGCAGCAAGATTTACTGCTGAGACGAATCGTCGGACTGGTCGTTCGTCCGGATAGCTGTTTGGGTGCGGGCTGTAGTTTGAGTTGAAGATGCGGCCTCCCGCCTGGGGTTGGCTTCGGTCGGGAGGCCGGACTCGTTTCCCGACCTCCTATTATTATTGAAAGCGCGCTTACGGCACTCGTGAATATCGTGCCCGGGGACTTTGCAGTAGTTGCAAAATTTGTTAGGGCTTGAGGGGCGATCTGTGCGACCATCGCGGTATGTGTTTTGGTCGCGAGGATTATTTTCCCATCGCCGTTGCGGCGTCGGGGAGCGATAAGAGTCCCGGTTTAAGTTTCTCGAGGACTGCTGAGACGAATCCGGTCTGTTATCGCGGCGTTCTTGAGTTCGCTCTGGAATGTCACGAACGGATTCATTCGTGGAACGCGGGCGATACGGCCGGTTATCAGAGAAGCTGACTCGTTTTTCTTCGCGGATCAGTTCTCGTCGACGAGTCTGGTCTGACTCATACTGCCTGTAAGCAGAGATGGCTGCTTCGAAAACAGTGGCAGGATTTCGCGAAGGGCAATGAAGCACTTCGGCACGCAGCTGGGGAAGGAGACCTCGTAGAAAACAATGTACTACGAAGCGATCTAGTTCTTCGTAATCGAGGCCAATATCTGTGGCATCTTGAATCGCGGTTCGAAGGTCTTTAACGCGATTGATGAAGTCTAAGATGTGCTCGTTTGGAGCTTGGAGTACACTCGCGAGATCGCCACGGTACTGGTCAACGAATTTGTATGGGCCCAGTACTGTTCGTAATTTCTCGCATAGTGCAGAAACTGTGAATATGTGCTGGCCTTCTATAGCGGCATAAGCACGATCGTGGAGTTTATTGCAGAGCAATTTTGTGAGGGCACGCTCTGCAGTGGCCGGTACGGTGTCACGCGCGCGTTTGCATGCACGTATGAATTGTAGGACGGAAGACGAAGTTCCGTCGAATCTAGGGACAAGCTCGGCAGCTTTTTTTAGAGCGAAATTACCAGTAGGTTCATACTGTGGGATTTCGCGTGGCTCTGGCGGTGAAGGTTCCCGCATATTAGAGACGTTACTAGGGCCTGGTGTAGGCGTTTGTTGACGTAGGGTTTGACTCGTGATTTGGATGTTATGAAGCTCTTTTCGTATTTCGTCGAGCATATTCTTTTGGTTTTGTGCGTCTTCTTCATATTTGAGACGCAATTTGGCAATAAAATCAGTTTCCTCTTTGAGATATTGCTCTCTACGGGCGAGGTCTTGTGCGTATAGGAGTAGCTCTTCCTCGGTCATTGGAGGAAGGTCTGCGTTAGGATCTGCTTGGAGATCCCTTTGAGATCGCGTGATTGGGCGAGACATTTTGAAAGATATGAATGGGATTTAGAAATGTGAATTTCGCACTGACACGCGTCGGGCTTATTAATGCAAATATCGGCGACCACTTCGATGTCCTACCGACTGCGCCAAATTTGTCACGTCCGTCACTGTGTTTTTGTTACAGGTACCAGGAGAGAGAAAAGAGAACAGTGACAGACGGACGGTTGAGATATTATGATTAAAATGAGGAGTGGTCTTTCGTGCCGAGACAGCCGCGGGCTGTCATATGCACTAGGACAACCGATATTGCTATGGATGCAGTCAAGAAGAGAACGTCCGACGCGGTTACAAGAAGTGTCCCGACAAGAATCACGCGCGAGATGATGCAACGAAAACGGTGAGTTTACAGGATTCAGCAATTATACAAGACATTATACGACTCACCGAAATGCTGTATTAACGCCTAATAATATTGTTGCAGCAGGAACTGGCGGTACTGGCAGTAGGTGTCGTACATCGGGTCTTCTATACAGATGTCCTCGAGGTGGGGAAGATCTGGCAGAGTTGCTGCTGCTCGGTTCGGGACGACATTAGTGGCCTTGGATGCTGGCCGCAAGACGACACGTTGATGAGTTGGCAGAGGGACGTCACTGATGATTCGGCAACGGACCCTGGGAACGATGATCGTGTCTTGGCTGTCGTCGTCGTCGGCTATGTCGATCACCTCTGGACAATCGACCGGATGTAGAACTGGCGTCGGAGCTCGCGAGAGGTCCGCGTGGTTGACCTCTTTAGGAGGGTTGCAAGGGCAACCGTATACAGAAACGTAATCGGACGCGTCACACGGAATGTGCTCGGTGGTTCCCAGAAGTTCTGTCCACTCGGTAGTGGCAATGATTTGATCGAGCACCGCTTTATTTCTTAACGCGCGTCTCAGTTTAGCAAGTTGATACTTGCGTCCCGCTCGACGTGGGCGTCGCATGGGTAAGGAATAGTGTGACGTCGGTCGCACCTCCGACGTTAGCTTTAAGACTACATGTAAAATTAGATACATAAGAGCGAGCGTTCCCCTTTAAAGATTCCAAAACTCCTAAAAATCCTTCATAACAATGAATCCTAAACACCACGTACATCTGATCGAAATCCACCAACATAACCTAAAATCCAAAATCTGTCAAAATCCTAAAATAGCCAAAAATGGCCCAAACTCGAAGATTGAAATATCATTGGACTCGTGAGCGAAAATCATGAAACTAACCTAAAAATTTGTAGGTTAGGTTCTCAATTCGCGTTTGTTTAGACTTTACCAAAATTTCGATTTTTGGTAATTTTCAAAAGTACTTAGAATATTTTCAAACATATGATCGGTCGACAAATGATGTCAACTAATCATATGACATATAAATTTACATCGAAACGCCTTGCAAGAGCAAGCGCTCGAAAATATTCTAAGTCCCAATTTATTTAAATAAATAAATAGGTACGCCAATGGTTACCACTTAATTTTCGAGTCCTGCACCACTGGGAACGAAAACTGCTGACTCTAGTGCGGCGGCCATCGCGCTGTTTACGACGAAGACCGGCACAAAGAGGACACGGTCCCCTTTTGCGAAGTCAGCATTTTTCGGACGAACGTTGTTCGTCGACGAACGTTCGATTCTCCCCAGTCCTCTCCGGGGACCCGAGTGGGTCAGTCGAGTTTTCGTCAATCTTCCAAGTCCAGACTATTTAGACATAGTCTTTCCAAATCCAGATTGTTTAGACACAATCTTTCCAAATCCATACTGTTTAGACACAGTCCCTAATACCATTCAGTAATATCGTATTCTTATTCGTTTAATTCAAACATTACGTCGTTTATTCAATTAAACATTTTTATTGCGTTTCATATTTCGTACTTAGTACGTATTTCGATTTCGTTAATAATAAGCATCTTTACCTTTGTATTCTTTTACGTTTATAATATACTTTGTTTTACCAGAGTCAATCTAAATCCCAATTATTATTTCCTTGCTCCTAACTTCGTAGTTTGAAGTGACACGTTGTTAGTTAGAGATAGAGTTCTCACTGGAAAGTTCGCGAATAGTATTCCTTATTCAATTTCCTGTTACGTGTTCGCGTACGTGCGTGATAGTGATAGACTTGCTCGCATAGCAAGCTCCGCAGCATCCACGTCCGTTTTCTCGAATCAAAATATCGTCAACCACGCGGACGATATTCGCGAGATAAATTCACGGGATCGTACAGCGTCCACGTCCGTTTTCGCTAGTTAAAATATCGTCAATCACGCGGACGATATTCGTGAGTTAGATTCACGGTATCGTACAGCGTCCACGCCCGTTTCCTCAACGAGCGCATCCGTCTACAATACCGTAGCCGCCAGCTGTCCACCATTGGAGGTCGTTCCTGCCAAATATTGACGTGACAGAATTTGGCGCAGTCGTCAATCCTTGAAGGTCGTTTCCAGCCATTTGGATCAACGCCTGTCAAGCAGAGAGGACCGAATTCAAGGCCATCAGCGCAACCGTAGCTGTTCATCCGTTGCGAACTCATTTCTCGTGTCAATCGACAAACAAGCGAAGCGTAAAAGTAAGTGGAACATATTATCGCGTATGTTTCAGGGTCGCGTGCATCATTCATCTGTGTAAGACTGCATGCAGGTGTCGGCATCGGGTCCTAGTCTGTTGATAAAAAGACCAACACTTTTATTAAATGTCAGTCAGTGGAAGAGCAGAGTAGCCGGGCCGCGGTATTCTCTTCTCTTGCTCTTATAGCCCCGCCAGGACGTGACAAATTTGGCGCAGTCGGTAGGACACTCGTTGGTCACCGATGTTAGAGACACCGTCAACACTTTTGTAGGATACGTCATGTGTCCTACCTCTGCCAAAATTTGTTGTGACAAATTTGGCGCAGTCGGTAGGACAGTCGTTGGTCACCGATGTTAGAAGCACGGCATCGAGGAATAAAAATAGAATCAGTGTTAGCACGCGAACCCCTGCGCGTTCCATCATTGTTTGACAATTTAACGCAGTAGACTTAGAGTCCGTGAAAGCATAGTGTCAGTTAAAAGTGCGACGGGCAGTGAAGGAAATGCCCTTTCGCCCACGTTACATACTCAAATTATTTTTCGCGATGTTCGTACTCAGTACAAATTCATCGAGAGTTTTAGTGAACGTTAAAGTGCGACGGGCGGTTTAGAAAACGCCCCTTCGCCCACGTTATATAGTCGGATTATTTTTCGCGAATTTCATACTTAGAAATTTTCAAGCGACGCAATCATGGAAACGCGTAGCGAGGCTAGAAAGAAGATTCCTCCTACGGAAGAGGAATTAATTGAATTCCAGAAAGATTTAGCTCGTAGAGAAGCAGCTCTCATTAATCAAACCGCCGCGTTGACTCAACTCAAATTGCAATACGAAACAGAAACGCGTGAGCAGAGAGTAACGTACGAGGATATACGCCGCGAGATAGCAGAAATCCGATCGGCCAGAGATTCTCAATCAATTCCAGCTAGCCCAGTCGTTGCGCCCCGCGAACCCATAATGCACGATTCTTCGAATTTCACCGTTAAACAAGCGGTTGAACTTGTGCCTACCTTTGACGGCACCTCCATAACCATGCTACAATTCGTTCGCGCGTGCAAGCGAGCCTTGGAAGCTGTTCCAGCCACAGCTGAGCGTACCCTCACTAGATTAGTATGCAATAAGCTTAGAGGACAGGCATACGCCGCGATTGAAGACGTAAATATTAACACAATCTCTGAATTGTGCAACCGCCTGAAAGATGTACTAGGCCCATATAAATTCATCGATCAGTATCGCGGAGAATTAGCTTCGATACACCAGGGACAGTCCGAGCACGTGTTGAATTATATTACGCGAGTAAAGGACCTTAGAACGGCGATCATAGATTCAGGCCGCGGGGTCCCCAATCTAGACGAGATTGACAAATTCACAATTGATTGTTTCATGCGTGGTCTTATCCCAGCGCTTCGAGCCGAGGTCAGGCTCTGTGCGTCACTCGAATTACAGAAAATATTCGATGAAGCAGTAACCGCGTACAAACAGTACGAGCTTGACCGTGTTCGTTATCGCGACGACGGACGCCGCGTTGCATTCTCCGACTCTCGTAATCGCACACCAGAGCGATCAAGCAACTCTTATTATGATAGGAATGCGCCTGAGCAGCGCAACAGATCTTCGGAAAGGAAAGATCAACGACCTTCCTTTTCACCTCGTGAATCCTGGCGAGACAGGAAATCCGATAACAGAGACGCGTATCGCTCTCCTCCTCCGCGACGTCACGAACCGTCGCAATCAAATCAGCGCGAAACGTATAAACGCGAAGATCGCGCTTCCCAGTCCCCAGGTCGCGATCGCTTTCCTACGGAGAATCGGAAGTATTGTAAATATTGTAAGCGCACGGGACATGACATACACGAATGTCGCCGCCGCGAATATTACAATAAAAATGAGTCGGGAAACGAATCAAGCCTCCCGACAAACGCGACCAAAGGACGGGAGGCATCCCAAGAGAATCGCCAAAAGGCAACACAGCTGGCCGTCATCAGCGACGACCAGCAGTAGATGAAATTCGAGTAGATGGGAGAGATAACCCGGACGGTCAGCAGAATGAACGACCATCCGCGAAATTAGTCTCGGCAATAAATCTCGCGCCGGACTCCCCTATCCCTCGAATAAAAGCAAAATCGTCACTCTTCTCAAAAGAGTGTGAGTTCCTCTTGGACACCGGGTCCGAGGTCAACTTAATCCGAGCGTCTGGTATCAAATCTGACGTTCATCTAAAAACTGACAGCGTCATACACGTCCATGGCGTGACAGAAGGAGAAATTGCGACCCTCGGTTATATCAATGCGGAGCTAGCAGATTCCATTAAAGTCACGCTACACGTTCTGCCTGACAGTTTTCCAATTAATATAGATGGTATCTTAGGCTCCCCCTTCTTCAGAGAGGGAGCAGAGATATCATTTGCGAAGGAATGCGTAGAGTATAAAAACCTACGTATTCCCTTTTCGAATCCTCGGGAATATTCCATCGAAAGCCGTACCGCCGCCTGCATAGCCGTCAACGTAAAGGGCCCAAGCGAAGGGTATGTGCGAAAAGTAGATGTAAAACCCGATGTGTTCTTAGGTGATTGTTTAGTCACCAACCGTAACGGAAAGGCATACCTGCGATGCTTTAACGCATCGTCCGAAGTGGCGTCCTTCTCCCTGCCTACGTTGGAGGTGGAAGAGATCGAGGTTCCCTTTTCGAATATTCAAGCCGAAGTCAATTCGGACTTATTCAATGCTCGTGCGTGCCGCGCGCACGAGACGATCGTTAACGATCAACTCGCGTCTTCTATTAATTCGGGTAACCATTCCGACGATTCCGGTAGCCATCCCGATTCTTTAAATAATTCCGGTAACCATCCCGACGATTCCGGTAGCCATCCCGATTCTTTAAATAATTCCGGTAACCATCCCGACGATTCCGGTAGCCATCCCGATTTCTTAAATAATTCCGGTAACCATTCCGACGATTCCGGTAGCCATCCCGATTCTTTAAATAATTCCGGTAACCATCCCGACGATTCCGGTAGCCATCCCGATACTTTAAAGAATTCCGGTAACCATCCCGACGATTTATATTCAAAGTCCTGTGTGGAAAGAAACATCAACGCCTTCGCCTCAGATGAACTTTTAGAATGTTCATATGAGAACAATTTAGAAAACATTTCTATTCCTAAAGTTAAATCAAAAGGAGTTTATGTTTTGCCGCAAACTCCTATCTTCAAATCCTCGCCGGAACAACACCTCTTCCAGCTTCAACGATCAGGTATCCGTGCGACCGAAAACAAAGTCCATGCGTCTGGCAAATACAATTCCGCGAGATTCGCGTCAGCAAGAAAAAGAAATAAAGCCGATACATTATACTCGCCCGAGACAACTAAGTCTGATTATAAGCTTTCGTTATGTATCTTGCGAAACGAATTCAATCTTCCTAGCGTTAACAGAGTCTCCAATATCGTTACGCCAACGATAAACTATCGCAGCGACCCAAGAGCGAAATTTAAAACCTCTGGTCAGCATCACCCCACTCCACAGCAGGAAGACGATATCCCTGCGACGCAACGAGATCTTCAAGGAGAAACCGTCACCCCTGAAGATCATCAGTCTCTCGACAACGCTATAACAGCAACCATGCAGCCGATACAAGCAGCTATCTTGCTCTCTATTGCCACGCAAGCCTCAACACTCATTGGATATGACTGTGGAGGTTCAACCTTGAATATTACCACGTATTCAACTATTGACACTCTTAACTGCGAGCCAGAAGACATCGCACCAGCTGAAAATTTAGAAAGAATTCAGCTCCTGCAGCTAGCTGAATTCTCGCAAGCTCGTGTTTTGCAATGCCATATCGGAATAGACAGAACCATATACTATTGTGGCATGCATTCACATAATTCGGTAGTATCCAATGGTCGACAAGACTATATATTACCGATCTCCAGCGAAACCTGTTCGAGCCTACACACGACGGGGACAATATTCATCACCCCAGCCGCCCAGATCACAGGTATTCAGCCGAACTCGACCTCCTCTCACGGCCTCACGTTAGCAGGAGTTATTCAGAACGATGGTAGCTGCGCTGGAACCACGTATAGTGATCCGTTTGGGACTTGGACCGATGTCGTGGTACAAGCTTTAGTCCGAATCACGATCCGCGACTACATCGCTCCAATCAGATTGTCAACCGGACAGATTCATCTACAAACTGGGCAAACCTGCCCCCTTCAAAAAGGAAGCTGCTTAGACGCACAAGATGGCCATACGTTCTGGGAAACCACGCCGACGGACTCGTGCAAATTCAATAATTATGATGTCTTGTACGAAGGGATAGCCACTAAACTATCCTCCAAGGTGAATCCTTCTCCAACCCTGTATACCGTAGCATCGCAGGACACGACTTTTGCACTCACGGAGACAGGCAGATCGTCAGTTTGCGGATATGTCATAATCCGAACGGAACACCCCAAGCTGTTCATTCTGGAAGTTGGAAGTTCAGGAAAATTCAAGGAGAAAACACACACCTTGGTCAACAATCTGGACATCTTCACGTATGTCAACAGCAAATTTGTTTACGTGGAGAAGCACCTCCGGAAACAATTTTCTCAACTCTACAAAGATGTAATCCGTCAGAAGTGTGAGCTAGAGCGTCAGATTCTCCAGAACGCCCTCACATTATTACATTCAGCACCCGAAGAAGTTGCCACTGCCATCATGAAGGATGTCGGATTTATCGCAGTTCCAGCAGGAGAGGTAGTGCACATAATAAAGTGCATACCAGTCACGGTCCAAGTGAGGAAAACCGAACGGTGTTATGATGAGCTACCCATCACGTATCGGAACACATCAAAATTCCTGAAGCCAAGGGACCACATCATTTCAAATACGGGGACAGAAAAGCCATGCAATGAGCTACTTCCCCCATATTATAGACTGCACGGAACATGGTATCGCCTAACACCGTCATTGATGGAGGCCATCACTCCTTCGGAGCTTCACCCCCTCGCCAAGTCAACCTGGAAATACATAGATCCGAAGAACTTGGCAACGGGAGGCATTTATTCACAAGACGACCTGGACAAACTACAGGATCATATAATGTTTCCTGTAGAGAAGGTAGCAGTCATAAATTCAATCGCACAGGGTGCGACGGGAAGACAGTTTGCAGCGGGAAACATCAATATGTTCAATCTGCTCGATGAAAACTCCCTACAGCAGATAGCGGAGTCTACAGCACAGAAATTATGGTCCGGATTCACTACATTCGGATCAATAAGTGCTGGAATAATCGGAGTGTATGTAGCGATCCGCACGATCAAAACAATCATCAGTACGATCGTTAACGGCATCGCATTACACTCACTATACGGCTGGAGCCTGCATCTCGTTGTCGCCATCTGGAGTTCACTGACCCGGTTCTTTATATTCATGAAGCAGAGAGACAACAAGACTTCAGCGGCCATCGAGGACAAAGATAGTGATAGTGCCAGTGTCGGAGAATTCCGAACCCGTCCTCCCTTGACGAAACGAACGTTAATTTGCGATTCCCTTGACCCAGCGTTGCGAGACAGGGATGACATTTCAGTGCATCCTGTCTACCGCCACCCAGAGGCAGAGATTCCACTGCGTGAAATCTCTTCTCTAAGGGGGGAGGTGTGACGTCGGTCGCACCTCCGACGTTAGCTTTAAGACTACATGTAAAATTAGATACATAAGAGCGAGCGTTCCCCTTTAAAGATTCCAAAACTCCTAAAAATCCTTCATAACAATGAATCCTAAACACCACGTACATCTGATCGAAATCCACCAACATAACCTAAAATCCAAAATCTGTCAAAATCCTAAAATAGCCAAAAATGGCCCAAACTCGAAGATTGAAATATCATTGGACTCGTGAGCGAAAATCATGAAACTAACCTAAAAATTTGTAGGTTAGGTTCTCAATTCGCGTTTGTTTAGACTTTACCAAAATTTCGATTTTTGGTAATTTTCAAAAGTACTTAGAATATTTTCAAACATATGATCGGTCGACAAATGATGTCAACTAATCATATGACATATAAATTTACATCGAAACGCCTTGCAAGAGCAAGCGCTCGAAAATATTCTAAGTCCCAATTTATTTAAATAAATAAATAGGTACGCCAATGGTTACCACTTAATTTTCGAGTCCTGCACCACTGGGAACGAAAACTGCTGACTCTAGTGCGGCGGCCATCGCGCTGTTTACGACGAAGACCGGCACAAAGAGGACACGGTCCCCTTTTGCGAAGTCAGCATTTTTCGGACGAACGTTGTTCGTCGACGAACGTTCGATTCTCCCCAGTCCTCTCCGGGGACCCGAGTGGGTCAGTCGAGTTTTCGTCAATCTTCCAAGTCCAGACTATTTAGACATAGTCTTTCCAAATCCAGATTGTTTAGACACAATCTTTCCAAATCCATACTGTTTAGACACAGTCCCTAATACCATTCAGTAATATCGTATTCTTATTCGTTTAATTCAAACATTACGTCGTTTATTCAATTAAACATTTTTATTGCGTTTCATATTTCGTACTTAGTACGTATTTCGATTTCGTTAATAATAAGCATCTTTACCTTTGTATTCTTTTACGTTTATAATATACTTTGTTTTACCAGAGTCAATCTAAATCCCAATTATTATTTCCTTGCTCCTAACTTCGTAGTTTGAAGTGACACGTTGTTAGTTAGAGATAGAGTTCTCACTGGAAAGTTCGCGAATAGTATTCCTTATTCAATTTCCTGTTACGTGTTCGCGTACGTGCGTGATAGTGATAGACTTGCTCGCATAGCAAGCTCCGCAGCATCCACGTCCGTTTTCTCGAATCAAAATATCGTCAACCACGCGGACGATATTCGCGAGATAAATTCACGGGATCGTACAGCGTCCAAGTCCGTTTTCGCTAGTTAAAATATCGTCAATCACGCGGACGATATTCGTGAGTTAGATTCACGGTATCGTACAGCGTCCACGCCCGTTTCCTCAACGAGCGCATCCGTCTACAATACCGTAGCCGCCAGCTGTCCACCATTGGAGGTCGTTCCTGCCAAATATTGACGTGACAGAATTTGGCGCAGTCGTCAATCCTTGAAGGTCGTTTCCAGCCATTTGGATCAACGCCTGTCAAGCAGAGAGGACCGAATTCAAGGCCATCAGCGCAACCGTAGCTGTTCATCCGTTGCGAACTCATTTCTCGTGTCAATCGACAAACAAGCGAAGCGTAAAAGTAAGTGGAACATATTATCGCGTATGTTTCAGGGTCGCGTGCATCATTCATCTGTGTAAGACTGCATGCAGGTGTCGGCATCGGGTCCTAGTCTGTTGATAAAAAGACCAACACTTTTATTAAATGTCAGTCAGTGGAAGAGCAGAGTAGCCGGGCCGCGGTATTCTCTTCTCTTGCTCTTATAGCCCCGCCAGGACGTGACAATAGTAATGATGGAATATTAATAATATAATGAAAATGAACTTCCACTTGTTATTAACCTTTTTGGTAGTTAACTCGCTTCACGTCTATAGTGGCGGCTCAGCGTTTCCACTGCGCACTTTAGACCAATTCTAGACGTGGCACGAGAACTTCTCTATGACTCGCTTCAAATTCCTTATTGGCGGCTCAGCGTTTCCACTGCGCACTTTAGACCAAGTCCGGATATGTCACGAGTTTAATATATTCGATGCAAGAACTGAATTGGAAGATGGTGTTGAACTAACACAAGAATAACAAGATCGAAGCACTGGTATAACAACGATATATTAAATAGAACTGGTAAGTACACTGGTATACAATATGTAAGTAGTATTATAATAGAAGTAGTAATTGGATTAATGAATAATGGATATAGTAATATGTTATAGGAATAATGTATGAGAATTAGGACTTGAGTTGAGTTGAGTTAGAGTTGGAATTGGAATTGGAATTAGGAGTGAAGGATCGACACACTTCACTATCGCGGAGCTAGACTGAACACGTCTGCTCTTGAAGCCGGACTGGCGGCTGAGGCCAGCTAGGCACGTCTGTGCGAGTCGCTGGCTGAAGGCGGACTGATGCAAGCGTCCGCTCTGCCTTGCCTCCTTCGTTCGGAGTGGGGATAGCTGACGCTGCAGTCTCTTTGTTCTTCAGTCGTCGGAGTGGGAGAACCGCTGACGCAGCAGCGTCTTCGCTCCCGGGGACTGCACGTGCATTTCTGCTGACGCTGCAGTCTCGTGGCTGTCCTATTGCCCTCTACGAGCGTGGGACTGCTGATGCAGCAGTCTTTGGACTTCTCGACGTTTCTAGAAGCTTCTAGATGCTTCCAGAGTGATGCAATACTTTATTGCATTATGTGTCGTGGTGATGGGTTGAAACTGAGGTAAGGTGTTGATCAAGGTGAAGTTATGGTGATGGGTAGAGACGGAGATAAGGATTAGAACAATAGAATAATGAAATCTTAATACTATGCTCTTATGTCTAGGGGACGGTGTATGGATCTTATGCAGATCAGACCTTGTATACATAGTGTGTGTACAAGGCCAACGTCGTACATCGGACGACGTAACAGGGAGGTCATTTGATATTGGCAATATACGTAGACGACGGAATAATACTAAGTAAAAATACTAAATATTTGAATCAAATTAAAGAAAAACTGTCAAAAGAATTTGAGGTAAAATTTTTTGGCTCTTTTGAAAATTTCTTAGGTGTTAATATAACTAGAAATAATACTTCGTTAATATTAGATCAAAGTAAATTTGTTGAAAAAGTATTAACAGAATATGGAATGGAAAATTCAAAGGCTGTTTCCACTCCTATAGTAAGTATTCATACGAATACTAATTTAAATGATGAAACATCAGATACTCGTTTTCCTTATAGAGAATTAGTTGGTAATTTACAATATCTAACGTCGAAAACTCGACCGGACATCGCGTTCGCTGTCAATTACGTAAGCAGATTCGTAGACAAACCAACAAACCTAGATATAAGTAATATAAAACGCATTCTCAGATATTTACAGGGAACTAAAAACATTGGTATTCAGTTTTCAAAACAAAACGCTCAACGAGAAAATGAATTAATTGGCTACAGCGATTCGGACTTTGCTGGTGACGTATCCACAAGAAAGAGTACTACTGGCTTTGTCATATTTTATGGAAATGGACCTATCAGCTGGTGCTCCCACAAACAATCCATAGTTGCACTGTCAACCACCGAATCCGAATACATCGCTGCTGCAGAATGTTGTAGAGAACTTACATACCTAAAAACTGTGTTAGAAACTTTAACTAATTCAAAGGTAAAGGCTACACTATTAATAGACAATCAGAGCGCTTTGAGCCTAATTAAAAACGGAATAATTCATAAAAGAAGCAAGCATATTGATGTACGATTTCAATTTATCAGCGAAAAATATAATGAAGGGACTATTGACATAGAATACTGTCCATCTGAAAAACAGTTAGCTGATCTACTAACTAAACCCTTAAGCAATGTAAAATTTAAAGAATTTAAGAATAGTTTACAATATACTATGTAGAAACAAGCATTAATTAACAGCGCTCATGAATCAATGATGTGTATTACTCAGTTTGGTTTATTGTTCTTGTGACTACATATGTTAAAAGCTATAGACAAGGCAATTCAGTAATATTTTTTGGTTTCTAAAAGAAATAATATTCAATCTATGTTGTAATTATAGAAATAAAAAATTAATAAATCTCTTAGACAAACTTACCGTTAAGAGGAAGTGTTGATTGTAATAACGGCAAGTCTGTCGATAAAGTAGGTGCAAACAATTATCATCTGAACAGATAGTTGTAGTGACACCTGTTGTGTACTACTGCGTGTTGTGTATACTCTGAACAATGTATCTAATACAGTCTCTGTACGACCGCACAACCAGAAGGTCTTATATACAAGTATCAGATTAAAGTGATATATTAAAACCAGTCTATACATATATTCCTACTCTGCTCATACCCAGTAAAAGTAATACTGTTATTACAACAGAGAAAATTCAACAACGGACGAAGTCGTAAGCACATTAGGATCCACATATCTAACGGTCTCCGATGTACCCGTGCAATTTCAAGTCGTGCCCGACTCATTCGGGATTCCGTCGGACGGAATCCTCGGTTCGGCCTTCTTCCTGAAAGGGGCCGAAATTTCATATAAGAAACGCATAGTCATGTGGCAAGGCCACAAATTTCCATTCGTCTCACGAGATAATTTCTACATGGAACCACGAATGTCCGCATGCGTTGCGATAGATGTATCCGGACCCGACGTAGGATATCTGCGTAGATGCGAAATTGCGCCAGGAGTACTTCTCCCCGATTGTATAGTGCGTAATATTAATGGTAAGGCGTATGTAAGATGCGTGAACATAACTGAATCGCCAGTGGATCTCCCGAGACCGCATATTGAACTCGAGGAGATGGACGAAATCGCGGATCTCACTAACGTCGAGTCAGAAAAGATTTTCTCATTTGCAAACTCTGATCTACGGTCACATTCGTTCTCCTATAGACACGAGGAAATCATGAATATCATTAATACAAGTCATCTCGATAACGATGAAAAGAAACACGTCGGCGACTTGATACGCGAGCATCAGGATCCAAGGTCCAACATAAAATAATTACTACTGACGAGATGCCTATACACGTAAAACAGTATCGATATCCGCCAATTCATCGCGAAGAAATAGACCGCCAGATGAAAGATTTGTTAGAGCAGGATATTGTTACACCCTCCGCATCTCCTTTTAACAGTCCATTATGGATAGTACCGAAGAAAGCCGATGAACACGGCAATAAAAAGTGGCGAATGGTCATCGATTTTCGGGCATTAAACGAAAAGTCGATACCGGACGCGTACCCGCTCCCGAGCATTTTAGAAATTTTAGACCAGCTCGGCAGCGCGAAATATTTCAGCGTATTTGACCTTGCCAACGGTTTCCATCAGATAGGGATGGATCCGAAAGACGCCGCGAAAACAGCATTCTCCACACCGTACGGTCATTACGAGTTTAAAAGAATGCCTTTTGGTTTAAGGAACGCGCCTGCCACGTTCCAAAGACTAATGGACAATGTGTTAACCGGATTACAGGGCATCGAATTATTCGTTTATTTAGACGACATAGTCATTTACGCGAGAACCCTCGCCGAACATTTATCGAAATTCAACAAATTGGCTCATCGGTTGAGGGGAGCCAATCTTAAACTCCAACCGTCGAAGTGTGGGTTTTTGCACAGGGAAGTAGCGTACCTGGGACACGTAATCGGGGAAGACGGCGTTAAACCCTGTCCCAAGAAGGTAGCCGCCGTCAGAAATTTTCCGCGACCGAAAAACGTCAAAGGAATCCGCGAATTCCTCGGTTTAGCCGGATATTACAGGCGCTTTATACCCAAGTTCTCACAAATTTCCAAGCCTTTAGCTAGCCTTCTTAAAAAGGACAACAAATTTATCTGGGAGGCTCAACATGAGGAAGCCTTCTGCACGCTACGCGAAATTTTATCTACGGAACCGCTGTTACAATATCCCAATTTCTCTAAAGAATTTAATATTACAACCGACGCATCCGGTTATGCGATAGGCGGGATACTCAGCCAGGATGAACCGGGAAAAGATCGCCCTATCGCCTACGCTTCACGATTATTACACGGGGCCGAACTAAATTATTCAACAATTGAGAAGGAATGTTTAGCGATAATATACTGTGTACAGTATTTCAGGCCATATGTGTACGGCCATAAATTCAACTTAATCACCGACCACCAGCCCTTGGTCTGGATGAATTCGGTCAAGGACCCGACTTCTCGACTATTACGATGGCGCCTGAAATTGGCAGAATTCGATTACAGAATTACATATAAAGCGGGAAAAACAAACGTGAACGCGGACGCGTTGTCGCGGAACCCCGTTCCCAACCTGCCAGTGGCCGCCATTTCAGATTCGGATTCGTCCGGCCTATTCGACGCCGTATCAAGGGGAGCGCGGCCATTGAGCTCATCAGCTCCTCCTACTGTACCGATTCTCCCACCTATTCACGAGCCAAGCTCCTCCTCTCCGGGACCATCTACGTCTCGCTCTCTCACGCCGCCATCATCGCCGTGCCGTGAGCTCCTCCCCGTCGACGATGGAGTCGAACAAGGCCTTCCCACAACGTCTGATTCGGAAGAACTATTCGAGTCCCATAACGAACAGGCGTCACAAAATCGACGCACAATGATTCATACCCGCGATCGACTTACCATGAGGAAAGATACCCTCGTTATATTCGCGACCATGGACGGTCAACCCCTCGACACCGGAGGAATAGATTAATATCGAATCAAACAAATTCCAACCTTCTCTCAATCCATACTATGTAGAGCAAAGGTATCAAATCTGTCGAACGATCGAAAGCTAATAATACTACCGGTCAAAGAGACACCTTTTCACTCGGCGTCCTATGAAGATGTAATGAATAGCTTAAGATCTCTATTAGATGTAGTAACAGAGCTTCAACTTCAATCATTTAGCATTTCTCAGACTTGTATAGACGAGGCATCATGGCCCGATATACGAAAGATTCTGCTGAACCTTTTCGCCGACAGTCAAGTACAGATTTTTGCCTGTACCAATGAAATAATCATTCCTCCGCCGGAACAGAGAACAGATATATTAATCGAAAACCACTGTGTTACGTCGTCCGATGTACGACGTTGGCCTTGTACATACACTATGTATTCAAGGTCTGATCTGCATAAGATCCATACACCGTCCCCTAGACATAAGAGCATAGTATTAAGATTTCATTATTCTATTGTTCTAATCCTTATCTCCGTCTCTACCCATCACCATAACTTCACCTTGATCAACACCTTACCTCAGTTTCAACCCATCACCACGACACATAATGCAATAAAGTATTGCATCACTCTGGAAGCATCTAGAAGCTTCTAGAAACGTCGAGAAGTCCAAAGACTGCTGCATCAGCAGTCCCACGCTCGTAGAGGGCAATAGGACAGCCACGAGACTGCAGCGTCAGCAGAAATGCACGTGCAGTCCCCGGGAGCGAAGACGCTGCTGCGTCAGCGGTTCTCCCACTCCGACGACTGAAGAACAAAGAGACTGCAGCGTCAGCTATCCCCACTCCGAACGAAGGAGGCAAGGCAGAGCGGACGCTTGCATCAGTCCGCCTTCAGCCAGCGACTCGCACAGACGTGCCTACCTGGCCTCAGCCGCCAGTCCGGCTTCAAGAGCAGACGTGTTCAGTCTAGCTCCGCGATAGTGAAGTGTGTCGATCCTTCACTCCTAATTCCAATTCCAATTCCAACTCTAACTCAACTCAACTCAAGTCCTAATTCTCATACATTATTCCTATAACATATTACTATATCCATTATTCATTAATCCAATTACTACTTCTATTATAATACTACTTACATATTGTATACCAGTGTACTTACCAGTTCTATTTAATATATCGTTGTTATACCAGTGCTTCGATCTTGTTATTCTTGTGTTAGTTCAACACCATCTTCCAATTCAGTTCTTGCATCGAATATATTGTCACGTCCGTCACTGTGTTTTTGTTACAGGTACCAGGAGAGAGAAAAGAGAACAGTGACAGACGGACGGTTGAGATATTATGATTAAAATGAGGAGTGGTCTTTCGTGCCGAGACAGCCGCGGGCTGTCATATGCACTAGGACAACCGATATTGCTATGGATGCAGTCAAGAAAAGAACGTCCGACGCGGTTACAAGAAGTGTCCCGACAAGAATCACGCGCGAGATGATGCAACGAGAACGGTGAGTTTACAGGATTCAACAATTATACAAGATATTATACGACTCACCGCAATGTTGTATTAACGCCTAATAATATTGTTGCAGCAGGAACTGGCGGTACTGACAGTAGGTGTCGTACATCGGATCTTCTATACAGATGTCCTCGAGGTGGGGAAGATCTGGCAGAGTTGCTGCTGCTCGGTTCGGGACGACGTTAGTGGCCTTGGATGCTGGCCGCAACACGACACGTTGATGAGCTGGCAGAGGAACGTCACGGATGATTCGGCAACGGACCCTGGGAACGATGATCGTGTCTCGGCTGTCGTCGTCGTCGGCTATGTCGATCACCTCTGGACAATCGACCGGATGCAGAACTGGCGTCGGAGCTCGCGAGAGGTCCGCGTGGTTGACCTCTTTAGGAGGGTTGCAAGGGCAACCGTATACAGAAACGTAATCGGACGCGTCACACGGAATGTGCTCGGTGGTTCCCAGAAGTTCTGTCCACTCGGTAGTGGCGATGATTTGTTCGAGCACCGCTTTATTTCTTAACGCGCGTCTCAATTTAGCAAGTTGATACTTGCGTCCCGCTCGACGTGGGCGTCGCATGGGTAAGCAATAGTAATGATGGAATATTAATAATATAATGAAAATGAACTTCCACTTGTTATTAACCTTTTTGGTAGTTAACTCGCTTCACGTCTATAGTGGCGGCTCAGCGTTTCCACTGCGCACTTTAGACCAATTCTAGACGTGGCACGAGAACTTCTCTATGACTCGCTTCAAATTCCTTATTGGCGGCTCAGCGTTTCCACTGCGCACTTTAGACCAAGTCCGGATATGTCACGAGTTTAATATATTCGATGCAAGAACTGAATTGGAAGATGGTGTTGAACTAACACAAGAATAACAAGATCGAAGCACTGGTATAACAACGATATATTAAATAAGAACTGGTAAGTACACTGGTATACAATATGTAAGTAGTATTATAATAGAAGTAGTAATTGGATTAATGAATAATGGATATAGTAATATGTTATAGGAATAATGTATGAGAATTAGGACTTGAGTTGAGTTGAGTTAGAGTTGGAATTGGAATTGGAATTAGGAGTGAAGGATCGACACACTTCACTATCGCGGAGCTAGACTGAACACGTCTGCTCTTGAAGCCGGACTGGCGGCTGAGGCCAGGTAGGCACGTCTGTGCGAGTCGCTGGCTGAAGGCGGACTGATGCAAGCGCCTGCTCTGCCTTGCCTCCTTCGTTCGGAGTGGGGATAGCTGACGCTGCAGTCTCTTTGTTCTTCAGTCGTCGGAGTGGGAGAACCGCTGACGCAGCAGCGTCTTCGCTCCCGGGGACTGCACGTGCATTTCTGCTGACGCTGCAGTCTCGTGGCTGTCCTATTGCCCTCTACGAGCGTGGGACTGCTGATGCAGCAGTCTTTGGACTTCTCGACGTTTCTAGAAGCTTCTAGATGCTTCCAGAGTGATGCAATACTTTATTGCATTATGTGTCGTGGTGATGGGTTGAAACTGAGGTAAGGTGTTGATCAAGGTGAAGTTATGGTGATGGGTAGAGACGGAGATAAGGATTAGAACAATAGAATAATGAAATCTTAATATTATGTTCTTATGTCTAGGGGACGGTGTATGGATCTTATGCAGATCAGACCTTGTATACATAGTGTGTGTACAAGGCCAACGTCGTACATCGGACGACGTAACACCTCCCAACGCGGAAAAGAAATTTCTGACAAGGAAGAAATTTCTCGCTCAACACTCGATCACACACTCATTCATGCGACGCATCGTCCGGAGGTACTCCGCGCAGGGAGCACAGTTCTCGGCGAGTATTTCCTATATTTGTACGAAACACTGGTCGCACTGAAATGTTGTCGGTGTCGGCACGTGGGGCTGGGGCTGATTTTATGCAATTTATTTCGCTTTGTTCATTTTGCATAATTGGGTTTTGGGTGGGTGGGGAATCACTGGTGTCACTGTCACTTTCGTCTTTTCTTATCTGCGTCCAGATGAGTGTCACGTTTCGATGACGCGGGGTTTGCGTTGGATTATTCGGCGCACGCTTGAGTTTGTTTGCATGTACAATCTTAAAATGGTTCCCTACTTTAATTTTCACATTGTTTGAGTCTAAGATGTCGCAAATTTCGTGAGGACCCGTATATTGCGCATCGAATTTGCCCTTGCAGGGTTCTTTGAGTAGGAATACCTGTTCTCCCACCTTGAATTCTACAGGGTTAATTCTTCTATCGTAGTATGATTTGGATTTCCTTTTCGCGGAGACTAAGTTTCCGCGCGCGCGAATCTGGGTTTCGGTTTTCGCTCGCTTATCGGTGTTGACCGGACGCGTGATTATCGCGGATTCTAATTTCGCGTCAGCGGAGGACTGTAATGAAATCTCCTGGGAGGGTTTCCTATCGCAAATCGCAGGAGACTCTACAATCATTGTTCGCGGGTTATTGCAAAGGTATAGTATAATACGAAATTTGTTTCTCCTTTTTGCTGACGCGTATTTTACAGACGTATAATTCCTAGATGGATGGAAATCGCTTTGCGGTGCACGGATACTTGACCGTTGAGACTGGGAGAGATCATGTCCCGGCGAAAAATCAGAGGTAGGTTTTTGAAATGAAATATAGACTCTCTTTGACTCTGATTTCGAAATTATCGCGGGATGATCTTTTATGATCGACTCGTATGCTCGGTCTATACGAGGTAGAGTTTTATGCTTTATTTTATGTAGACGTTCTGTCGTCTTTAGAGAATCAAAGGCGGGGACATTTCCTTTCAACCTAGACTCGGAATAGAAACAATCGGACTTGATACCGGAGCTTGTAGAATAAACCTTCATAGGTTTGAATTCGCGGGAGTCTTCTTTGGACTCTGGATTAAAATTGTCGGGATGGTTACCGAATACGTCGGGATGGTTACCGGAATTGAAAAGGTCGGGATGGTTACCGAATGCGTCGGGATGGTTACCGGAGTTAGAATAATGATCGGGCTGGTTACCGGAGTTAGAATAAGAATCGGGCTGGTTACCGGAGTTAGAATAAGAATCGGGCTGGTTACCGGAGTTAGTATGAGAATCGGGCTGGTTACCGGAGTTAGAAAGGTCGGGATGGTTACCGAATACGTCGGGACGATACCCGGGATTAGAAAGGTCGGGATGGTTACCGAATACGTCGGGATGGTTCCCGGAATTAGAAAAGTCGGAAGAGTACGACTCGATTTCTTCCATCTCCAATGGGGGCAATCGAAATGAAACTCTTTCCGACGAGGTGTTAAAACACCGGAGGCTCGCTTTGCCTTTACGATTGGTGACAACGCAGTCACCCAGGAATACATCCGGCGCTACATTAACACGGCGGATATATCCCTGTTTAGGTCCTTCGACGTCGACCGCTATGCACGCAACGGTACGAGGTTCGAGGACGAATTCTTCGGATTTCAGAGGAGTCTTTGTTCGGACTCGATCCTCACGCTCCACGATCCGACTTCTCGCAGTGTACTCCGATATCTCTCGAGTCTCCTTCGATTCCGGCCGGCTTTTCACGGCGTTTTTCTCTAGGGAGTACTCGATCGAATCCCGAGGAGGCATTGAAATAACCTCCGTCACCGGAGCTCTGCAAGGTCTGACCGCGGGTGCACGAGGATTTGAGGGAGACACTCGAACGTTCCTTGCCGAATGTTCCTTACGCTCGACGGCTGGAGTTTTAACGAGATCGTTGGTCATAGACGAAGGCATTGAAATAACCTCTGCTGCCAATTTATCGCGAGGCTCAGCCGTGGGCGCGCAAGGGTTCGAGAAGGGAACCCGAATGTTTCCTATCGTAATGTATTCATTCGCAAAGGAGATCTCGGCTCCTGTTCTGAAGAAGGGAGAACCGAGGATTCCGTCGATGTTAATTGGGAAGTTTTCTTCCAAGACATGAAATTCAATAGGGTTTTGACCCTGTAAGTGTATTTTAATTTGACCGAGAGTTGGAATGGATCCCTCGGTTATTCCTTGGACTTCTATAGTGTTCGTATGATCTATAGGTAGATTTGGTTCTAGACTTGACGCACGAATTAGATTGATCTCCGAACCCGTGTCCAACAAAAATTCACACTTCTTTTGTAATTGAGGGGCGGAGATTTTTACGCGCGGAATTGGTGAGTCTGCAGCAAGATTTACTGCTGAGACGAATCGTCGGACTGGTCGTTCGTCCGGATAGCTGTTTGGGTGCGGGCTGTAGTTTGGGTTGAAGATGCGGCCTCCCGCCTGGGGTTGGCTTCGGTCGGGAGGCCGGACTCGTTTCCCGACCTCCTATTATTATTAAAAGCGCGCTTACGGCACTCGTGAATATCGTGCCCGGGGACTTTGCAGTAGTTGCAAAATTTGTTAGGGCTTGAGGGGCGATCTGTGCGACCATCGCGGTACGTGTTTTGGTCGCGAGGATTATTTTCCCATCGCCGTTGCGGCGTCGGGGAGCGATAAGAGTCCCGGTTTAAGTTTCTCGAGGACTGCTGAGACGAGTCCGGTCTGTTATCGCGGCGTTCTTGAGTTCGCTCTGGAATGTCACGAGCGGACTCGTACGTGGAACGCGGGCGATACGGCCGGTTATCAGAGAAGCTGACTCGTTTTTCTTCGCGGATCAGTTCTCGTCGACGAGTCTGGTCTGACTCATACTGCCTGTAAGCAGAGATGGCTGCTTCGAAAACAGTGGCAGGATTTCGCGAAGGGCAATGAAGCACTTCGGCACGCAGCTGGGGAAGGAGACCTCGTAGAAAACAATCTACTACGAAACGATCCAGCTCTTCGTAATCAAGGCCAATATCTGTGGCATCTTGAATCGCGGTTCGAAGGTCTTTAACGCGATTGATGAAGTCTAAGATGTGCTCGTTTGGAGCTTGGAGTACACTCGCGAGATCGCCACGGTACTGGTCAACGAATTTGTATGGGCCCAGTACTGTTCGTAATTTCTCGCATAGTGCAGAAATTGTGAATATGTGCTGGCCTTCTATAGCGGCATAAGCACGATCGTGGAGTTTATTGCAGAGCAATTTTGTGAGGGCACGCTCTGCAGTGGCCGGTACGGTGTCACGCGCGCGTTTGCATGCACGTATGAATTGTAGGACGGAAGACGAAGTTCCGTCGAATCTAGGGACAAGCTCGGCGGCTTGTTTTAGAGCGAAATTGCCAGTAGGTTCATACTGTGGGATTTCGCGTGGCTCTGGCGGTGAAGGTTCCCGCATATTAGAGACGTTACTAGGGCCTGGTGTAGGCGATTGTTGACGTAGGCTTTGACTCGTGATTTGGATGTTATGAAGCTCTTTTCGTATTTCATCGAGGATATTCTTTTGGTTTTGTGCGTCTTCTTCATATTTGAGACGCAATTTGGCAATAAAATCAGTTTCCTCTTTGAGATATTGCTCTCTACGGGCGAGGTCTTGCGCATAAAGGAGTAGCTCTTCCTCGGTCATTGGAGGAAGGTCTGCGTTAGGATCTGCTCGGAGATCCTTTTGAGATCGCGTGATTGGGCGAGACATTTTGAAAGATATGAATGGGATTTAAGAAATGTGAACTTCGCACTGACACGCGTCGGGCCTTATTAATGCAAATATCGGCGACCACTTCGTTGTCCTACCGACTGCGCCAAATTTGTCACGTCCGTCACTGTGTTTTTGTTACAGGTACCAGGAGAGAGAAAAGAGAACAGTGACAGACGGACGGTTGAGATATTATGATTAAAATGAGGAGTGGTCTTTCGTGCCGAGACAGCCGCGGGCTGTCATATGCACTAGGACAACCGATATTGCTATGGATGCAGTCAAGAAAAGAACGTCCGACGCGGTTACAAGAAGTGTCCCGACAAGAATCACGCGCGAGATGATGCAACGAGAACGGTGAGTTTACAGGATTCAACAATTATACAAGATATTATACGACTCACCGCAATGTTGTATTAACGCCTAATAATATTGTTGCAGCAGGAACTGGCGGTACTGACAGTAGGTGTCGTACATCGGATCTTCTATACAGATGTCCTCGAGGTGGGGAAGATCTGGCAGAGTTGCTGCTGCTCGGTTCGGGACGACGTTAGTGGCCTTGGATGCTGGCCGCAAGACGACACGTTGATGAGCTGGCAGAGGAACGTCACGGATGATTCGGCAACGGACCCTGGGAACGATGATCGTGTCTCGGCTGTCGTCGTCGTCGGCTATGTCGATCACCTCTGGACAATCGACCGGATGCAGAACTGGCGTCGGAGCTCGCGAGAGGTCCGCGTGGTTGACCTCTTTAGGAGGGTTGCAAGGGCAACCGTATACAGAAACGTAATCGGACGCGTCACACGGAATGTGCTCGGTGGTTCCCAGAAGTTCTGTCCACTCGGTAGTGGCGATGATTTGTTCGAGCACCGCTTTATTTCTTAACGCGCGTCTCAATTTAGCAAGTTGATACTTGCGTCCCGCTCGACGTGGGCGTCGCATGGGTAAGGAATAGTAATGATGGAATATTAATAATATAATGAAAATGAACTTCCACTTGTTATTAACCTTTTTGGTAGTTAACTCGCTTCACGTCTATAGTGGCGGCTCAGCGTTTCCACTGCGCACTTTAGACCAATTCTAGACGTGGCACGAGAACTTCTCTATGACTCGCTTCAAATTCCTTATTGGCGGCTCAGCGTTTCCACTGCGCACTTTAGACCAAGTCCGGATATGTCACGAGTTTAATATATTCGATGCAAGAACTGAATTGGAAGATGGTGTTGAACTAACACAAGAATAACAAGATCGAAGCACTGGTATAACAACGATATATTAAATAAGAACTGGTAAGTACACTGGTATACAATATGTAAGTAGTATTATAATAGAAGTAGTAATTGGATTAATGAATAATGGATATAGTAATATGTTATAGGAATAATGTATGAGAATTAGGACTTGAGTTGAGTTGAGTTAGAGTTGGAATTGGAATTGGAATTAGGAGTGAAGGATCGACACACTTCACTATCGCGGAGCTAGACTGAACACGTCTGCTCTTGAAGCCGGACTGGCGGCTGAGGCCAGGTAGGCACGTCTGTGCGAGTCGCTGGCTGAAGGCGGACTGATGCAAGCGCCTGCTCTGCCTTGCCTCCTTCGTTCGGAGTGGGGATAGCTGACGCTGCAGTCTCTTTGTTCTTCAGTCGTCGGAGTGGGAGAACCGCTGACGCAGCAGCGTCTTCGCTCCCGGGGACTGCACGTGCATTTCTGCTGACGCTGCAGTCTCGTGGCTGTCCTATTGCCCTCTACGAGCGTGGGACTGCTGATGCAGCAGTCTTTGGACTTCTCGACGTTTCTAGAAGCTTCTAGATGCTTCCAGAGTGATGCAATACTTTATTGCATTATGTGTCGTGGTGATGGGTTGAAACTGAGGTAAGGTGTTGATCAAGGTGAAGTTATGGTGATGGGTAGAGACGGAGATAAGGATTAGAACAATAGAATAATGAAATCTTAATATTATGTTCTTATGTCTAGGGGACGGTGTATGGATCTTATGCAGATCAGACCTTGTATACATAGTGTGTGTACAAGGCCAACGTCGTACATCGGACGACGTAACAATATTAAACTCGTGACATATCCGGACTTGGTCTAAAGTGCGCAGTGGAAACGCTGAGCCGCCAATAAGGAATTTGAAGCGAGTCATAGAGAAGTTCTCGTGCCACGTCTAGAATTGGTCTAAAGTGCGCAGTGGAAACGCTGAGCCGCCACTATAGACGTGAAGCGAGTTAACTACCAAAAAGGTTAATAACAAGTGGAAGTTCATTTTCATTATATTATTAATATTCCATCATTACTATTCCTTACCCATGCGACGCCCACGTCGAGCGGGACGCAAGTATCAACTTGCTAAACTGAGACGCGCGTTAAGAAATAAAGCGGTGCTCGATCAAATCATTGCCACTACCGAGTGGACAGAACTTCTGGGAACCACCGAGCACATTCCGTGTGACGCGTCCGATTACGTTTCTGTATACGGTTGCCCTTGCAACCCTCCTAAAGAGGTCAACCACGCGGACCTCTCGCGAGCTCCGACGCCAGTTCTACATCCGGTCGATTGTCCAGAGGTGATCGACATAGCCGACGACGACGACAGCCGAGACACGATCATCGTTCCCAGGGTCCGTTGCCGAATCATCAGTGACGTCCCTCTGCCAACTCATCAACGTGTCGTCTTGCGGCCAGCATCCAAGGCCACTAATGTCGTCCCGAACCGAGCAGCAGCAACTCTGCCAGATCTTCCCCACCTCGAGGACATCTGTATAGAAGACCCGATGTACGACACCTACTGCCAGTACCGCCAGTTCCTGCTGCAACAATATTATTAGGCGTTAATACAGCATTTCGGTGAGTCGTATAATGTCTTGTATAATTGCTGAATCCTGTAAACTCACCGTTTTCGTTGCATCATCTCGCGCGTGATTCTTGTCGGGACACTTCTTGTAACCGCGTCGGACGTTCTCTTCTTGACTGCATCCATAGCAATATCGGTTGTCCTAGTGCATATGACAGCCCGCGGCTGTCTCGGCACGAAAGACCACTCCTCATTTTAATCATAATATCTCAACCGTCCGTCTGTCACTGTTCTCTTTTCTCTCTCCTGGTACCTGTAACAAAAACACAGTGACGGACGTGACAAATTTGGCGCAGTCGGTAGGACATCGAAGTGGTCGCCGATATTTGCATTAATAAGCCCGACGCGTGTCAGTGCGAAATTCACATTTCTAAATCCCATTCATATCTTTCAAAATGTCTCGCCCAATCACGCGATCTCAAAGGGATCTCCAAGCAGATCCTAACGCAGACCTTCCTCCAATGACCGAGGAAGAGCTACTCCTATACGCACAAGACCTCGCCCGTAGAGAGCAATATCTCAAAGAGGAAACTGATTTTATTGCCAAATTGCGTCTCAAATATGAAGAAGACGCACAAAACCAAAAGAATATGCTCGACGAAATACGAAAAGAGCTTCATAACATCCAAATCACGAGTCAAACCCTACGTCAACAAACGCCTACACCAGGCCCTAGTAACGTCTCTAATATGCGGGAACCTTCACCGCCAGAGCCACGCGAAATCCCACAGTATGAACCTACTGGTAATTTCGCTCTAAAACAAGCTGCCGAGCTTGTCCCTAGATTCGACGGAACTTCGTCTTCCGTCCTACAATTCATACGTGCATGCAAACGCGCGCGTGACACCGTACCGGCCACTGCAGAGCGTGCCCTCACAAAATTGCTCTGCAATAAACTCCACGATCGTGCTTATGCCGCTATAGAAGGCCAGCACATATTCACAGTTTCTGCACTATGCGAGAAATTACGAACAGTACTGGGCCCATACAAATTCGTTGACCAGTACCGTGGCGATCTCGCGAGTGTACTCCAAGCTCCAAACGAGCACATCTTAGACTTCATCAATCGCGTTAAAGACCTTCGAACCGCGATTCAAGATGCCACAGATATTGGCCTCGATTACGAAGAACTAGATCGCTTCGTAGTAGATTGTTTTCTACGAGGTCTCCTTCCCCAGCTGCGTGCCGAAGTGCTTCATTGCCCTTCGCGAAATCCTGCCACTGTTTTCGAAGCAGCCATCTCTGCTTACAGGCAGTATGAGTCAGACCAGACTCGTCGACGAGAACTGATCCGCGAAGAAAAACGAGTCAGCTTCTCTGATAACCGGCCGTATCGCCCGCGTTCCACGAATGAATCCGTTCGTGACATTCCAGAGCGAACTCAAGAACGCCGCGATAACAGACCGGATTCGTCTCAGCAGTCCTCGAGAAACTTAAACCGGGACTCTTATCGCTCCCCGACGCCGCAACGGCGATGGGAAAATAATCCTCGCGACCAAAACACATACCGCGATGGTCGCACAGATCGCCCCTCAAGCCCTAACAAATTTTGCAACTACTGCAAAGTCCCCGGGCACGATATTCACGAGTGCCGTAAGCGCGCTTTCAATAATAATAGGAGGTCGGGAAACGAGTCCGGCCTCCCGACCGAAGCCAACCCCAGGCGGGAGGCCGCATCTTCAACTCAAACTACAGCCCGCACCCAAACAGCTATCCGGACGAACGACCAGTCCGACGATTCGTCTCAGCAGTAAATCTTGCTGCAGACTCACCAATCCCGCGCGTAAAAATCTCCGCCCCTCAATTACAAAAGAAGTGTGAATTTTTGTTAGACACGGGATCGGAGATCAATTTAATTCGTGCGTCAAGTCTAGAACCAAATCTACCTATAGATCAAACGAACACTATAGAAGTCCAAGGAATAACCGAGGGATCCATTCCAACTCTCGGTCAAATTAAAATATACTTACAGGGTCAAAACCCTATTGAATTTCATGTCTTGGAAGAAAACTTCCCAATTAACATCGACGGAATCCTCGGTTCTCCCTTCTTCAGAACAGGAGCCGAGATCTCCTTTGCGAATGAATACATTATGATAGGAAACATTCGGGTTCCCTTCTCGAACCCTCGCGCGCCCACGGCTGAGCCTCGCGATAAATTGGCAGCAGAGGTTATTTCAATGCCTTCGTCTATGACCAACGATCTCGTTAAAACTCCAGCCGCCAAGCGTGAGGAACATTCGGCAAGGAACGTTCGAGTGTCTTCCTCAAATCCTCGTGCACCTGCGGTCAGACCTTGCAGAGCCCCGGTGACGGAGGTTATTTCAATGCCTCCTCGGGATTCGATCGAGTACTCCCTAGAGAAAAACGCCGTGAAAAGCCGGCCGGAATCGAAGGAGACTCGAGAGATATCGGAGTACACTGCGAGAAGTCGGATCGTGGAGCGTGAGGATCGAGTCCGAACAAAGACTCCTCCGAAATCCGAAGAATTCGTCCTCGAACCTCGTACCGTTGCGTGCATAGCGGTCGACGTCGATGGACCTAAACAGGGATATATCCGCCGTGTTAACGTAGCGCCGGATGTATTCCTGGGTGACTGCGTCGTCACCAATCGTAAAGGCAAAGCGAGCCTCCGGTGTTTTAACACCTCGTCGGAAAGAGTTTCATTTCGATTGCCCCCATTGGAGATGGAAGAAATCGAGTCGTACTCTTCCGACCTATCTAATTCCGGGAACCATCCCGACGTATTCGGTAACCATCCCGACCTTTCCAATTCCGGGAACCATCCCGACGCATTCGGTAACCATCCCGACCTTTCTACTTCCGGGTATCATCCCGACGCATTCGGTAACCATCCCGACATTACTAACTCCGGTAACCAGCCCGATTCTTATTCTAACTCCGGTAACCAGCCCGATTCTTATACTAACTCCGGTAACCAGCCCGATTCTCATACTAACTCCGGTAACCAGCCCGATCATTATACTAACTCCGGTAACCAGCCCGAGCAATTCCAAGACCAACTCCATTCCTACGACAATCAAAGATCTTCAAGACCCATATGTAAGCAGGTCTGTTCTATATTGCACAATAAACCCAGTAACAGTTCTAAACCAGAGAAGGATATCAAAGTGTGACGTCGGTCGCACCTCCGACGTTAGCTTTAAGACTACATGTAAAAGTAGATACATAAGAGCGAGCGTTCCCCTTTAAAGATTCCAAAACTCCTAAAAATCCTTCATAACAATGAATCCTTAACACCACGTACATCTGATTGAAATCCATCAACATAACCTAAAATCCAAAATCTGTCAAAATCCTAAAATAGCCAAAAATGGCCCAAACTCGAAGATTGAAATATCATTGGACTCGTGAGCGAAAATCATGAAACTAACCTAAAAATTTGTAGGTTATGTTCTCAATTCGCGTTTGTTTAGACTTTACCAAAATTTCGATTTTTGGTAATTTTCAAAAGTACTTAGAATATTTTCAAACATATGATCGGTCGACAAATGATGTCAACTAATCATATGACATATAAAATTTACATCGAAACGCCTTGCAAGAGCAAGCGCTCGAAAATATTCTAAGTCCCAATTTATTTAAATAAATAAATAGGTACGCCAATGGTTACCACTTAATTTTCGAGTCCTGCACCACTGGGAACGAAAACTGCTGACTCTAGTGCGGCGGCCATCGCGCTGTTTACGACGAAGACCGGCACAAAGAGGACACGGTCCCCTTTTGCGAAGTCAGCATTTTTCGAACGAACGTTGTTCGTCGACGAACGTTCGATTCTCCCCAGTCCTCTCCGGGGACCCGAGTGGGTCAGTCGAGTTTTCGTCAATCTTCCAAGTCCAGACTATTTAGACATAGTCTTTCCAAATCCAGATTGTTTAGACACAATCTTTCCAAATCCATACTGTTTAGACACAGTCCCTAATACCATTCAGTAATATCGTATTCTTATTCGTTTAATTCAAATATTACTTCGTTTATTCAATTAAACATTTTTATTGCGTTTCATATTTCGTACTTAGTACGTATTTCGATTTCGTTAATAATAAGCATCTTTACCTTTGTATTCTTTTACGTTTATAATATACTTTGTTTTACCAGAGTCAATCTAAATCCCAATTATTATTTCCTTGCTCCTAACTTCGTAGTTTGAAGTGACACGTTGTTAGTTAGAGATAGAGTTCTCACTGGAAAGTTCGCGAATAGTATTCCTTATTCAATTTCCTGTTACGTGTTCGCGTACGTGCGTGATAGTGATAGACTTGCTCGCATAGCAAGCTCCGCAGCATCCACGTCCGTTTTCTCGAATCAAAATATCGTCAACCACGCGGACGATATTCGCGAGATAAATTCACGGGATCGCACAGCGTCCACGCCCGTTTTCGCTAGTTAAAATATCGTCAATCACGCGGACGATATTCGTGAGTTAGATTCACGGTATCGTACAGCGTCCACGCCCGTTTCCTCAACGAGCGCATCCGTCTACAATACCGTAGCAGCCAGCTGTCAATCATTGGAGGTCGTTCCTGTCAAATATTGACGTGACAGAGTTTGGCGCAGTCGTCAATCCTTGAAGGTCGTTTCCAGCCATTTGGATCAACGCCTGTTAAGCAGAGCGGACCGTATTCAAGGCCATCAGCGCAACCGTAGCTGTTCATCCGTTGCGAATTCATGTCTCATGTCAATCGACAAACAAGCGAAGCGTAAAAGTAAGTGGAACATATTACCGCGTATGTTTCAGGGTCGCGTGCATCATTCATCTGTGTAAGACTGCATGCAGGTGTCGGCATCGGGTCCTAGTCTGTTGATAAAAAGACCAACACTTTTATTAAATGTCAGTCAGTGGAAGAGTAGAGTAGCCGGGCCGCGGTATTCTCTTCTCTTGCTTTTATAGCCCCGCCAGGACGTGACAAATTTGGCGCAGTCGGTAGGACACTCGTTGGTCACCGATGTTAGAAGCACGGCATCGAGGAATAAAAATAGAATCAGTGTTAGCACGCGAACCCCTGCGCGTTCCATCATTGTTTGACAATTTAACGCAGTAGACTTAGAGTCCGTGAAAGCATAGTGTCAGTTAAAAGTGCGACGGGCAGTGAAGGAAATGCCCTTTCGCCCACGTTACATACTCAAATTATTTTTCGCGATGTTCGTACTCAGTACAAATTCATCGAGAGTTTTAGTGAACGTTAAAGTGCGACGGGCGGTTTAGAAAACGCCCCTTCGCCCACGTTATATAGTCGGATTATTTTTCGCGAATTTCATACTTAGAAATTTTCAAGCGACGCAATCATGGAAACGCGTAGCGAGGCTAGAAAGAAGGTTCCTCCTACGGAAGAGGAATTAATTGAATTCCAGAAAGATTTAGCTCGTAGAGAAGCAGCTCTCATTAATCAAACCGCCGCGTTGACTCAACTCAAATTGCAATACGAAACAGAAACGCGCGATCAGAGAGAAACGTACGAGGATATACGCCGCGAGATAGCAGAAATCCGATCGGCCAGAGATTCTCAATCAATTCCAGCTAGCCCAGTCGTTGCGCCCCGCGAACCCATAATGCACGATTCTTCGAATTTCACCGTTAAACAAGCGGTTGAACTTGTGCCTACCTTTGACGGCACCTCCATAACCGTGCTACAATTCGTTCGCGCGTGCAAGCGAGCCTTGGAGGCTGTTCCAGCCACAGCTGAGCGTACCCTCACTAGATTAGTATGCAATAAGCTTAGAGGACAGGCATACGCCGCGATTGAAGACGTAAATATTAACACAATCTCTGAATTGTGCAACCGCCTGAAAGATGTACTAGGCCCATATAAATTCATCGATCAGTATCGCGGAGAATTAGCTTCGATACACCAGGGACAGTCCGAGCACGTCTTGAATTATATTACGCGAGTAAAGGACCTTAGAACGGCGATCATAGATTCAGGCCGCGGGGTCCCCAATCTAGACGAGATTGATAAATTCACAATTGATTGTTTCATGCGTGGTCTTATCCCAGCGCTTCGAGCCGAGGTCAGGCTCTGCGCGTCACTCGAATTACAGAAAATATTCGACGAAGCAGTAACCGCGTACAAACAGTACGAGCTTGACCGTGTTCGTTATCGTGACGACGGACGCCGCGTTGCATTCTCCGACTCTCGTAATCGCACACCAGAGCGATCAAGCAACTCTCCTTATGATAGGAATGCGCCAGAGCAGCGCAATAGATCTTCGGAAAGGAAAGATCAACGACCTTCCTTTTCACCTCGTGAATCCTGGCGAGACAGGAAACCCGATAACAGAGACGCGTATCGCTCTCCTCCTCCGCGACGTCACGAACCGTCGCAATCAAATCAGCGCGAAACGTATAAACGCGAAGATCGCGCTTCCCAGTCCCCAGGTCGCGATCGCTTTCCTACGGAGAATCAGAAGTATTGTAAATATTGTAAGCGCACGGGACATGACATACACGAATGTCGCCGCCGCGAATATTACAGTAGAAATGAGTCGGGAAACGAATCAAGCCTCCCGACAAACGCGACCAAAGGACGGGAGGCATCCCAAGAGAATCGCCAAAAGGCAACACAGCTGGCCGTCATCAGCGACGACCAGCAGTAGATGAAATTCGAGTAGATAGGAGAGATAACCCGGACGGTCAGCAGAATGAACGACCATCCGCGAAATTAGTCTCGGCAATAAATCTCGCGCCGGACTCCCCTATCCCTCGAATAAAAGCAAAATCGTCACTCTTCTCAAAAGAGTGTGAGTTCCTCTTGGACACCGGGTCCGAGGTCAACTTAATCCGAGCGTCTGGTATCAAATCTGACGTTCATCTAAAAACTGACAGCGTCATACACGTCCATGGCGTGACAGAAGGAGAAATTGCGACCCTCGGTTATATCAATGCGGAGCTAGCAAATTCCATTAAAGTCACGCTACACGTTCTGCCTGACAGTTTTCCAATTAATATAGATGGTATCTTAGGCTCCCCCTTCTTCAGAGAGGGAGCAGAGATATCATTTGCGAAGGAATGCGTAGAGTATAAAAACCTACGTATTCCCTTTTCGAATCCTCGGGAATATTCCATCGAAAGCCGTACCGCCGCCTGCATAGCCGTCAACGTAAAGGGCCCAAGCGAAGGGTATGTGCGAAAAGTAGATGTAAAACCCGATGTGTTCTTAGGTGATTGTTTAGTCACCAACCGTAACGGAAAGGCATACCTGCGATGCTTTAACGCATCGTCCGAAGTGGCGTCCTTCTCCCTGCCTACGTTGGAGGTGGAAGAGATCGAGGTTCCCTTTTCGAATATTCAAGCCGAAGTCAATTCGGACTTATTCAATGCTCGTGCGTGCCGCGCGCACGAGACGATCGTTAACGATCAACTCGCGTCTTCTATTAATTCCGGTAACCATTCCGACGATTCCGGTAGCCATCCCGATTCTTTAAATAATTCCGGTAACCATCCCGACGATTCCGGTAGCCATCCCGATTCTTTAAATAATTCCGGTAACCATCCCGACGATTCCGGTAGCCATCCCGATACTTTAAAGAATTCCGGTAACCATCCCGACGATTTATATTCAAAGTCCTGTGTGGAAAGAAACATCAACGCCTTCGCCTCAGATGAACTTTTAGAAAGTTCATATGAGAACAATTTAGAAAACATTTCTATTCTTAAAGTTAAATCAAAAGGAGTTTATGTTTTGCCGCAAACTCCTATCTTCAAATCCTCGCCGGAACAACGCCTCTTCCAGCTTCAACGATCAGGTATCCGTGCGACCGAAAACAAAGTCCATGCGTCTGGCAAATACAATTCCGCGAGATTCGCGTCAGCAAGAAAAAGAAATAAAGCCGATACATTATACTCGCCCGAGACAACTAAGTCTGATTATAAGCTTTCGTTATGTATCTTGCGAAACGAATTCAATCTTCCTAGCGTTAACAGAGTCTCCAATATCGTTACGCCAACGATAAACTATCGCAGCGACCCAAGAGCGAAATTTAAAACCTCTGGTCAGCATCACCCCACTCCACAGCAGGAAGACGATATCCCTGCGACGCAACGAGATCTTCAAGGAGAAACCGTCACCCCTGAAGATCATCAGTCTCTCGACAACGCTATAACAGCAACCATGCAGCCGATACAAGCAGCTATCTTGCTCTCTATTGCCACGCAAGCCTCAACACTCATTGGATATGACTGTGGAGGTTCAACCTTGAATATTACCACGTATTCAACTATTGACACTCTTAACTGCGAGCCAGAAGACATCGCACCAGCTGAAAATTTAGAAAGAATTCAGCTCCTGCAGCTAGCTGAATTCTCGCAAGCTCGTGTTTTGCAATGCCATATCGGAATAGACAGAACCATATACTATTGTGGCATGCATTCACATAATTCGGTAGTATCCAATGGTCGACAAGACTATATATTACCGATCTCCAGCGAAACCTGTTCGAGCCTACACACGACGGGGACAATATTCATCACCCCAGCCGCCCAGATCACAGGTATTCAGCCGAACTCGACCTCCTCTCACGGCCTCACGTTAGCAGGAGTTATTCAGAACGATGGTAGCTGCGCTGGAACCACGTATAGTGATCCGTTTGGGACTTGGACCGATGTCGTGGTACAAGCTTTAGTCCGAATCACGATCCGCGACTACATCGCTCCAATCAGATTGTCAACCGGACAGATTCATCTACAAACTGGGCAAACCTGCCCCCTTCAAAAAGGAAGCTGCTTAGACGCACAAGATGGCCATACGTTCTGGGAAACCACGCCGACGGACTCGTGTGTCACGTCCTGGCGGGGCTATAAGAGCAAGAGAAGAGAATACCGCGGCCCGGCTACTCTGCTCTTCCACTGACTGACATTTAATAAAAGTGTTGGTCTTTTTATCAACAGACTAGGACCCGATGCCGACACCTGCATGCAGTCTTACACAGATGAATGATGCACGCGACCCTGAAACATACGCGATAATATGTTCCACTTACTTTTACGCTTCGCTTGTTTGTCGATTGACACGAGAAATGAGTTCGCAACGGATGAACAGCTACGGTTGCGCTGATGGCCTTGAATTCGGTCCTCTCTGCTTGACAGGCGTTGATCCAAATGGCTGGAAACGACCTTCAAGGATTGACGACTGCGCCAAATTCTGTCACGTCAATATTTGGCAGGAACGACCTCCAATGGTGGACAGCTGGCGGCTACGGTATTGTAGACGGATGCGCTCGTTGAGGAAACGGGCGTGGACGCTGTACGATACCGTGAATCTAACTCACGAATATCGTCCGCGTGATTGACGATATTTTAACTAGCGAAAACGGACGTGGACGCTGTACGATCCCGTGAATTTATCTCGCGAATATCGTCCGCGTGGTTGACGATATTTTGATTCGAGAAAACGGACGTGGATGCTGCGGAGCTTGCTATGCGAGCAAGTCTATCACTATCACGCACGTACGCGAACACGTAACAGGAAATTGAATAAGGAATACTATTCGCGAACTTTCCAGTGAGAACTCTATCTCTAACTAACAACGTGTCACTTCAAACTACGAAGTTAGGAGCAAGGAAATAATAATTGGGATTTAGATTGACTCTGGTAAAACAAAGTATATTATAAACGTAAAAGAATACAAAGGTAAAGATGCTTATTATTAACGAAATCGAAATACGTACTAAGTACGAAATATGAAACGCAATAAAAATGTTTAATTGAATAAACGACGTAATGTTTGAATTAAACGAATAAGAATACGATATTACTGAATGGTATTAGGGACTGTGTCTAAACAGTATGGATTTGGAAAGATTGTGTCTAAACAATCTGGATTTGGAAAGACTATGTCTAAATAGTCTGGACTTGGAAGATTGACGAAAACTCGACTGACCCACTCGGGTCCCCGGAGAGGACTGGGGAGAATCGAACGTTCGTCGACGAACAACGTTCGTCCGAAAAATGCTGACTTCGCAAAAGGGGACCGTGTCCTCTTTGTGCCGGTCTTCGTCGTAAACAGCGCGATGGCCGCCGCACTAGAGTCAGCAGTTTTCGTTCCCAGTGGTGCAGGACTCGAAAATTAAGTGGTAACCATTGGCGTACCTATTTATTTATTTAAATAAATTGGGACTTAGAATATTTTCGAGCGCTTGCTCTTGCAAGGCGTTTCGATGTAAATTTATATGTCATATGATTAGTTGACATCATTTGTCGACCGATCATATGTTTGAAAATATTCTAAGTACTTTTGAAAATTACCAAAAATCGAAATTTTGGTAAAGTCTAAACAAACGCGAATTGAGAACCTAACCTACAAATTTTTAGGTTAGTTTCATGATTTTCGCTCACGAGTCCAATGATATTTCAATCTTCGAGTTTGGGCCATTTTTGGCTATTTTAGGATTTTGACAGATTTTGGATTTTAGGTTATGTTGGTGGATTTCGATCAGATGTACGTGGTGTTTAGGATTCATTGTTATGAAGGATTTTTAGGAGTTTTGGAATCTTTAAAGGGGAACGCTCGCTCTTATGTATCTAATTTTACATGTAGTCTTAAAGCTAACGTCGGAGGTGCGACCGACGTCACACCTCCCCCCTTAGAGAAGAGATTTCACGCAGTGGAATCTCTGCCTCTGGGTGGCGGTAGACAGGATGCACTGAAATGTCATCCCTGTCTCGCAACGCTGGGTCAAGGGAATCGCAAATTAACGTTCGTTTCGTCAAGGGAGGACGGGTTCGGAATTCTCCGACACTGGCACTATCACTATCTTTGTCCTCGATGGCCGCTGAAGTCTTGTTGTCTCTCTGCTTCATGAATATAAAGAACCGGGTCAGTGAACTCCAGATGGCGACAACGAGATGCAGGCTCCAGCCGTATAGTGAGTGTAATGCGATGCCGTTAACGATCGTACTGATGATTGTTTTGATCGTGCGGATCGCTACATACACTCCGATTATTCCAGCACTTATTGATCCGAATGTAGTGAATCCGGACCATAATTTCTGTGCTGTAGACTCCGCTATCTGCTGTAGGGAGTTTTCATCGAGCAGATTGAACATATTGATGTTTCCCGCTGCAAACTGTCTTCCCGTCGCACCCTGTGCGATTGAATTTATGACTGCTACCTTCTCTACAGGAAACATTATATGATCCTGTAGTTTGTCCAGGTCGTCTTGTGAATAAATGCCTCCCGTTGCCAAGTTCTTCGGATCTATGTATTTCCAGGTTGACTTGGCGAGGGGGTGAAGCTCCGAAGGAGTGATGGCCTCCATCAATGACGGTGTTAGGCGATACCATGTTCCGTGCAGTCTATAATATGGGGGAAGTAGCTCATTGCATGGCTTTTCTGTCCCCGTATTTGAAATGATGTGGTCCCTTGGCTTCAGGAATTTTGATGTGTTCCGATACGTGATGGGTAGCTCATCATAACACCGTTCGGTTTTCCTCACTTGGACCGTGACTGGTATGCACTTTATTATGTGCACTACCTCTCCTGCTGGAACTGCGATAAATCCGACATCCTTCATGATGGCAGTGGCAACTTCTTCGGGTGCTGAATGTAATAATGTGAGGGCGTTCTGGAGAATCTGACGCTCTAGCTCACACTTCTGACGGATTACATCTTTGTAGAGTTGAGAAAATTGTTTCCGGAGGTGCTTCTCCACGTAAACAAATTTGCTGTTGACATACGTGAAGATGTCCAGATTGTTGACCAAGGTGTGTGTTTTCTCCTTGAATTTTCCTGAACTTCCAACTTCCAGAATGAACAGCTTGGGGTGTTCCGTTCGGATTATGACATATCCGCAAACTGACGATCTGCCTGTCTCCGTGAGTGCAAAAGTCGTGTCCTGCGATGCTACGGTATACAGGGTTGGAGAAGGATTCACCTTGGAGGATAGTTTAGTGGCTATCCCTTCGTACAAGACATCATAATTATTGAATTTGCACGAGTCCGTCGGCGTGGTTTCCCAGAACGTATGGCCATCTTGTGCGTCTAAGCAGCTTCCTTTTTGAAGGGGGCAGGTTTGCCCAGTTTGTAGATGAATCTGTCCGGTTGACAATCTGATTGGAGCGATGTAGTCGCGGATCGTGATTCGGACTAAAGCTTGTACCACGACATCGGTCCAAGTCCCAAACGGATCACTATACGTGGTTCCAGCGCAGCTACCATCGTTCTGAATAACTCCTGCTAACGTGAGGCCGTGAGAGGAGGTCGAGTTCGGCTGAATACCTGTGATCTGGGCGGCTGGGGTGATGAATATTGTCCCCGTCGTGTGTAGGCTCGAACAGGTTTCGCTGGAGATCGGTAATATATAGTCTTGTCGACCATTGGATACTACCGAATTATGTGAATGCATGCCACAATAGTATATGGTTCTGTCTATTCCGATATGGCATTGCAAAACACGAGCTTGCGAGAATTCAGCTAGCTGCAGGAGCTGAATTCTTTCTAAATTTTCAGCTGGTGCGATGTCTTCTGGCTCGCAGTTAAGAGTGTCAATAGTTGAATACGTGGTAATATTCAAGGTTGAACCTCCACAGTCATATCCAATGAGTGTTGAGGCTTGCGTGGCAATAGAGAGCAAGATAGCTGCTTGTATCGGCTGCATGGTTGCTGTTATAGCGTTGTCGAGAGACTGATGATCTTCAGGGGTGACGGTTTCTCCTTGAAGATCTCGTTGCGTCGCAGGGATATCGTCTTCCTGCTGTGGAGTGGGGTGATGCTGACCAGAGGTTTTAAATTTCGCTCTTGGGTCGCTGCGATAGTTTATCGTTGGCGTAACGATATTGGAGACTCTGTTAACGCTAGGAAGATTGAATTCGTTTCGCAAGATACATAACGAAAGCTTATAATCAGACTTAGTTGTCTCGGGCGAGTATAATGTATCGGCTTTATTTCTTTTTCTTGCTGACGCGAATCTCGCGGAATTGTATTTGCCAGACGCATGGACTTTGTTTTCGGTCGCACGGATACCTGATCGTTGAAGCTGGAAGAGGTGTTGTTCCGGCGAGGATTTGAAGATAGGAGTTTGCGGCAAAACATAAACTCCTTTTGATTTAACTTTAGGAATAGAAATGTTTTCTAAATTGTTCTCATATGAACATTCTAAAAGTTCATCTGAGGCGAAGGCGTTGATGTTTCTTTCCACACAGGACTTTGAATATAAATCGTCGGGATGGTTACCGGAATTCTTTAAAGTATCGGGATGGCTACCGGAATCGTCGGGATGGTTACCGGAATTATTTAAAGAATCGGGATGGCTACCGGAATCGTCGGAATGGTTACCGGAATTATTTAAGAAATCGGGATGGCTACCGGAATCGTCGGGATGGTTACCGGAATTATTTAAAGAATCGGGATGGCTACCGGAATCGTCGGGATGGTTACCGGAATTATTTAAAGAATCGGGATGGCTACCGGAATCGTCGGAATGGTTACCCGAATTAATAGAAGACGCGAGTTGATCGTTAACGATCGTCTCGTGCGCGCGGCACGCACGAGCATTGAATAAGTCCGAATTGACTTCGGCTTGAATATTCGAAAAGGGAACCTCGATCTCTTCCACCTCCAACGTAGGCAGGGAGAAGGACGCCACTTCGGACGATGCGTTAAAGCATCGCAGGTATGCCTTTCCGTTACGGTTGGTGACTAAACAATCACCTAAGAACACATCGGGTTTTACATCTACTTTTCGCACATACCCTTCGCTTGGGCCCTTTACGTTGACGGCTATGCAGGCGGCGGTACGGCTTTCGATGGAATATTCCCGAGGATTCGAAAAGGGAATACGTAGGGTTTTATACTCTACGCATTCCTTCGCAAATGATATCTCTGCTCCCTCTCTGAAGAAGGGGGAGCCTAAGATACCATCTATATTAATTGGAAAACTGTCAGGCAGAACGTGTAGCGTGACTTTAATGGAATCTGCTAGCTCCGCATTGATATAACCGAGGGTCGCAATTTCTCCTTCTGTCACGCCATGGACGTGTATGACGCTGTCAGTTTTTAGATGAACGTCAGATTTGATACCAGACGCTCGGATTAAGTTGACCTCGGACCCGGTGTCCAAGAGGAACTCACACTCTTTTGAGAAGAGTGACGATCTTGCTTTTATTCGAGGGATAGGGGAGTCCGGCGCGAGATTTATTGCCGAGACTAATTTCGCGGATGGTCGTTCATTCTGCTGACCGTCCGGGTTATCTCTCCTATCTACTCGAATTTCATCTACTGCTGGTCGTCGCTGATGACGGCCAGCTGTGTTGCCTTTTGGCGATTCTCTTGGGATGCCTCCCGTCCTTTGGTCGCGTTTGTCGGGAGGCTTGATTCGTTTCCCGACTCATTTTTATTGTAATATTCGCGGCGGCGACATTCGTGTATGTCATGTCCCGTGCGCTTACAATATTTACAATACTTCTGATTCTCCGTAGGAAAGCGATCGCGACCTGGGGACTGGGAAGCGCGATCTTCGCGTTTATACGTTTCGCGCTGATTTGATTGCGACGGTTCGTGACGTCGCGGAGGAGGAGAGCGATACGCGTCTCTGTTATCGGGTTTCCTGTCTCGCCAGGATTCACGAGGTGAAAAGGAAGGTCGTTGATCTTTCCTTTCCGAAGATCTGTTGCGCTGCTCAGGCGCATTCCTATCATAATAAGAGTTGCTTGATCGCTCTGGTGTGCGATTACGAGAGTCGGAGAATGCAACGCGGCGTCCGTCGTCACGATAACGAACACGGTCAAGCTCGTACTGTTTGTACGCGGTTACTGCTTCGTCGAATATTTTCTGTAATTCGAGTGACGCGCAGAGCCTGACCTCGGCTCGAAGCGCTGGGATAAGACCACGCATGAAACAATCAATTGTGAATTTATCAATCTCGTCTAGATTGGGGACCCCGCGGCCTGAATCTATGATCGCCGTTCTAAGGTCCTTTACTCGCGTAATATAATTCAACACGTGCTCGGACTGTCCCTGGTGTATCGAAGCTAATTCTCCGCGATACTGATCGATGAATTTATATGGGCCTAGTACATCTTTCAGGCGGTTGCACAATTCAGAGATTGTGTTAATATTTACGTCTTCAATCGCGGCGTATGCCTGTCCTCTAAGCTTATTGCATACTAATCTAGTGAGGGTACGCTCAGCTGTGGCTGGAACAGCTTCCAAGGCTCGCTTGCACGCGCGAACGAATTGTAGCACGGTTATGGAGGTGCCGTCAAAGGTAGGCACAAGTTCAACCGCTTGTTTAACGGTGAAATTCGAAGAATCGTGCATTATGGGTTCGCGGGGCGCAACGACTGGGCTAGCTGGAATTGATTGAGAATCTCTGGCCGATCGGATTTCTGCTATCTCGCGGCGTATATCCTCGTACGTTACTCTCTGCTCACGCGTTTATGTTTCGTATTGCAATTTGAGTTGAGTCAACGCGGCGGTTTGATTAATGAGAGCTGCTTCTCTACGAGCTAAATCTTTCTGGAATTCAATTAATTCCTCTTCCGTAGGAGGAACCTTCTTTCTAGCCTCGCTACGCGTTTCCATGATTGCGTCGCTTGAAAATTTCTAAGTATGAAATTCGCGAAAAATAATCCGACTATATAACGTGGGCGAAGGGGCGTTTTCTAAACCGCCCGTCGCACTTTAACGTTCACTAAAACTCTCGATGAATTTGTACTGAGTACGAACATCGCGAAAAATAATTTGAGTATGTAACGTGGGCGAAAGGGCATTTCCTTCACTGCCCGTCGCACTTTTAACTGACACTATGCTTTCACGGACTCTAAGTCTACTGCGTTAAATTGTCAAACAATGATGGAACGCGCAGGGGTTCGCGTGCTAACACTGATTCTATTTTTATTCCTCGATGCCGTGCTTCTAACATCGGTGACCAACGACTGTCCTACCGACTGCGCCAAATTTGTCACAACAAATTTTGGCAGAGGTAGGACACATGACGTATCCTACAAAAGTGTTGACGGTGTCTCTAACATCGGTGACCAACGAGTGTCCTACCGACTGCGCCAAATTTGTCACGTCCTGGCGGGGCTATAAGAGCAAGAGAAGAGAATACCGCGGCCCGGCTACTCTGCTCTTCCACTGACTGACATTTAATAAAAGTGTTGGTCTTTTTATCAACAGACTAGGACCCGATGCCGACACCTGCATGCAGTCTTACACAGATGAATGATGCACGCGACCCTGAAACATACGCGATAATATGTTCCACTTACTTTTACGCTTCGCTTGTTTGTCGATTGACACGAGAAATGAGTTCGCAACGGATGAACAGCTACGGTTGCGCTGATGGCCTTGAATTCGGTCCTCTCTGCTTGACAGGCGTTGATCCAAATGGCTGGAAACGACCTTCAAGGATTGACGACTGCGCCAAATTCTGTCACGTCAATATTTGGCAGGAACGACCTCCAATGGTGGACAGCTGGCGGCTACGGTATTGTAGACGGATGCGCTCGTTGAGGAAACGGGCGTGGACGCTGTACGATACCGTGAATCTAACTCACGAATATCGTCCGCGTGATTGACGATATTTTAACTAGCGAAAACGGACGTGGACGCTGTACGATCCCGTGAATTTATCTCGCGAATATCGTCCGCGTGGTTGACGATATTTTGATTCGAGAAAACGGACGTGGATGCTGCGGAGCTTGCTATGCGAGCAAGTCTATCACTATCACGCACGTACGCGAACACGTAACAGGAAATTGAATAAGGAATACTATTCGCGAACTTTCCAGTGAGAACTCTATCTCTAACTAACAACGTGTCACTTCAAACTACGAAGTTAGGAGCAAGGAAATAATAATTGGGATTTAGATTGACTCTGGTAAAACAAAGTATATTATAAACGTAAAAGAATACAAAGGTAAAGATGCTTATTATTAACGAAATCGAAATACGTACTAAGTACGAAATATGAAACGCAATAAAAATGTTTAATTGAATAAACGACGTAATGTTTGAATTAAACGAATAAGAATACGATATTACTGAATGGTATTAGGGACTGTGTCTAAACAGTATGGATTTGGAAAGATTGTGTCTAAACAATCTGGATTTGGAAAGACTATGTCTAAATAGTCTGGACTTGGAAGATTGACGAAAACTCGACTGACCCACTCGGGTCCCCGGAGAGGACTGGGGAGAATCGAACGTTCGTCGACGAACAACGTTCGTCCGAAAAATGCTGACTTCGCAAAAGGGGACCGTGTCCTCTTTGTGCCGGTCTTCGTCGTAAACAGCGCGATGGCCGCCGCACTAGAGTCAGCAGTTTTCGTTCCCAGTGGTGCAGGACTCGAAAATTAAGTGGTAACCATTGGCGTACCTATTTATTTATTTAAATAAATTGGGACTTAGAATATTTTCGAGCGCTTGCTCTTGCAAGGCGTTTCGATGAAAATTTATATGTCATATGATTAGTTGACATCATTTGTCGACCGATCATATGTTTGAAAATATTCTAAGTACTTTTGAAAATTACCAAAAATCGAAATTTTGGTAAAGTCTAAACAAACGCGAATTGAGAACCTAACCTACAAATTTTTAGGTTAGTTTCATGATTTTCGCTCACGAGTCCAATGATATTTCAATCTTCGAGTTTGGGCCATTTTTGGCTATTTTAGGATTTTGACAGATTTTGGATTTTAGGTTATGTTGGTGGATTTCGATCAGATGTACGTGGTGTTTAGGATTCATTGTTATGAAGGATTTTTAGGAGTTTTGGAATCTTTAAAGGGGAACGCTCGCTCTTATGTATCTAATTTTACATGTAGTCTTAAAGCTAACGTCGGAGGTGCGACCGACGTCACACGTGCAAATTCAATAATTATGATGTCTTGTACGAAGGGATAGCCACTAAACTATCCTCCAAGGTGAATCCTTCTCCAACCCTGTATACCGTAGCATCGCAGGACACGACTTTTGCACTCACGGAGACAGGCAGATCGTCAGTTTGCGGATATGTCATAATCCGTACGGAACACCCCAAGCTGTTCATTCTGGAAGTTGGAAGTTCAGGAAAATTCAAGGAGAAAACACACACCTTGGTCAACAATCTGGACATCTTCACGTATGTCAACAGCAAATTTGTTTACGTGGAGAAGCACCTCCGGAAACAATTTTCTCAACTCTACAAAGATGTAATCCGTCAGAAGTGTGAGCTAGAGCGTCAGATTCTCCAGAACGCCCTCACATTATTACATTCAGCACCCGAAGAAGTTGCCACTGCCATCATGAAGGATGTCGGATTTATCGCAGTTCCAGCAGGAGAGGTAGTGTCACGTCCGTCACTGTGTTTTTGTTACAGGTACCAGGAGAGAGGAAAGAGAACAGTGACAGACGGACGGTTGAGATATTATGATTAAAATGAGGAGTGGTCTTTCGTGCCGAGACAGCCGCGGGCTGTCATATGCACTAGGACAACCGATATTGCTATGATGCAGTCAAGAAAAGAACGTCCGACGCGGTTACAAGAAGTGTCCCGACAAGAATCGCGCGCGAGAGGATGCAACGAGAACGGTGAGTTTACAGGATTCAGCAATTATACAAGACATTATACGACTCACCGCAATGCTGTATTAACGCCTAATAATATTGTTGCAGCAGGAACTGGCGGTACTGACAGTAGGTGTCGTACATCGGGTCTTCTATACAGATGTCCTCGAGGTGGGGAAGATCTGGCAGAGTTGCTGCTGCTCGGTTCGGGACGACGTTAGTGGCCTTGGATGCTGGCCGCAAGATGACACGTTGATGAGCTGGCAGAGGAACGTCACGGATGATTCGGCAACGGACCCTGGGAACGATGATCGTGTCTCGGCTGTCGTCGTCGTCGACTATGTCGATCACCTCTGGACAATCGACCGGATGTAGAACTGGCGTCGGAGCTCGCGAGAGGTCCGCGTGGTTGACCTCTTTAGGAGGGTTGCAAGGGCAACCGTATACAGAAACGTAATCGGACGCGTCACACGGAATGTGCTCGGTGGTTCCCAGAAGTTCTGTCCACTCGGTAGTGGCAATGATTTGATCGAGCACCGCTTTATTTCTTAACGCGCGTCTCAATTTAGCAAGTTGATACTTGCGTCCCGCTCGACGTGGGCGTCGCATGGGTAAGGAATAGTAATGATGGAATATTAATAATATAATGAAAATGAACTTCCATTTGTTATTAACCTTTTTGGTAGTTAACTCGCTTCACGTCTATAGTGGCGGCTCAGCGTTTCCACTGCGCACTTTAGACCAATTCTAGACGTGGCACGAGAACTTCTCTATGACTCGCTTCAAATTCCTTATTGGCGGCTCAGCGTTTCCACTGCGCACTTTAGACCAAGTCCGGATATGTCACGAGTTTAATATATTCTATGCAAGAACTGAATTGGAAGATGGTGTTGAACTAACACAAGAATAACAAAATCGAAGCACTGGTATAACAACGATATATTAAATAAGAACTGGTAAGTACACTGGTATACAATATGTAAGTAGTATTATAATAGGAGTAGTAATTGGATTAATGAATAATGGATATAGTAATATGTTGTAGGAATAATGTATGAGTTGAGTTGAGTTGAGTTAGAATTGGAATTGGAATTGGAATTAGGAGTGAAGGATCGACACACTTCACTTTCGCGGAGCTAGACTGAACACGTCTGCTCTTGAAGTCGGAAGAAGCCGGACTGGCACGTCCGTGCGAGTCGCTCGCTTGGAGCGGACCGTTCGAGTCGCTGTCTGGAGGCGGACTGATGCAAGCGCCTGCTCTGCCTTGCCTCCTTCGGTCGGAGTGGGGATAGCTGACGCTGCAGTCTCTTTGTTCTTCAGTCGTCGGAGTGGGAGAACCGCTGACGCAGCAGCGTCTTTGCTCCCGGGGACTGCACGTGCATTTCTGCTGACGCTGCAGTCTCGTGGCTGTCCTATTGCCCTCTACGAGCGTGGGACTGCTGATGCAGCAGTCTTTGGACTTCTCGATGTTTCTAGAAGCTTCTAGATGCTTCCAGAGTGATGCAATACTTTATTGCATTATGTGTCGTGGTGATGGGTTGAAACTGAGGTAAGGTGTTGATCAGGGTGAAGTTATGGTGATGGATAGAGACGGAGATAGGGATTAGAACAATAGAATAATGAGTTCTTAATACTATGCTCTTATGTCTAGGGGACGGTGTGTGGATCTTATGCAGATCAGACCTTGTATACATAGTGTGTGTACAAGGCCAACGTCGTACATCGGAC